>NC_050577.1:121466708-121835458 GCF_011100635.1 Trichosurus vulpecula | reverse complement strand
GCCCTAGAAGTGGTATTGATGGGTCAAAAGGTAAGAACATTTTTATAGCCTTTGGGTGTAGTTCCAAATTGCTTTTCAGAATGGCTGGATCAGTTCACAACTCCACCAGCAGTGGAACAATGTTCCAATTTTCCCACATCCTCTCCCACGTTTATCATTTTCTTGTTTTGTCATGTTAGCCAATCTGACAGGAGAGATGTGGTACCTAAGAGTTGTTTTGATTTGCATCTCTCTAATCAGTAGTGATTTTGAGCATTTTTTTGTACGCCTAGTGATATCTTTAATTTCTTCCTCTGAAAACTGCCTGTTCATATCCTTTGACCATTTCTCAATTGGGGAATGACTTGTATTTCTATAAATTTGGCTCAGTTCCCTGTATATTTTAGAGATGAGGCCTATGTCAGAGACACCAGTTGTAAAGATTTTCTCCCAATTTTCTGCTTCCCTCCTGATCTTTGTTACATTGGCTTTTTTACACAAAAACATTTCAACTTAACATAATCAAAATTATCTGTTTTGCATTTTGTAATGCTCTCTATCTCTTGTTGTGTCATGAATTCTCTGCTTTTCCATAAATCTGATAGGTAAACTATTCCTTGCTCTCCCAAATTGTTTATAGTATCAGCCTTTATTCCTAAATTATGAACCCATTTTGACTTTATTTTGGAATATGGTATAAGATATTGGTCTGCGTCCAGCTTCTGCCCTACCATTTTCCAATTTTCCCAGCAGTTTTTGTGAAATAGTGAATTCTTAGCCCAGAAGCTGGATTCTTTGGATTTATCAAAGAGTAGATTGCTATAGTCATTGACTGCTACGTCTTATGTACCTATCCTGTTCCACTGATCCATGACTCTGTTTCTTAGCCGGTACCAGGTAGTTTTGATGACTGATGCTTTATAGTACAGTTTAATATCTGGTATGGCTAGGCCACCTTCCCTAGCATTTCTTTTCATTAATTCCCTAGATATTCTAGAGCTCTTGTTCTTCCAGATGAATTTTGTTATTATTTTATCCAGCTCTGTAAAATAATTTTTCGGTAGTTCTATTGGTATGGCACTTAATAGATAAATTAATTGAGGTAAAATTGTCATTTTTATTGTATTTGCTCAGCCTAACCATGAGCAATTGATATTTTCCATTTATTTAGATCTGACTTTATTTGCATGAATAGTGTTTCATAATTATGTTCGTATAGTTCCTGGGTTTGTCTTGGCAGATAGACTCTCAAATATTTTATAGTGTTTATGGTAACTTTGAATGGATTTTCTCTTCCTTTCTCTTGCTGTTGGGCTTTTTTAGTACTGTATAGGAATGCCAAGGATTTACGTGGGTTTATTTTATATACTGCAACTTTGCTAAAGTTGTTCATTATTTCAAGTAGTTTTTTACTTGATTCTCTAGGATTCTCTAAGTAAATCATCATATCGTCAGAAAAAAGTGATAATTTAGTTTCTTCTTTGCCTATTTCCTTCAATTTCTTTATCTTCTCTTATTGCTAAAGCTAACATTTCTAGTACCAAATTGAATAGTAGGGGTGACAATGGACATCCTTGTTTCACCCTTGATCTTATTGGGAATGCATCTAGCTTATCCCCATTACAAATAATGTTGTTGATGGCTTTAGGTAGATGCTATTTATAATTTTAAGGAAGGCTCCATTTATTCCTATACTTTCTAGTGTTTTTAATAGGAATGGGTGTTGTACTTTGTTGAAGGCTTTTTCTGCATCTGTTGAGATGATCATATGGTTTCTACTAGATATGTTGTTGATATAATCAATTATGCTGATAGTTCTTCTAATACTGAACCAGTTTGCATTTCTGGAATATATCCTACCTGGTCATAGTGTAGTATTTTAGTGATAAGTTGCTGCAATTTTTTATTTTGCTAATATTTTATTTAAATTTTTTGCATCAATATTCATTAGGGAAATTGGTCTATAAATATCCTTCTCTGTTTTGACTCTTCCTGGTTTGGGTATTAGTACCATATTTGTGTCATAAAAAGAATTTGGTAGGATAGGACTCCTTCTTCCACTATTTTCCCAAATAGTCTATAAAGTATAGGAATTAATTGTTCTTTAAACCTTTGATAAAATTCGCAAGTAAAACCATCTGGCCCTGGAGATTTTTTCCTAGGGAGTTCATTTATGGCTTCCTCAATTTCTTTTTCTGAGATGGGGTTATTTAGGAATCTTCTTTCTTCTTCTGTTAACCTGGGCAATTTATATTTCCATCCATATCCCAAAGCTTATCAAATTTATGGTCATACAACTGGGTAAAATAATTCCCAAATATTGTTTTGATTTTCTCTTCATTGGAGGTGAATTCACCCTTTCTATTTTTGATACGGGTAATTTGATTTTCTTCTTTCTTTTTTTAAATCAAATTGAACAAAGGCTAATCAATTTTATTGGTTTTTTCATAAAACCAGCTCTTGGTTTTATTTATTAATTCAATAACTTTCTTGATTTCAATTTTATTAATCTCTCCTTTGATTTTCAGTATTTCTAATTTGCTATTTAATTGGGGACTTTCAATTTGTTCTTTTTCTAGCTTTTTCAGTTGCATGCCCAATTCATTGATCTCCTTTTTCTCTATTTTATTCATGTAAGCATTTAGAGATATAGAACTTCCCTTAAGACCTGCTTTTGCTGCATCCCATAAGTTTTGGTATATTGTCTTATTGTTATTCTCTTGAATGAAGTTATTAATTGTTTCTCCATTTTGTTCTTTGGCCCACTCATTCTTTAGAATTAGATTACTTCATTTCCAATTAATTTTTAGCTTATCTTTCCCTGGTTCTTTATTACAAATAATTTTTATTACATCATGATCTGAAAAGTATGCTTTGACTACTTCTGCCTTTCTGCACTGGATTGTGAGGTTTTTATGCCCTAGTACTGTGTTGGTAAGCAAAATGGGCTTCTTAGCACTTAGTTCAACAAGTGCCCTTGAAGAGTTTGGCTTTTGTTTGCTTTGAGTAATTCAGTTTCAGTTCTGAAACAGAAGTGGAGAATGGCCTTGGAGACTTGGAGAATGGCCTTCCTACAGATTTTGCAGGAGGGACTGGTGAGGAGAAAGAAGAAGCAGACAGAGGCTGCTGAAATATTGATCCAGACAGAGCAGGATACTGCTTGCATGGGAACTTTGGAAAGCTGAAAGCGGTGAGCTGCCTTGAAACTGACTTCAGAGAGAGGACCCAAGTGGTGGAGAATCGCTTACATTCCAGAAGAAGCCAGGTGAGGCCAGCTGGAGTTGGAACCCAGGAGCTTGGAGTCCAGCCCTGGGACAAGATAGAAACTTTGCAGCAAGATGCTGTGCACTTTTCCCCTGCCTTCCCCAGCCAGAGCAGAGAACTTTGAGGTGAGCAAAAAGGTGGGGAATCACCTACATTGCAATCCAGATTCTGGCAGAAGCCAGGAGGGGCCACCCAGAACTAGATAACCAGGAACCCAGGGGCTTGGAATTCTGCCCTGAGGCAAGATGGAAACTTTGCCGCAAGGCACTGAGTCTGACTTTTTGGTCCCTTCCACTTGGGCTGCTTGGGATCCAGGAGGAAGACATGGATTTGTTTTTGTTGGGGTGAGGAAAGTGCCTTGGACCCCCCAGGGACACCACCCCATTGGCTTTTATCATCTAGTTGCCCCTCAGGACTTGGAACCGGGGACTGGAACAAAATGGGGAGAACAGACCGTAAAAGAACTTTGTTTGGAATCTCTCTTTGAAATTGGGACTTTGGGGGCCACATGGAAGCCTGAGAACTCTGTTTGTTTGTTTGCTTTAGGACTTTACAAACTAAAGCATGCTTGTGCCTCAGGGTACTGGGAAAAAGCCTTCAATGGCAGTGTGCTGCTGAAGAAATACTTTATCTGGACACTTTGTATTGGCTAAAGAGATTAACTTGCTTTGACTTAGGGGTGGACATTTGAATTGTTAACAAGTATTTTGGGAAGGATTGATTGAAAAGATTATCTTGCTGGGACCTAGGGGTGGGTCATGTTTGTATTGTAAACAGACATTTGGGAATGTCACTGAATGATACCTTTTGCTTTGCTGTGAATGATATGTTTTAGTTTCCTGCATAATTGGATCACAATGTATAATGGGTCAATGCATGTTCTAGGATACATGGCTGATTAGATTATGTATCCTAGAACAAGGGGTGGAGTGTGTTGGTAAGCAAAATGAGCTTCTTAGCACTTAGTTCAACAAGTGCCCTTGAAGAGTTTGGCTTTTGGTTGCTTTGAGTAATTCAGTATATTTCATTGAGTCTTACTAAGTGCTAAGCCCCAGGCCCAAACCCCTATTAGGTGTAAAACCTATGTGGGTGTGGATTGGTAACTAAGGTGGGGCCCAAGTTGGGGCTAACTCAGGGGAGGGCCTAGTTTACAAATGAGTTTGAGTGATAGGTTTGGGACATCAGAGGCTCTTAGACCACATGGGTTTAAGTCACCCCTCTGTGATGATTTTAGGTCATGTGGGTGAGTTGCATGTGTGACTCACCCCTGATGCTGAAAAAGATATAAAACCAGGGGTTGGCCTTCCCTTCTTGGAAGCTCCACCCCACTGCAGTGGTGGCGTGACTCTGGGCCAACCCTTGTCCCGAGCTCCTGGGCTGAACCTAGATGTTGGTAACTATGAATTGTGTTGGGTCTGTCTGTTGATGTTTGTAATTTGTTTGTATTTTGCTCTGAAGTTTAGTGTGCTGGCTTTTTCCCCTGAACTAAGTGAATGATATTTGTATGCTGAATTAAAGTAAACTTGTCAACCCCTTCACCTTGCTTTCCTTAGTTAAGCAGATCAAAAGAACCTGTGCTGTTGGCAGCTTTCTGGGTGCTGGTTGTGGGTGGATCTTACACCCCCACAACAGCTGCTAGCCGGATTGTTGAAACAAGTACATGGTCAAATTTTGAGTATGTGCCATGTACCACTAAGAAAAAAATATATATTCTTTTTTATCTCCATTCAGTTTTCTCCAGAGGTCTATCATATCTGCCTTTTCTAAAATTATGTTCACCTCCTTAACTTCTTTATCATTTATTTTGAGGTTAGAGTTATCAAGTTCAGAGAGGAGGAGGTTGAGGTCTCCCATTATTATAGTTTTGCTGTCTGTTTCTTCCTGTAACTCCCTTAAGCTCTCCTCTAGGAATCTGCATGCCATACCACTTGGTGTGTATATGTTAAACAATGATATTGCTTCAGTGTTTATGGTGCCTTTTAGCAGGATATAGTGTCCTTCCTTATCTCTTTTAATTAAATCTATCTTTACTTTTGCTTTGTCTGAGATTAGGATTGCTACACCTGCTTTTTTTTACTTTAGCTGAAGAACAATATATTTTACTCCAGCCTTTTAATTTTACCCCGTGTGTTTCCCCCTGTTTCAAATGTGTTTCTTGTAAACAGCATATTGTAGGATTATGGTTTTTAATCCATTCTGCTATCTGCTTCCATTTTATGGGAGAGTTCAGCCCATTCACATTCTCAGTTATGATTACTATCTATGTAATTTTCTCCATTCTATTTCCTCCCTGTTTATGCTTTCATTTCTCCCTTTCCCCTTCCACTCCTCAACAAAGTTTTGCTTTTGACCACCACCTTCCTCAGTTTACCCTCCCTCTTGATTCCCCTCCCTTATCTTACCATTTTCCACTTGCTACTCCCTTCTGACCAACCCCCTCCCTTTTTCCCCTTTCCCCTCTTACTGCCTGTAGGACAAGTTAGATTTCTATACTTATCAGGGTATGTTATTCCATTCTTGAACCAAATCCAATGAGAGTAAAGCTCAAATACTGCTTTTCTCCCTCCCTTCTTTCCCTCTACTATAATGTGTTTTTGTGCCTCTTCATTTGATGTAATTTATCCTTTTCTACTACCTCCTTTCCTGTTATCCCACTACCCTCATTTTACATCTCTTAAGTATGGTTTTTATCCTTATATCAGTTATTTTATACAGACATCCACAGTCTATGTGTATCCCTTTCAATTATCATAACTATACTATTCTCAAGATTGACATATATATAAGATACATAAGATGATATAATCCTATATAAAGATGTAAATAATTTGCCATTATTGATTAATAAGATTTGTGGAGGGTTTTCCCCTTGCTTACCTTTTTATGTCTCTCTTGAGTTTTGTATTTGGAGATCAAATTTTCCATTGAGTTCTGGCCTTTTGACCACGAAGGTCTGGAATTCCTTTATTTCATTGAATTTCCATCTCCTTGCCTGAAAAATTACGCTCAATTTTGCTGGGTAGTTGATCCTCGGTTGTAGTCCCAGCTCCTTTGCCTTTCAGAATATCATATTCCAGTTTCTCCTGTTATTTAATGTAGAAGCTGAAAGATCCTGCATGATCCTGACTATAGTTCCATATTTGAATTGTTTCTTTTTGGCTGCTTGCAGTATTTTCTCCTTGACCATGTAGTTCTGGAATTTGGCTATAAAATTTCTTGGGGTTTTCAATTGGGGATCTCTTTCAGGGAGTGATAGGTGGATTCTTTCAATGACCATTTTGCCCTCTGGTTCTAGGACCTCTGGGCAGTTATTTTTAATAATTTCTTCGAAGATACCATCAAGATTCTTTTTTTCATTGTGGATTTCTGGTAGACCAATAATTCTTAGATGGTCTCTCCTGGATCTATTTTCCAGGTCAGTTGTTTTTCCAATCAGATATTTCACATTTTCTTCTATTTTTTCATTCTTTACATTTCTTTTTACTACTTCTTGATACCTCATAGAGTCATTAGCTTCCACTTGCTCAATTCTAATTTTTAATGAGTTGGTGTCTTTGTTTTACTTTTGAGTCTCCTTTTCCAATTGGTTGATTTTACCTTTCAGGGTGTCATTTTCTCTGTTTAGATTCTGAATCTCCATAGCCATTTTGCCAATCTTATTTCTTAAAGACTTGATTTCATCAGTGGTTTTTTTTTTCCATTTTTTTCTTTTACCTCCCTAATTTGGTTTTTGAAGTCCTCCTTTAGCTCTTCTAGTAATGCTTTTAGGGCTTGAGACCAGTTCACATTCCCTTTGAGGTATCAGATGAGGATATAGTGTCAATGCTATCATCTTCCAAACTTGTATTTTAATCATCCCTGTCTCCATAAAAAGAATCAATGGTCCTTGGCTTTTTTTTGTGTTCTTTTTCATGTTGGTTAGCTTTTTTCTGGTCTTCACAGTGGATTTCTGCTTTGGGGCCTCAGGGATCTCTGTCCCAGGTTTCTTGTTTTGGGGATTGTGAGTCTAGTTACTGGCTTTGTGCAATATAGCCTTCATTTTCAAGAGGTGTGGGGGAGGGCTCTGGCTGCCTGAAGTCTCCTTTTCCCCTGGGGCTACTCTCCAGCACTGTTGCTCTTTAGCAATGGCCTCAGCTGTTTGTTGTCTGTGCTGGTGTCTGCCACTTCCCCTGGCTGTGCAAAGGTACGTCTGGGCTCCTGATGTTGACCCCTGCTAGCTGTGCCCCTCTGGGGCTCAGGAACTCCCGCTACTTGGCAACTGAAGCCCCACTTCTGTCTCCTCTATTCCGGCATTTTTCCCGAGGAATTCTCTGGGTCAGGGATGGAGGGATTGGAGCTGTTTACCTGGCCATTATGTCTCCCCGAAGTTCAGGAAGGCATGTTTAAAACCTTTGGGCTGCAAGCCTCAGGAGTAGATGTCCCATGGCCAGAGGCATTGCGCTGCTGCCTCTGGTCACTTCAACAGACTCCTGTCCTGTGTTGAGAGGCCTGGGGATCTCTGCTGGTTTCGAGTGCCCAGCTATATCCCAGCCTGCCCCGCTGGCTGATTTCTGCAGCTGCTTCAGCTTTGGTGCTGTCTGGTGCACCTCTACACACCGCATGCTCTCCTAGCCTACAAATCCATCCGGTCAACCTTTCAGACTCTCCTGGCTTGGAAATTTGCCCCACTCAGACTGCTAGCAGCTTCTGACTCTCTCAAATCTGCTCATATTTGTTTTTGTAGAGGTATCTGACAGAACTTGTGAGAGAGCTGTGATAAGACGCTGCTTTCACATGGCCATCTTGGCTCCTCTCCCCCTCCCCCACTTGATTCTTAAGTAAGCAAACAGAACTATCCTTGATTACTGTCTTTCTCCCTTCACTTGAATCTGCCATTCCCACCCCCTCCATCTAATTTTCCTTTGACATACCTCCTACAAGGATCTTTCCCACTTGTCATTTCATCTTTTACTAGATTTGTCATTGAAAACTCACTTTCCTAGCTTCCTTGTCAAGCTGTTTATTTTGCTACTTTATTAGAGATAACATTTCTTCTCTTAGAGATCAAATGGGAGGGGCAGCTAGGTGGCACTGTGGGTAGAGCACTGGCCCTTGAATCAGGAGGACCTGAGTCCAAATCCGGCTTCAGACACTTGACACATTTACTAGCTGTGTGACCTTGGGTAAGTCACTTAACCCCAATTGCCCTGCCTTCCCCCCTCCAAAAGAAATAATTAGATGAGATGGGAAAAATATATCTTTAAAAAGTTATATACATGTAAATACTCACACATATTTCTCTATCCCTAACCATAGTATATCATTTCACATACTTCTTAGGCAATAGCTAGAAGAAAACATGTTTTCTCTCTCTACTTTTATATAAATAGGCTACTAGTGACTCATCATCAATAGGAAAAAATTTTTCCAATTATGTGATAAGTAATACTAAACAATCCATGCTCACTCAGACTCATCGTAATCAATGTCACACATTTGCAATATGCATGATAACTGATAAGAACTGTGACAGAGATTGTAACTTACTATCCTCTAGAGAAAGAGTTTTTAACCTAGGGACCACAAACTCCAAAGGAATTATTGGATAAGTTTCAGGGTGTATGTGAATTTGGATGGGAAAAATGTACCTTTTAAAAATATAATTGATTTCCTTTGTAATGCTACATATTTTATGCATTGAAAATAAATTTAAAAGGGGTGCATAGACTGCCAAAGGGGTATGTAATACAAAAAAGTTAAGAAAACCTGCCCTATAGGTATCTAACTCCTAACTACAGTCTAATTGGTATCATGCAAAGTTGACATTTGAAAAATACAGCTGCACATTTTATGCATTTACAGCTACCAATGGATGAATTTATAACCATCAATGTTTTGCTCTTTATCACTCATTCTTCAATTTAACAATATATTTCCCTAAGGTCAACAGGAAATTGTTTACAGAGCTCAGCTTGCTCTAAAGAATGGCACATTATATATTCCAATATATTAATATGTATGTGACCTATTTCTCATGTGCTTATTTACATACTGTTGTAATATGAGTCAAACTCATGGTTCAGAAATACACTCTTCTGGAAATCTTTTAGTTGTCAAAATCCATGTCTTTCTTTGTCAAACTGTTTTTCATTTTTACTGTGAAAAGCATGGATATTACATGGGAAAGGAGATGATTTTATTTTTCTTCCATAGAAGTCTTGTTCTGGTTCTTGACCGTGGTATGGAGGTAACAAAAGCTCTACAAATAGGTCACTCATTCTATTAGGTTCTGCTAAGGTGAAGGAATTAAAGCCAAGTATGGAGGTGTCAATAGACTCTCTGGCTACTGTCTGAACACCTACCTAGGTAAGTATAAATTTCTGGCCAAGCCAGAAGGTTGGCCAATGGGTGAGGATTTTTTGACCATGATCACCTATGAAATAGAAAAAGTAACTTGGCCTTCAGTCTTCTATTTTCCCTTTACACTTCAGGGAGTGAAGGGATTATGGGGAGGGGCAGAAGATACAAATAATTCCCATACCATTCTGAGACCATTTATTAATGTCAATATAGCTATTAATACTCTTAACTTATGAGTTTTGTCTAATGAGAAAAATTAAAATGCTACTGGTAATTTGGGGGTATAAAATATCCCCATTTCAAGATGATTATGGCCACTATTTTGATTGTATTCCAACAAGGAGGATGGTCTCTGATAGCAAATATAGAAAAATTCTGCCTACTGAGAGTGATTTTGGACTAAGAGAAATTGATGCTAATGGAAATATTTAGAAAAGGATCAAATGATAACTTAATGGACTACATAGCAGGGCAACCTATGCCAGAGGATTTGAAAACTTTAATTGATACAGATGAATGACCATCTAGAAGGAAGAAAGAGAGGTGGTCTCAGAATGAGAAAAATTAACCCTACTGAAGGTCCCTACACTTACGCAACTGTTAGTCTTGAAGATTAAAATCGTCATAGGTAGTATTATCATACTCACTATTATCTATGTCTCTAATCTATACCCTGATAATTTAACCAGTGGACCCAAGTACACCAATTTGTCCACAAGGATTTATTAAGCATTTCATATGGGCCAAACATTGTTGAAAATGACTATAATACAAAGAAAAGCAAATAAACATGGCCCCTTTCTTTAAGAAGCTTGCGTTTTAATATGATAGATAATATACAATAATTTTAGCACCAGCATGAGTAGGGGGAGTTTCTAGGAAAGGCTTGTGAAGAAGATGGGATTTAGCTACAGATTAAAGGAAGCCAGAGAATTTAGTAAGTGGAGATGAAAAGAGAGAGAGAATTCTAGGCATGACAACGAAAAAGCAAAGACTGGGAGTTGGAGAGTGTAAGAAACAGTTCAACAACCAGTGTCACTGGATTATAGCATATATGAGGAAGTGGAAAGTAGAATATAAAAAGATTGTAAAAGTAGAGTGGAGCCAGGTTATTAAAGACTTGAAAAGACAATTAGGATATTATATTTGATCCTGCACGTAAATAAGGAGTTATTGAAGTATACTGAAAATAGGAGTAAAATGGGCAGATCTGCTCTTCAGGACAATTACTTTGTCAACTGAGTGGATTATAGAAAATGAATTCTTAGGACCACAAGGTTATCCTAATACTTGGGAAAAAAGAGGTAAGCCATAAATCTACGTCAGAGTATAGAGATGCAAGGATCACCATGACAAGTGTTTTAGGTGTGAGGTCATGGGAAACGTGGAGTGGAGTCCAATATCTGACAGTGTGGCATAGGAAGAGAGAACATTTTTTTCCCATAGTAGGGAAAGAACTTCTAGACTATACGGAGAAGCTATTTTGTGGTTATGCTGAAGAATATGTTTGCCTGGAACTCGCAGCAAAGGGAAAAAAAACAAAGGAACAAGGGCCATGATCAACTCTATAGCTTTGGGACTTGGATAAAGCCTAACAGGTAGGTGAGGCATGCCACTCTCAAAGAAGATTATCCCTGAGCAAGATTTCATAACTCAAAAGAAATTGTAGGGAGGAAGATTATGATAGGAGATTATTCTGATGACCCGGCCAGTGATCTTTCAGGTTTGGAATGGCCATCGTAGCCTTACCAAGGAACACACCCTTCATCAATAATGGTCTAAGGTTGATGTACTAATCCCAAATCTACTTCAAAGACGATTTTTCAGTCCCTCCCAAAATTCTGCTTTAACAACTGCACACAGCCTTGAGTCAAGATATCTTTGCACAAAGGGAAAAATAACATCATAAAGGATGCAGTATAAGGTTGGCAATCAAATACTATACAGAAGTCTACGCAATCATTCCATAAAAGCCTTTACTTAGACATAACGATCACTGATTTAGTAAAAGGCAGAGGACTATGATCATGTCAGTATTACAGAAAAGAAGAGATCTTTGTAGGCCTCACTTGGCTTATCACAAGAGTGTGCTCATTCACCTTCTGTTGAAGAGGGAAAGGAGAAGGATAACCTTTACAGAGCTTTTGCATGAAGCCTTTCCTCTTCCCTCCTCCCCGCAACTGCAATGGTCTTCCCTCTCAAATTGCCATGTATGTAACTACTTTATATATTCTTGTATTCATTCACTTTATATTTATGCTAAACTTACCTATATATGTGCTTGAATTATAGTGCAATGCCACTGAGAATAGAGATTGTTTAATTTCTTTGTGCTTGTATCCCCAATGCCTACTGTAGTGCCTGGCACAGAGTAGATTCCTAGTAAATACTTTTTGATTAAATTAGGAAAATAGACTATTTGATCTGTGATAAAGGAAAGCAAATGCTATTGCCAAATAGTGCTAATGGTTACGCATCTTTCTCCCACTTCCAAGCTATACGAAGGCTGAAGATATAGGCTCTGAAAACTCTAGGCTGGTGTTTAGGTTGGCTCATTTTACTGTGGTAGTTGAGCTGTGGGTCATGACAGGTAGGAAAACAAGAAAATCAGTTGTTTTTCTTGTGTGTCTGTGTTTATGTTCCCTTGTGTTTTGTGTTTCCCTGAGGGAAACATGTGCACTGAAGTGTGCTGCAGGCTTCTGACATCTTAAACAGGAAGACGAAAACAACAGCAAAAACTGGAGGACTTGGCTAATGGTGACTATGTCACAAAATTTGTGATAGCTGGGCCTCTGACAGCATCATTTAAGTTCCTCCTTCTCTCTTAGATATACATGCCTATCTGGGAAAGGCCACATTTTCCTCCCAGGGCCATCATCTCTCCTCTCTATAAACTTTCGTTCTTGGTGATCTAGGCAGGACTCACAAGTAGAGAAGACTCCCAGATTCATCTATCTGGTCAGTGGGTCAATAAGCATTTACTTAACATCTAGTATATGCCAAGCATTGTACTAGCTGTTGGGAACACAAAGAAAGGCAGCCCTGCTTTCAAGGAACTCCGAGTGTAATAGAGACAACATGAAAACATCTATGTACAAACCAGAAAGATAGAGAATAAACTAGGTGTTATCAATAGAGAGAAAGCATTAGCCTTAAGGTGGATTAGGAAGGGCTTCTTCTAGAAGGTGGGACTCGAAGTAAGTCATGGAAGTCAGTAGTTGGAGATGAGGAGACGGAATATTCCGGGAATGGGGAATAGCTAATAAAAATTCTTAGAGACTGGAGATGTAATGTCTTGTATAAGCACAGCAAAGAAGTCAGTGTCACCAGATTCCAGAATACGTGGAAGGGAATAAGGTATAAGAAGACTAGGAAGGTAGGAGGAGTCAGTTTATAAAAAAGGCTTTGAATGCCAAGCAAAAGAGTTTATCCTTGATCCTGGAGTTTGGAGCTACTGGATTTGGTTACATGGGGCTGAGGAGTTTACATTGGAAATAACTGTATTTTGGGAATATTAATTTGACAGTTGATTGGAAGATGAACTATAGTGGTGAGAGACTTGAGGCAAGGAAACCAACCAGCAGATACTGTAATATTGTAGGCATGAAATGATTCAGACCTTTACCATGGTGATGACAGTATTAGAGTAGAGAAGGAATGCATATGAAAGATGTTGTAATTGTAGAAATGATAGGACTTGGGAGCTGATTAGATATGACAAATGAGAATTAGGAGTTGAGGACAATAATTAGGGTGTGAACATAGGTCACTGGGAGAATGACTGGTGACCTGCACAGCAATAGGCAAGCTCAGAAGCAGGGAGGGCTGTGGGGAGAAAAATAAAAAGTTCAGATTTGGACATGTTGATTTTAAGATATCTACAAGATGTCTACAGTGTGACTTATCTAACTGGCAATTGGAGGTGTGTGACTAGAAGTAAGGAGAGAAGTTAGGGCTAGATAAGGAGATGTGAGAACCATCAGTGCAAGGAGTACTTACACTGATGAAATCATAGAAACTTTGAGTATTCAAATATTTAGTTTTGCAAAAAAAAAAAATTCTGTTCAGCCTTGAGTTCATTCAACTCTGAGAATGTTTTAAGCACTATCAGGAAAAGGTATCTACTGAAACTTTCCAGTTTCATAATTTAAAAAAAAAACATGCCTATAGTAGACAGACTACTAGGCTGTTAGTCAGAAGATTGGGTTCTGCTAGTTCTAGTGCTAATTAACCATGTGACCTTGGACAAATCACTCAGCCTTTCTAGGTTTTAGTCTTCTCCTCTACTAATTTTGTGTTGATAGTGCCTGTTTAGCCTTCAATTCATTAGATATTAAGTATCTAATATGTTCAAAGACTGTGTAGTATACTAGGAATACAAAGATCAAAGTAAAACAGCTCCCTTAAACAGACGACATTGCACAGGGAGTTATAACATATACACAGAAAAAGTAAATAGCAGTAATTAGCATCATTTGAAAAGCTAGAGGACATTAGATACTACAGAGAACAGGAAAGACTTCCTGTAGGAGGCAGCATCTGAATAAACCTAAGCCTTAAAGGAAACAAAGACTCCTACAGTATGAAAGTGACTAGATTATCATGAGGATGAAGTGAAATAACATATGACTATTTTTAAATCATAAAATTTTATACAAATTTAACACATAATTATGAAATTTACATGGTGAACTTGGATCTATATAACATGATCATAAGCATAGTCCTTACCCTATAGAATTATGTAGTTTAAGATAGATCTATTCTAGATTTATAGCACATTTAGACAATTGGATTTATCACTATATTCCTGTGTTAAAAAACAGTCAAATATTGTATTCATAGTATGAATGATAAAGACATTTTAGTAGGGAAGAGATAATAAAAGAAAGTACCTAGTGAGATAGAGATCAGGAAAAGAAACTCTGGAAAGTCTATGCCAAAACTGGGTAGTCTTTTAACATGGTGGTGGGTTTAATATCCTCAGGAATTTTTGTTCAATTCCGTGGCAATTAAAGGTCATTAAATATTTCTTTGAAGCCTGGAAGGTGATGATTCTTCTTTCTGTCTTCAAGAATGAAGGGGTGGGGGTAGGGGTGGGAAGATGCTATGGAGAAGATCTCTGTAGAAATTTATTCATGGGGCAGATAAGGAAGGTCTGTTTGAGAGGAAAGAGGGAGATCCAGGACAGCAGACAGCGTACAAAAGAATAAGCTGCTGGACTGAGTGACAAGTGAAGGGCAGAAACTTCAAACCAAAGGAAAAATAGTTGAAGGCAAACATTTATTTTTGAATAAATGTGAAGATTACTGTTAAAAATGTCTGAGAGTATGAAAAAGTGGACAGGATTAGAAGTGTAGTGGGTGATGTGTGTTTTGGGAGAAAAGGCTAATGATAATAGTTCTTTTTATTGTTTTTTTTCCTCTGGACACTAAGAGGTTTGAGACCTCATCAACATGGCAAGTTTAGGACAACAACTATGAGTCACACTGACATTTGGCATGTTCTAAACACAGCTCTGTAGTTAACTTGCTATAAATGGGTAATGGGGAGTCAAGAGAAAGCAGCAATATCGTCTCTCACAAATGCTCCAGAAGTGAGCAGATCTCAGGGATGAATTCGCACCTACATTGCAGAACAGCTGGAAGCAATAGTGAGTATTTTCAAAGGAGCTGAGGAGCTCACTTAGATAGTTATAGGAACATGCATATAGATAGATAGATAGATAGATAGATAGATAGATAGATAGATAGATAGATATTCTAAAATATATAAAAGATGTGTGATTTCATCAGCAAAGGGTTGGTGGCAGAGTGTGGTTCTCTCTCCAGCAACTTCGTCCAGTGAGGCAGATAGATGAGGCCTAATGAACTCTCTGAAATATGCAGAGATTAAGTATGCTTACCCGCAGTCACATATATAGTAATAGCAATGATGATGATGATGATGACGATGATGATGATGGTGATGATGATGACCATGGTGATGATGATGATGATGATTTAGCCAATAGTTAACATTTACATAGTGTTTACTATGTGCCAGGCACTGTGCTAAGTACTTTATAATCCTTATCTCATTGATCCTCCCAACAACCCTGGTAGGTAGGTGCTATTATTATCCCTATTTAACCAGAGAGGAAATTGATACAAACAGGGATTAAGTGAATTGTCTGTGGTCATACAGTTAGTGTCTGAGGCTGGATTTGAACTCAGGTCTTCCTGACTTCAAGGCCAGTTCTCTATTCATTGAAACACTTAGCTGTCTAGTAAATATCAGAGATGGATTTGAATCCAGGCCCTTCTGCCTGAAAGCCCAGAAATTGGTCATATATTGTTTCTGCACAATTTCTGGTCAAGAGACACAAGTGAAGAAAGACTTAATACTTGTTTAAGTCTTCCTCCAGAAATGAGATTAGACTACTATATGCTATGTTGTTTGCCATAATCCCAAAACACATTTTCTGGCCTTTCCTTTTCTCTCCCCTCCCTCAACTGGTATACTTGAGAATTCTTTTTGCCTTATAGGACTTACGCTACTTTGATATCATTACAAGAAAATTTCTGGGAAGAATTTACCTGTCCCATATTTTCAAAACAACTAGCTCCCCATTGTTGTTTTTCAGCTTCTTAACAAGTACAAAAGACATTGGAGAAATATATCACATACCTATTTTCCCCCTTTGGCTCAGTAATAAGACTTTATACTAAGATTTTATGGCTACATTCTAACTGTACCCTAACAGAATGGTGAGAATTCTACTACATGAATATAATGAGAATAGATTACTGGAAACTTGCTTCATTTCTCATTCTTATTACAATCATTGTCAGAAGAACAGTGGATTCTTGTTATTCTATTTTCTGCTTTCTTGGTAAGGAGTAAGATTTAGAAACACACTATTACTTATTTTACTACTGAATACACTACTACTGATATTTGTCCCCAAGCATTTCAAAGAAAACATTAGCATGATTTCTCCACTAAACTCCTCCTCTGATCCTTCAGTATAGCTTGGACCTAACCATGTGTGTTTGAAAACTATCCCAACAGAGCCAAGATTCTAGCACGTTCTAGCTTTGTATCTGTCCAGTCCCAAGACTACAACATCCTTCTTGAGGGGTGGTACATGAGATGCAAGCTTAGCTGATATTCAGATAATCAGCACCAGGCTAGTTCTGACCATAATTTTCATAGTTTGTTTTCCGGTTCTGGTTCACAATGGATGTGGGCCCTAGAGCAGCACAGAACTAACAGTGGGCCCCAAAACAGGCCACACAAGCACTATCATTACATAAGTGAGGAAGCACAGAACTAAAAACACCAAGGAGACCACTCTCCACACTGGTGGTGTCTGTCTTGCTCAGAGAAATAAATTCAAAGCATTCTCATGATCTAAGAAATTGAACATACTCATGATAGAGCTGGTTTCTTTGATGGGGCTTTATGTAAGAAATATGGATATAGAAGTTAGTTGTCCAACAGAACTATAGATTTAGAACTGGAAATGACCTGAGATGGCCTAGAGTACAAATACCTTATTTTGTAGATGCAGAAAGTGAGGCCTAGGGGGGCAGAGCCAAGATGGCAACTGGAAAGCAGGGACTTGCTTAAGCTCTCCCCCAGGTCCCTCCAAACACATGTAAAAATGGCTCTGAACAAATTCTAGAGCTTCAGAACCCAAAGAATAACAGAGGGAAACAGGGCTCCAGGCTAGGAAAGTCTGGATGGTCACTGGGAAGGGTCTATTGCACAGAGCTGGGAGCAGAGTGGAGCACAACCCACTGTAGGCCACGCCAGGACTAACCAGACCGGGAACTGGGTGGAACAGTTTAGGGCCCTGAATCATTGAGCTGTGGCAGTTACCAGACATCTCAACCCCAAAACTCCAAAGACAACAGAGAAGGTTAGTGGGAAAAACTGCTAGAACAGAGTAAAAGGAGTGTGTGGTCGGTCCAGGCCCTGGGGGCATGGAAGCGGTGCAGCTCTGGGCTGCTTCCAGAGCTCCAGCTACAGTTTCTTTCAGCCCCAGGCCCACCAACTGGAAGGAATTAAGTGGCAGATCACAGCAGGAGTGTAGAGCATGCTTGGATCTGAGTACCAGTCCAGGTTGGTGGTTCTTGGATGAGGAGGAGTGCTGGTGTGGCAGAGCTTGCTGTGTAGAAGTAGCTCTGAAAACCACAGTGCAGTCCGTCAAGCTTGGGACAAAGTACTCTCTACTCTACAAGCAGTAATACCTTGACAAAATGCTCAAGGGTCAGGTAGTTGGCTAGGAACATGAACAGGCAGTGAAAATGCACTCAGATTCAGACTCAGACTTTGGAATCTTTTTTCTTTTGGTGACAAAGAAAACCAAAACATACAGCCAGAAGAAGTCAACAAAGTCAAAGAGCCTACATCAAAAGTTTCCCAAGAAAAACATGAACTGTCCTCAGGCCATGGAAGAGTTCAAAAAGGATTTGGAAAAGCAAGTTAGAGAATTAGAGGAAAAATTGGGAAGAGAAATGTGGGGGATGTGAGAAAAAATGAAAAACAAATCAATGACTTGCTAAAGGAAACCCCCCCAAAATACTGAAGAAAATAACACCTTAAAAATAGACTAACTCAAATGGCAAAAGCTCCAAAAAGCCAGTGAGGAGAAGAATGCCTTGAAAGGCAGAATTAGCCAAATGGAAAAGGAGATCCAAAAGACCACTAAAGAAAATACTATCTTAAAAATTAGATTGGAGCAAGTGGAAGCTAGTGACTTGATGAGAAATCAAGATATTATAAAACAGAACCAAAGGAATGAAAAAAAGGAAGACAATGTGAAATATCTCATTGGAAAAACCACTGACCTGGAAAATAGATCCAGGAGAGATAATTTAAAAATTATTGGACTACCTGAAAGCCACAATAAAAAAGAGCCTAGACATCATCTTTCAAGAAATTATCAAGGAAAATTGCCCTACTATTCTAGAGCCAGAGGGTAAAATAGAAATTGAAAGAATCCACCGATTGCCTCCTGAAAAAGATCCCCAAAAGAAAACTCCTAGGAATATTGTCACCAAATTCCAGAGCTCCTGGATCAAGGAGAAAATACTGTAAGCAGCCAGAAAGAGATAATTTGGGTATTGTGGAAACACAATCAGGATAACATGAGAGCTAGCAGCTTCTACATTAAGAAATCAAAGGTCTCGGAATATGATATTCCAGAGGTCAAAGGAGCTAGGATTAAAACCAAGAATTACCTACCCAGCAAAACTGAGTGTAATGCTGCAAGGCAAAATATGGGTTTTCAATAAAATAGAGGACTTTCAAGCTTTCTCAGTGAAAAGACCAGAGCTGAATAGAAAATTTGACTTTCAAACACAAGAATCAAGAGAAGCATGAAAAGGTAAACAAGAAAGAGAAATCATTAGGGACTTACTGAAGTTGAACTGTTTTGCTTACATTCCTACATGGAAAGATGATGTGTGTAATTCACGAGACCTTTCTTAGTATTAGGATAGTTGAAGGGAATATACATAGACAGAGGGCACAGGATGAGTTGAATATGAAGGGATGATATCTAAAAAAATAAAATTAAGGGATGAGAGAGGAATATATTGAGAAAGGGATAAAGAGAGAGAGAGAGAATGGATAAATTATCTCACATAAAAGTGGCAAGAAAAAGCAGTTCATTGAAAAGGAAGAGAGGGCAGGTAAGGGCGAGTGAGTGAATCTTGCTCTCATCAGATTTGACTTGAGGAGGGAATAACGTACACACTCAATGGGGTATCTTACCCCACATGAAAGTAGGGGGGAGGGGATAAAAAGGGAGAGATGCTAGAAGGGAGGGCAGATAGGGGGAAGAAGTAATCAAAAGCAAACACTTTTGTAAAGGGACTAGGCCAAGGGAGAAAATTGAATAAAGGCGGACAGGATAGGAGGGAGCAAAATATAGTTAGTCTTTCACAACATGAGTATTTATAGGAGTGTTTTACATAATAATAGATGTGTGGCCTATGTTGAATTGCTTTCCTTCTTAGGGAGAGTGGGTGTGAAGGGAAGAGGGGAAAGAATTTAGAACTCAAAGTTTTAAAAGCAGATGCTCAAAAAAAGTTGTTTTTGCATGCAACTGGGAAATAAGATATACAGGCAATGGGTCATAGAAATCTATCTTGCCCTACAAGAAAGTAAGGGGAAAATGGATGGAGGGTAGGGGGAGTGGGGTGATAGAAGGGAGGGCTAACTGGGGAATGGGACAATCAGAATATATGCCATCTTGGCGTGGTGGGGAGGGTAGAAATGGAGAAAAAATTTGTAACTTAAAATCTTGTGGAAATTAATGCTGAAAACTAAAAATATCAAATAAAAATAATAATAAAAAAAGAAAGTGAGGCCAAGAGAATTTGAGTGATGTATGGGTAAGGTTACACAGCAAATAAGTGACAGAACCAACGTTTTAACCTATGTCCACTAACTCTGAATTCAGTATCTTTTCCATTGGATCATGACAGGTATCCTGGGGCTGTAAGCATTCACTATTACTCTGCCTGATTTCCTTGGCCTCTAAACTTCTTAAATCCCAGGGACATGATAGCCTATGCAACAACTTGCTCCACATACTGAGATTCTTGTTTGATTTCAGAAACCCATCTTCTTGTGTGGAGTGTGTGTGTGTGTGTGTGTGTGGGTGTGTGTGTGTGTGTGTGGGTGTGTGTGGATGGGTGTGCATGCTCAGGGTGACTGTATGGGGACTCTAATCTGGGTATCACATCCAAAGGAAACTTGGCTAATGCTCAACTGGTAACATAAGTTTTGCTCCATAATTTTTCCTTCACATCTCTGACATGTTTCATGGCTTGAATAATATGTGCTAGCTGGGGGAAGCCTCTCAGCTTGTAGACATTCCCACAGTAGGAATTCCTTTCTTTCTCTCAGCTGTACTCTGATTTCCTGCAATCTATAAAGAGCAATGGACTGTTTTAAGAGCACCAGCCCAGCAAAAGGCAAGGAAGCTCATCATCCACAGGTTGGCCACCAAGTGATGGATATTTTCAGACAAAATAATCCATGAAGGACATCAAATAAGTCCTAGAGTGGTTATTATTAATATGGGGAGAAGGAATACCTACTCCTAGGTAAAACTTGGCTCCTTTTTGGTAGCACATTGGATAGAGTGCTGGGCCTAGAGTAAGGAAGACTCATTTTCCTGAGTTCAGATATGCTTTCATACACTAGCTGTGTGACCCTGGGCAAGTCACTTAGCCTTGTTTGCTTCAGTTTTCTCATCTGTAAAATGAGCTGGAGAAAGAAATGGCAAACCACTCTAGGATCTCAGCCAAGAAAGCCCCAAATGGTGTCACAAAGAGTTGCATGTAACTAAAAATGACTGAACAAGAACAACAAGTTAAAATGTGTGGGTAGGGTTGGGCATGGAAGGAATCAGGAAAGGTCTCATGTAGGAAATAGTATATAAGCTTAACTTTGAACTTTGAAGAGAACTAGGAATTAAAAAAAGCCCTAAGGAGGGCCAGAGTGTTTTCTAAAGACTGGAGACAGCCATGGAAAGTCACATAGGAAGGGAAAGAGATAGAATTGTGTATCTGAGAAAGAACAAGTAAGCCAGTTTGAATGATAATTCTATACCTACACCAGTAGCATCAGTGATTTAAACAATAAATCTAAATAAAGCATGGTACTGTAAGCTAAACAGTAATACAATGAATATAAATATGGGATTCAAATTTCCACTAAATCAAATGATTAATTCTAATATTTAAATAGTGTATCTGATCAGTGAACTTAATCGTTTGGCATACCACAAGTAAAACATTTTCAACTGGCTGTCTCGGCACTATCTCAAGAGTTTCTATGAACCACACGTAGACTGAGTTGGGGAATAATCTAAGGATTATAAGAGACAATTAAATCAGATATACAAACTACCAATGCCTATATAAAAATTTGTCCCAAATCCTTGCATTTAGTCAAATGCAAATTTTCTCTTTTTATCGATGATAATTTTCACAGAGATGTAGGGTGTTAACCTGCTATACGTACTTCTATCTCACATGAGTTTACATTTTAAAGTAGTAAATGAGTGTTTTTACTCCTACTAAATAATATAGGCAAAAATAAGAGAAAATAGGATACTGATGAAAATGACCTTCAGGGTTTATTTTTTTGAGGAGGGGGTTGTCCAATGACATCAAAGTACCATCTTTGTACATTATCATCCTCAACCAAATATTTAGTTAAGAGATAGACACAGATTCCTGTTCCCTTTTCCTTTGATTGAAAAAGTAACTTATTATAAAAAAGACAGGAAGTTGAGGCAGATAAAATGAGCTGAGAAGATTCAAAAGAGTTGCATAAGCATACACACATAAATGGCCAATGCTCATCTCTAGCTCCTTCTCATGAGCTCAGAAACCTGGGAATTCTAAAGGTCACTAACTTGCCCCCTGGTGTTTGCAACTGAAGATCATTCTCAGTTTTAATGTACCTGAAAGTACCTTGATTTTTATTATTTTCCCCCATTTTGTAACTAAACTATTCTTTCAGGGCATAATTAATAGAGGATCTTGAAAAGGAACAAATAATACAGTCAGAATGACAAATTGCTCCTAACTTCTCTGGGAATGTTTAGAAATGCAAAGCTATCTATTTTTAAAGAGTAACATATTCCACTCCCCATTTATCACATTGATCTGTCCAATTCAAATGTAACAGTATGCTAGCAATCATGTTACATTTGGGCCACTTGAATGTGAAAATGAGGCATTCTTTTATGTCTCTTGCCCATTGCCAATTAATTCCATTGCAGGTAGCTACTGTGAATATGAATTGTAGGAGCTGTCCAAAGACTAAATCAACTTGCAAAGGCAGCAGATGGGCAACTATTCAAAATAATTTCATGTAGTCTGGCATATTTTCAAATGTAATACACTTGAAAATATGGGAGCTGACATTTTAGAATATTCCAGTCTCAAAAAGCCAATTGGCAACATGGAAAGTGCGGGATTCACTTATCATGGTAAGATACTTCTCTTCTAATAGAGATCGAGATCAACATTCAAAACCTTCAAAATTTGGGATGATACAAGCTTTGGATGTCAAACTCAAAGTACAGAATGGGCCCAACTTCCACCTATGAAAATCCTGGCAGGCCATACTAATGATAAGTCTGATCTCAATGCTGTAGGGTCATATGACCTCCAGCCCCACCTATTCTCAGCTATGCAGGTTCTAAAAGTAGTTTCAGTTGAAGATCAAAACGAAGCCAAATTCTCCTACTCTTTTCCTGAATGGCAAAATGAACTACCTTGTTCAGGTCATGCCATTTAGTTTGTTTGTTTTTTTTTATCTTCAAAATGAAGGTGTAATCATCCAATAACTACTGCTTTAGCTTTCACTGTGTACAGAAATCTGAATTTCGCTGTGGCTAAGATATAAAAGTTTGATAAGACACAAGTCCTCCCTCCTCTCATAGAGATTATACAGCAGTAAGGGCCAAAGATATAAACACATAAAACTATATGAACAACATTACACATTAAATGCATCAGAGTTTTAAAACAATCCTAAGTACTATATTGTCTTATGAGAATCAGATTCATTATATTATGCATCACATGTGGTTCATATTAAAATAATAATAGCTATATTTATCTCTCACTTTACAATTTATAGAGGGCTTTCCTCCTGTCAATGGATGAGCTTAGCAGTAAAGTTATTTCCTAAATTTTATAGATGAGCAAAATGAATAATCCTTGAGATCAAATGACTTGTCCAAAGTCAAAATGTCAGTTACCAACATAGCCAGGGATGGATCCAAGAATAAAGTCATTTACTATTTGGTCTGCTAAATGTTTGAAAAATATGGCACCACTTCCATTAATAATAATAATAATAATCACATCTAGCAATTTTATTACATGTTAAGTGCAAAGTACATTATTTGCAAAGTACTTTACAAATTATTATCTCATTTTATCCATAAAACAACCTTGAGAGATAGGTGCTATAATTAGGCTTATTTTACAGATGAGAAAGCTGAGGCAGAGAGATTCACACAGGTAGTAAGTGTCTGAGTCAGCATTTGAACTCAGGTCTTTAGGATTCCACATCCTGTACTCTAACCACTCTACTACCTAGATTCCTTTTCAAAAGCTCCTCTAATTAAAATTGCACTCAGGTCTTTTGTGTGAAGGCCATTTATTTTTATTCTACAGTCCCACAGTATACTTCTCAGCCAGAACTGGAATATTGTGTTGCGTTCTGGCAGCTACGTTTTAGGAAGGATATTAAATATTGATAAACTAGAGTATCCAAGGGAGAATAGTCAGGATGACAAAGATACTAAAGTCTGTCATATGAAGTTAGGTGAAAGGACTTTGGAATATTTAACATATAAAATAGATGACCGATCAAGGACATGATAGGAATTTTAAAGTAGTCAAAGAGTTGTCACTTGGAAGAGAAATTAGACCTGTTCTTTTTGACTCATGGGTTAAAACCAGGCAAGATGGATGGAACTTACAAAGAAGAAAATTTAGACAACTGGTTGATCACTGACTTTGGGAGCAGTTTGTTGTATATCAGGGAAGGCAATATAGATTTTTCTAATTTGCTGATCTGTCACTAGCCTCAATAAAAGAGACAGTACAGATTTTGTCTTTTAATTATCTTTCCGTAAGAACTGATGTTAAGAAATTGTTTTGTCACAGTCTTCTGGCATAGGCGAATCCTAATTGGGAGGATGTAGGATACCCCTAATGATCCTGGCTTTCTACAACTGGGCTCAAATAAGTGCATAAGTGCTCTGTCAGTAGGTTAGGCCCTTGTCCTGCTACCCAATCCATGTCTAATGAAGAGATCAGGGGCCAGACAGAGTCACAGGAAGCAAACACTTAATGAAATGGGAAGCTGAGAATAACATGTAAAACAACAGAAATCAGTTCAAAGCAAAGCTTTATGATAAGCAATGGGAAAAAAAAGGGGGCAAGGAGAGAGGAAGAAGTGGACCTGATTTGCAATTCAGACAAACCCTCTAACATAGAGTATAACTTACATAAAAGTAGCACTTTTCTGGGAACCTGGATCCATTCAGCAGGAAGAGGGTGGTCCAGCAGGAAGATATGCTCTTGTTGTAAGGGAAGGTGTACTCCAAAGTACCCTTCCAAGAGTGGGGTTCTTATATGCAGATTTTGGATAAACCCCCAGTGCTGGATGATTTTCCTATTAGGAGTCAGGGCAAAAAATGTTATTCGGGGGAGTTGATATCAGAGAGAAAAACAAGCTAGTGGTAGATAAAATATTATTTGGGGGACACAGAGGTACTAACTTTAAAAAATAATATTGTCTATATTTTCCAGGACAACTAGATGGCACAGTAGATAAAACTAGTGCTTTATCTAGATAGTGCTAGAAGTCAGGAAGACCTGAGTTTATATTTGGCCTCAGACACTTGACACATACTAGCTATATGACCCTGAACAAGTTACTTAACCCTGATTGCCTTCCCTCCGACCAAAAGAAAAGGCATTTTTTCATGAGCATATTCTTTAGAAGCCTATAAGTTTACAGCCTCCCTTAAAGGGAGACTGTCATGTGGTCCCAAGACCACCAGGCCTAATATTATAAAAGACAAAACAGGAAGGTGAGGCACTACGGCACACTTACACTGAAATAGATGCTTATTCTAAAACAGCATTCCTAATGTCGAGAAAGGGAACGTACTGTGTTTCATTTCTCGGCCACCATAGTTCTTCATCAATGGAAATCTTTAATGAAAGCTAGATGAATAAATATTGCCTATACTGTGGAGAAGATGCCTACGTGTATATGACTTAAACTAGCTGCCCTCTGAAATCTCTTCTCATGCGGAGATCTTATGATTGTGATTCTTTTACTAGATGGGGTTCTGAAAAAATATTAACAGGGAAAAACAATTAGTAGAGTCAATAATTAGGATTCTGTCCTTTCCCCCAATATTGGGTGGGAGAATGGTCCAGGCAAAAGAGTACTAGGATTTAGAATAAGAAGATAGCTTAGACTAGAATAAGAAGCACTAGGTTTGGACCTGCCTTTATTAATGTGGTGACCTTGGGAAAGTCATTTTATCTCCCTAAATGTAGTTTTCTCATCTGGAAAATGAAGATCATATCTACCCTGCCTACTTCGTAGGATTTTGAAATGAAATTATGCAGGAGTGATTTGTAAGTTAGAAAATGCTATATTTGCATAGCCTCTCATTAACTCTAAGCATTTCTTCTTGAGACAAATACTTTAACTTTCATTTAATGGACAACAGGAAATTCTAATCTGTTAAAATTACCTCAGGAATATTAAAATATAAATTATATCTTGTAGCAAAAAACTGATACTGAGGAAATAAGCTCTATGAGGGCAGGGATCAGGTTAAACTTTGCATCTTATTAAGCACTTAAAGTGATCTACAGACAATAACCATTGAAAGAATTTTTGATAAGTGAATGGATGGATGGACAGAGAATGTTAGGTAAGCTAGCATTTTTCCTCATGACAGTCCTATTAGTAGAATCCTAACTAATAAATGGAATAATAACTGTTTTTCCTTATTTTACAGGCCCTGTTTGAGTTTAGCCATCACACACACATTTTATGTGTATATATACATATAATGCATAGGTGCAAATATGTATTATATACACACATATATGTGAGATATATATGCATTTATACATATGTGTAAGCATAAACTTGTAGGTTTATTAGGTCAATTAATTAAATCCCAATGCCCGACTTAAAGTCAACCAATAAACATCTATTAAGCACCTACTATTTGCCAGGCACTGTGCTAAGTGCCGGGGATACAAAAAGAAGCCAAAAAATTAAGAAATCCAGTCCCTGCCCTATAACTGAACCAGGGTGAGAACACTTTTCAACTGAATCTATCACAGACTTTGAGCTAAATGTGAACAAACTCTTTGATCAATTTAAATGTCTATTTTTTTGGAGGGGAGAAGGCAGGGCAATTGAGGTTAAGTGACTTGCCCAAGGTCGCACAGCTAGTAAGTGTGTCAAGTGTCTGAGGCTAGATATGAACTCAAAGTCCTCCTGACTCCAGGGTCGGTGCTCTACTCACTGGGCCACCTAGCTGCCCCAATTTAAATGTCTTTAAATGCTATTTAGATGAAGTTGAGTGATACTGAACAAAAATGTGAATTCAGATTGGTTAAAAGATTTGGCTTCCTCCTTTAGAACTTTTATAAAACCAGTGAACTAGTTTTGAACTGAGGATTTTACCATCTGGCAGTTCAGGGTGGAAATTTTCAAACCAATCTCTGAGAAGGAATGGGGGAGGAAGGGACCTGGGCTTCACCTTAGTCTCAATTTGTCACCTCTCCTCTCACATACCTTTACCAGAGGAGAACTTTGTGAACAATGAAGAGTCTAAACTCATCCTAGGAGCATCCTTGGAACAGGTAATGGCAGGGTCTACATTAGTAGGTGAAGAAAATTGAGAACAATTGGGGGAAGGAAGATTTGAGGTTTCAGGAGCCCAGCAGGAAAGCTGTAACCATACCTAAGGAAACATCTTGAAAATTCCAGCAAAAGGACTTCTAGGAGTTGTTCATTATTCCTTGGTCACATGTGCTCTAAGCCTGAGCTCACTTTCCCCTACACTCTCTATTTACTTGTGGGAGAGAGCATCCTATGTTATTATTTGAGTAGTTGTTTTGTACCAAATATGTAATCACGGTAAACAAGCACTTCAAAAAACTCATTGCCTGACTGACTAATCATAATAATAATTTCTAGCATTTGTATAGTGCCTTAAGGTTTTCAGAGTGCTTTACAAATATCTCATTTTATCCTTAGTATAAGCTTCAGAATAAGTTGTTATTAATTTTATATGAGGAAACTGAGGCAAAGAGAGGTTAAGTTACTTGCCCGTGGTCACACAGTGAGCAAGTGTCTAAAGTCAAGTCTGAATTTAGGTCTCCAAGTCCATGATCCACTATTCCCTACTCAATTTTGCTTCTTTAATCAGTTCCCACCAAAGACATTCTACAATATGAATCCCTAACTCAGTAATAATGATGCTGTCAATTGGTCTGTATTTAAAAAGTCATCAGGGTATCTTTTTATAGTGCCCAGGACAGAAGTGTAAGCATTGAAGAACTTGATGGAAAAAAAAAATCAAATGAAGTACAGTTGTTTTGAAGATAATTTTATTGAGCATCTTCAAAGCAGGGCATAATTAAGTTACTCTGTCATGCAAAATGATGGAGGCTTAAGTAAGTAACAGCTGGCTACCTCAATGACTGTTCAACTGTGGGGCAGCCTTTGGCAAGGAAAGCTGTGCAAACACAGCCCATGTATAATGCTAATAGGCCCAACATAATGACGAAGGAAATCACTAAAACAGAATGACAGAGAGAAAAACAAACAATCAAACAAGTCCCTTTAGCCCTCAGCTTGCATTTCAATTGGCATTTATGTGGGGAAATGTTTAAAGTAAGTACCGCAGTCCTATTCCCATATTCAAATGTGCTTCATATGTCCAGAGAAATTTAAGGCATGTCATCACTGGGTAATGAGCCCATTTCCAAGAATTCTTTCCTTTTCCTTTTTTTTTGTTAATGTAACTACTGCTAAGCAGTCATGTTCAGTCCGTACAACAAACCAGATTCATCGTATTCATTTCTTAAACCTTAGTACTGCTCTGAAAGGCATTCGCAGAAATGCCTTATTTTCCCTGTCTGTCTCCAGTTATGGAACTTCAAGGTTAATCTATCAGTTAAATTTATAACACTATAAGTTGGAATGCCCTAGTAGCTTTTTCAAAAGTAAGTAATTATTTTAAAATATTAAATAAATATTCACGCCCCCAGCCTTGGAGCAGGCTGCATCTACATGGGAACATTGTCAAATAGAACCATGATATTACAGACTTAGAGCTAGCTATTACCCTATATCTCTCCTGCCTTTTGTGACTAAAGTCCTTGAGAAGCCTGTATATAATAGGAATTTCTGCTTCCTTTCTTCTCACTCTCTTTTAACCAAAACTGATCTCTTGTTTGCTAAACCTAGTAGTCCACTTTCAATTCTTATTGTTCTTGACCTCTTGGCAGCCTTCGACCCTATTGGTCACCTTCTTCTCCTGGACACTCTCTTCTCTCAAGTTTTCAAGACATTACTGTCTCCTAGTCTTCCAACTACCTATTTGCCAGCTCCTTCTAAGGCTACTTTGCTAGATCTTCATCCAAGTCATGACTACTGACCAAGGTGGTCCTTGAAGGCCCTCTCCTTGGTCCTCTTCTGTTCTCCTTCTATACTGTTTCACCTGGTGATCTCATGTCCTGTAGATTAAATATTAACACTTTGTAGGTGACTGTTGGTGTTGTCCAACTCTAGTGTCTCTTGTGACTTTCAATCTCACATCTCCAACTACTGATGCAGCATCTCAAATTGGATGTCTTATAGACAACTTAAATTCAGTATGTCTAAAAATGAATTAATTATCTTTCCTTGCCCTCCCAACCTTCCCCTCATCTTAACTTCCCTACTACTGTTAAGGAGACCAGCATCCTCTCAGTGACATAGGCTCCCAATATGGGTTCTATCTTCAATTCCTCATTCTCTCTCACTCCTACATCCAATCTTATTTTATTTTTAAATTAAATTTATTTTTAGTTTTTAATATTCACTTTCATGAAATTTTGAGTTCTAAATATTCCTCCCTCACTCCTCTTTCCCCTCACCACATGTACAATCATATTAAATATATTTCCACATTAGTCATATTGTGAAAGAAGAATCAAAACAAAAGGGGAAAACTACAAGAAGGAAAAAAGGAGAAAACCGTATGCTTTGATATGAATTCAAATTCCATAGTTATTTCTCTGGATGTGAATAGCATTTTCCATCACAAGTATTTTGGAATTGTCTTAGATCGTTGCATTGCTGACAAGAAGTAATTCTATCAAAGTTGGTCATAGCAGAACATTGCTGTTATTATGTACAATGTTCTCCTGGTTCTGCTCACTTCACTCAGCAGCAGTTCATTTAAGTCTTTCCAGGTTTTTCTAAAATCCACCTGCTTATCATTTCTTATGGAACAATAGTATTGCATTACATTCATATACAACAACTTGTTCATCCATTCCCCAACTGATGTGCATCCCATCAATTTCCAAATCTTTGCAACCACAAAAAAGACCTGATATAAATATTTTTTGTACTCGTGGATCTTTTTCCCTTTTTTATGATCTCTTTGGGATACAGACCTAGTAGTCCCACATCCAAACTTTTTTTTTTAGTCCTGCCATTTTTACTTTGGATATATCTCATATTAACCTCCATCTCTACTCTGACAATGCCATCATTACGGTGCAGGCTTACATCAATTTGTATCTGGATTATTATTGCAATAGCTTCCTGGTAGGTCTTTCTGTCTCTATTCTCTCTCCACTCTAATCCATCCTTCACTTTCAACTAACTCTCCCCACTCTAATCCATCCTTCACTTTCAACTAACTCTCCCCACTCTAATTCACCCTCCATGAATGACTAACATAGGTCTGATATCACTACCATCCCTTCCATTCAGTAAATTCCAGTAGCTTCCTATTAATCCAGAATCAAACATAAAATTTGGGGTTTTTAAAAAGTTTTTCATAGCCTAGTGTCCCTTTCTCCCATCTTTCCAGTTTTCTTATACCTTATTCTTCTGGTACTCTGCAATCCGGTAATACCTGCCTTCCTTACTCTTCATTACACATAATACTCCATTAAGTTTTTTTCTCCCTCTCTCTTTCTAGTGGATTTCTCCCAAGCCTGGAATACTCTCCCTCCTTATCACCAATATCTAGGTCCCTTACTTTGATTGACATTCCACCTTCTGCAAGCAAACTTTCCCAGTCCTTCTCAATCATAGTGCCTTCCCTCTCAGGTGGTCCCAATTTAATTTGTATTATATCTTGTTTGCACATAATTGTTTTTATTTTTGTCTCTCCAATTAGTCCTTGAACTCCTTGAGAACAGGACTATTTTTTGTCTTTCTATCTCCAGCACTTAACACAATGCTTAGAACTTATTAGGTACTTAATAAATGTTAGCTGACTGACCCTGAAAGGATCTCAGAGGTTAATAAATCCTGCCCACCCCACCCAATTTTATAAATGAGAAAACTGAAGCACAAACATGCTAAATAACTTGCCCTGGGTCACACAGATACAAGTGCTTATTTGGATCTCAAACAAATACAATTTAGAATTTTGTTGGGATTCAATTCATATAGTCCAAAAAACACAGGTGAAAGTGTTTAGCAAATCATATAGAGATCCTAAATCATTATGCAAGGCTAATGGCACAGAAGGGTTGGAGAAGCTTTTCAAGCCCAGCTCACTCAGAAAGGGCTGTTTAGCTGGTGTAGACACTCTCTCCCTTTCACTTTTATTTAAACCTTATCTATAAGTCAGGTCACTTAGTAGGCTGAAGAGCTTCAATTCTAAGCCATAATTTCTACGTGCAGATTATTCTATATCACCCAGGCTCTCTAGTTTCAGCACTACCGGCAACTGGTTTAATAGACCAGCTGGGTGCTCCTAGGGCATGTCTTTGACTCCAAATATTTCTCACAAATGTTCAATGATCCAGTCTTGGATAGCCATTTCCTTCATACAATAGAGCACCAATGGAGGACTATCATAAACTGATTTGTTCTGTACTACTTCTTGGTTACTGCTTTTTTCCCTTTCCTCTCAAAGTATCACATTTTCCAGGACACTATTATCAGAAGCCAAACCAAAGTAAATGTCTGTAACTGATATGTCTAGATAGCATCTTCAAGACCATATGGTCCAATCTCCCATTACATGGATTCGTTCTAAACCCTCTCAGTTATTTGGTTTTCTACAACTGGCTAGAAGTTTTCCTCCTCCCTCTTCTATATTGGTGAGAGAATTTTTATTCATGAAAGTTACTTGTAATTCAAAAGTTCATTGTTCTCAAAAAAAAGAAACACCAAAACACTAAACCTTATGGAAACCAAGATTCTTGGAGGGGAAAAGATATATCTTAGGGATCTGGTTGTATTGGTAACTAAGGTGGGGCTCCAGGTGGGGCCAATGAAGGGAGGTCTGATTATATCTTTGCTCCCAAGTAGGCCCCAAACCCCTAGCTACTAGGTGCTAAGCTGATGTGGGCATGAAGCCCCCAGGGTCCTAAGGGGAGTTGCCAAGACCAGAGCCAATAGTAAGAGCTTAAGTTCTGGTTGCTCAGATGATGTTTGATGATGGTTAAAGAGTTCATAAAAAGAGAGAACAGAGCTATTTGCTTAGGGATTTCACTCTTGGCGGTGTGCTGATGTGGAGAACCTGGGCAGCTGTAGTTAAGAGCCCTCCAGCTTGTGAAACAGATGTTCAGACTTTGTTAAACTCTGGTAACTATGCATCGAGATTTGAATGAGACAAAGTCTGTCTGTTGATGTTTGTGATTTGTTTGTATGTGCTTTGAAGCTCAGGGTGCTGGCTTTTCCCCCTGAGCTGAGTGAATGATATTTGTATGTTGGATTAAAGTAAGATTGCTAACCCCTTAAGGTTGCTTTCCTTAGTAAAGCAGATCAAAAGTACCTGGGCTTGCAGCGTTCTGTGTGCTGGTGGTTGTTGGTTTTACACAGCCACAGTAGCTGCTAGCCGAATTGTTGAAATGCTGGTTTACCCTCTAGAATGTTTTTATCACAAGCACTCTTTTAATTTGTTTGGACAGAATAATAGCTAACATGTACAGAGAGTTTTTAGTTTTGTAAAGTGTTTTCCTCAAAGCATAAATGTAAGATAGTTAATGCAAGTTTCATTATTTTCATCTCAGCCTAAAAGCCCTAGGTTCAGCCTCCAGCTCTAAGCCAAGTTCATACGATAGTACCCTATGGGGCCTCTCAGTATGAAATTTAAGCAAGTGCTATTGTTCATGCCCCATGCACTAGAGGATATTAACAATGTGTTTTTCTTTGGTTAGAACCACATCTACAAACTATAACACCCATTGTTACTTGACATTGAACCACTCACTAGTTGATAATAGCCTTCATCAAGATGTTTTTAAGGACTAGGGAAATTTATTTTTAGGAATATACAGACATATATATGTGTTGTGTTACACAGAATTGAATGACTAACATAAAATTTTACACTGGAAGAGGTATTGTGGCAGACCTGTGCACTGCATGTCAGGAGACTAGCATAATATCTGGTTCTACATGATTCTTTTTTTGTTTGTTTTAACTCAGTTGATTTATCTGCAAAGTTGAACTAATTATGTATGAAATGACATGAAACAAAGAAATGGGGATATAAATTGTAATTAAAATTGTGGAAATATGCACAACAAAATCCAAATCAATATACAGAAAGAACTTCAAAAAGATAAACAAATATTATCTTTAAAAATTGCAAATATTAATTTATTATTTTATTATTATTAGTCTTAACAATAATAGCTAACATTTATATAATGCCTACTATATGTCAGGTACAATGCTAAGTGCTTTTCAAAAATTAGGTCATTTAACTCTCACAAGAACCTTAGGAGGTAGGTGCTGTTATTGTGTCCATTTTATAGTTGAGGAAACTGAGGCAAACCATTTAAGTGACTTGTTCAAGGTTACAAAGTTAATCAGTATCTGAGGCTGAATTTGAACTCAGGTCTTCTTGACTCCAGGCTCATAGCTTTCCCTCCAGTCTTATTGTTCTGTTTTATTTCAATTGTTCTTTTTTATTGTTAATAAATTTGAAACTTCATACTTGTTTGTGAAAGTTAAATTTCAGTTGATTTTGAAGAAATTAAAATAAAGTGGGGCTAGTGACATTCACTCTAACTACTTCATAGGGTTGGTATGAGTATCAAGTGCATTAAAAGCAGAGAAATACTTTGGGAAAGTCAAAGAAGAATAAATCAGTAGGAGAGACTAAGCTCCTAAGCCCTAACTCCAGTGGTCCAGTAGACGTGTCATTAATCTTTTATTTGGATATTTCAACAGTAAGATTGTTATATATCCAATATATTCAACTAGTTACACTATTGTAATCAGTGCCTAGACAGTAAAATTGGTTTGGAAACAGGAATGATAACTCAAGTCACACGTCCAATGTGCACTATTAATTTATGTCTCCAATATATTCCCTGGATTCCTCCATGCCTTTAAACTACACTTTATAATATAGCTGGGCATTGACAGCTGCAAAGCAAAATTCAAATCTATTCATGTATAAACATTTTCATCTGAATTAATAGTTACTCATATTCTACTAAACTCTGTTGCCTTTTCTATATGAGGAAATTCATAGCTAAGGCCAAAAATCTTTCTGAAGTGCACATGGTTTGAAGAAATTCCCAAAGATAAGTGATTCTATATGTCATCTAGAATTATTTCTTTGGCAAGGCAAAACTGAGACCTCAATACTAGCAAATTTATTCGGTTAGGGTCAATAGGCAATAGTACAGTACAGCTTTTTAATGTTTCTTATGAATGATGCAAATCTGAATTTTCTATAACCACAAAAACTCTTTTTCCTTATTAAGGAATTTCATTCAATTAATATACTAACTTTATAAAAATACACAGAGAACTTCAAAACTCAAAGGACTGTTGTCAACAAGTTTTATATAATAATGGTAGAAATTTAGAATAAAGAACTGAGGTACCCTGGGGAGCTGTGTGTGATATTTATTCTTGCAATTATCTATTCCCTTTCACTTGCGTGTATTTTGGGGAACTACCACACTGCGCAAAGCCTTTGTAAGATTTCTTGGATAGAGCCTCCACCCACTTCTTTCCCTTTGATTGAAATGGGAAGGCAAGGGACAAGAATTTCACAAGGTGTTAAGAAGTTGAAGGGATTTCTAATCCTAAATTAGCTGGAACCTATAACTGAGCTGCTATCTCTTCTTTATAAGAGGAGGACAAGAATTTATTTTAGCTTTAAAGCCAAAAGGCTTGGGTTTCCACTCTTTTAATGAAGGAAGCAAGCCCTTTCTCTTCACAGAAAGTTCTTAGATTAGGAAAAATGCATTTGCTATTTTCTCTTTATAAGGAGAAGAATTTACCAATTCTCAGAATCTTAGCTTTACTCATCAGAAGGAGGGTTTTTTTTTTTTGTTTCTAGGGATTAAGCTGTTTGTGATCCCAAATTAGCCATTTGGCTAGAGAAAAGGGGGGAAAAACCTTTTAATCTGTCTTTCGAACACACTCTATCTCAGGTTGAATCACTGCCCAATGACCCAGTAAAATATCTGACTTAGAGTTACAAATTCCTAACATCCACACCTATGAACTCCTTCCTATTAAAAATCCTTTACTCTTTGCAGACAGTTACAAATTTCCCATTCTTTGAGCTACTATATAGGAGTACATATTTAAAAACCTATCCTGTTGAGCTTGATTCCTTTTAATGTAGAGAAAAGAGCAAGAATTTAACATCCTAAAGACATTAGACTCAAGTATGCAATGTGTATAGTAGATATACAATAAATCATATAAGTGGAATAGATTGAAGTCATGAACATTATATAAGCAACCAGATATCATTCTCTAGTTTATGGAAAAGATTTGAGAATCAGGAAATAGACCAAGTAAACAAAAATTTGTGAAATATTGCCCCATAGGATTAGGATAACATGAGCTGAGAAAATTCAGTTCAGCACCTTCTATTGAAGGAAAATAGAGCAGTAAGTGTTCAAAAAGTAATAAGGTTATGAGAAGGATGTAATTATTACCATTACCTCAATCACAGCTGAAAATAGGCTGGGACAAAAAAATATGTAGGGAAAGTAAAACGAATCTAGGGCAAGTCTATGGATAAAAGAAAGATGAATAGGCTAGAAGATATCTTAAAATCCTTTCAAACTTTAAAATTCTAAAACCCTAAGAGCTATATCCTAGAATATAGGTTTACCTAAATACAGCTTATAATGGTTGCAAGGGCATAGCATTACTTACTTTATATTTATCTTCAACACTGGTTCTAACTTGGGTAATAAGTCACTAAGTGAAAATTTCCATAAAATTAGACAACTAGACAATTTTTAATGTTTCCTCCAGCTCTTAGTGTAAGAATCAAAATACATTTTGAGAAACACATGGAAGCTTTAAGTTTATGTAATTCTTCTATAAGAGAAAAATAAATGCATCATTTGCTTTCATATTTCAATTAGTAATAATTAGTGAAAACCTAAACCACTGGGGCAAAGCAAAGCAGGCACTTTATCACACGGCATTGTGATTTGGAAAACCAGAAAAAAAAATCTTATATCCTCTAATGATTTCAGTCTCAGGAATGTTACGTGTGGTTTCTTTAAGAGGAGGCTACCCACTATCGAGGAAAGAGGAAATATCCTGACGTCTTAGTTTGTTGACCTACTTTATTAGCTATGTGACCTTGGGCAAATTATTTGTCCTGATTGAATCTGAGTTTTCCATCTGTAAAATAGGGATAACAGCATTTGTTTACATATGACAGCTCAAAGAGTTGTTACGAGGAAAGCACTCTGAATCTTCAAGCACTTTAAAACTATGGAGATGGTAAGGTAGATCTTTGGGATCACCCTCGTAAATGGAACATTTTTCTTTTCAAATGACCATTAAAGGGAATTCTAAATGAAAATGTGGATTGGCTGAGTCTCAAACAAAATGTCACTAGATATTATTGTCTCCTGATAATGCTTGATGAGTTTTTCAGACACATTCACAACTGATTACAAAATATGATCATCAGAAACTATTTGTGCGCTGCCATCTACACATACTACGTACGTTGGAGATTGGAGATTAATCAGACATGGTCTCTGCCATTTGCGAACTGATATTCTCAAGCATATATGACCAGGAGACATATGTGGGCTTTCATATTTCAATTCCAGAGTAGGTTCTCTCCCCATGTTTCTCCCTCTCTATATTTATGCTGATTCTATTCCTTTCCTTTTCTGTTTTCCCTGGACTCCTTATTTTTTCCCATTCATTTTCTTTTCAACTTAATAACTTCACTGGGCTCGTGAAAAAGTTTTGCTTCTCCCAAAGTTCCTCTTTTCTATAATACGTGTTTTTTGAAGTAAGGGAGCCGAAGGATTGGGTCATTTATTGATAGGTTGTATGCATGGATCAACATTTAATATGCCATCACAAAGTACCAGATATAAGGGAGAATATGTATCTGCTACTTCATCCTCTCTTTAATGATAGATGCTAATCACCCTCACAATGATATATCTGTCAATGACACAGGATGGGGAAAGCCCTACCCTGGCACATACACATTCTCACAACAACCCTTGAAGACAAGTACTATTATTATTCCCATTTTGTTGTTCAGGAAACTGAGATAGATAGATCAAATGATTTGTCTAAGGTCAGCTAATAAGTGTCAGAAACTGGATTTGAACTTCGGTCTTCTATACTCCCAGCCAAGTTCTCTAACCACTATACCACCTAGCTGCCCCTAATGGAAAACAATCTCTGTTTTGTTTTACTCCTTTTTGTTTCTCCCACAAAATTCACAACAATGCAACATGACCAATGTGCATGGGACTATATATAAGTATGAGACAAAAGCCACCCTACCTCCATGAGTGTTCAACGGAGCAAAAAAGTTGGCTGTCAGAAATGCTGGGATCAAGGAACTGCAAATATTTAACTTCTCATTAGCTGATAGCTACACACTTTCCTCCCTTCCTCTTCACCACTGAAAGCAGTTCTCTTGGGAAAGTCAATGGTAGCGAGGGTTGCTCTGATACCAGTGATCACAGAATCACAGGTTTATTGTGTAAAGGTACCTCACAAGTCATAGCCTAGCCTCTTTTTTAATATATGAATAAGCCTATCCCAGACATATTAAATATTTTGATGAGGAAATAGTGGGTGGGAAGCCAGGTAGCACAATGGATATAATGCTGGTCTGTAGTTAAGTGAATGTGCATGTATGTATATATGTATGTGTATATATATATATATATATATATATATATGCATATATATATATATACATATGTACATAGACAGAAAGAAAGAGAGAGAGAGAGAGAGAGAGAGAGAGAGAGAGAGCAAGCACAGGGTGAGTTGAAGATGAAGGGAAGATATCTAAAAGAAATAAAATCAAATTAAGGGATGAGAGAGGAATATATTGAGAGAGGGAGATAGGGAGAGATAGAATGGGGTGGATTATGTCGCATAAAGTTGGCAAGAGGAATCAGTTCTGTGGGAGGAGGGGAGAGGGCAGGTGAGGGGGGGAATGAGTGAATCTTGCTCTCATCAAATTTGGCCTGAGGAGGGAATACCATACATACTCAATTGGGTATCTTGGCCCACAGGAAAGAAGAGGGAAGAAGATTAAAAAAAGGGGGGATGATGGAGGGGAGGGCAGATGGGGGTGGAGATAATCAAAAACAAACACTTTCAAAAGGGGACAGGGTCAAGGGAGAAAATTCAATAAAGGGGGATAGGTTAGGAAGGAGCAAAATATAGTTAGTCTTTCAAAACATGAGTATTGTGAAAGGGTTATACATAATGATACGCATGTGGCGTATGTTGAATTGCTTGACTTCTTAGGGAGGGTGGGTGGGAAGGGAAGAGGGGAGAGAATTTGGAACTCAAAGTTTTAAAAACAGATGTTCAAAAACAAAAAAAAAGTTTTTGCATGCAACTAGAAAATAAGATACAGAGGCAATGGGGCAATGGGGTGTAGAAATTTATCTTGCCCTACAAGAAAGGAAGGGAAAAGGGGATGGGAGGGGAGTGGGGTGACAGAATGGAGGGCTGACTGGGGAACAGGGCAACCAGAATATATGCCATCTTGGAGTGGGGGGGAGGGTAGAAATGGGGAGAAAATTTGTAATTCAAACTCTTGTGAAAATCAATGCTGAAAACTAAATATATTAAATAAATAAATAAATGAATGAATGAATGAATAAATAAATAAGTGAAAATAAGAGAAAGAAAAAGACCTGAGTTCAAATCCAGCCTTAGACACTTACTAGCTGTATGACCCTGGGCTGTTTGCCTCAGTTTCTTCATCTGTAAAATGAGAAGAAAATAGAAAACCACTCCAGTATCTTTGCCAAGAAAATCTGAAATGAAGTCATGAAGAGTAAGACATGACTGCAATGAGCAGCAATGATAAGAAGCAGCAGAAGTAAAAGTTGAACCAACTATAAACCTAGCACTATTTCTACTCATGCTACATTGTTGTCACACTTTTCTGGCTCTTTGCTTTGAGGTGGAACCTGGAACAAGTGACCTCTCCTTAGGGAATTTATTTGTAACTACTGTGTCAAAGACTCCTTCACGATAGGATGTCCCCAGGTTTACTTTGATGGATTTTTCTCATTCTCTTGGGAAAATCCCTATGTGGTTCCCCCACCACCAGAAAATGAGAAGAGCTTCCCACTTTCATGAAGGCAAGTGGCATATTAAGACCAATACCTACCATAATCTGCATCCCCTCCTCCCTTCCCTAACCCAACCAACTGTGATTAGTTTTCCCTAAAAGATGACAAAACTGACCTAAGTACACGATTGTCCTCTCCTTGCCCTTGATGAAGCTTCCTTGTCACCTAAGCCCATAAAAAGTCCCACCCATGAAGATTTGGTTCCTTTCTGACTTGAAGAATGTCACAAGATTCCTATAGTCACATAAGGCCAATCTGTAAGTGAAAGATCTTTCCAGCCCATTGAATAGGCCTCATGGGGCCAACAAAGGAATCCCTGATTAGAGATAGTCCCACAACACCCTTTCGCTAACTAGATGTGAGGCCCCAGGCCCCACACCATTTTACTAAGTAGGCTCTGAGCCCTCAGGACCCTGCACAGGGTATAAGAGCTCTAAGTTTGGTATTTTGTCTTTGGGGGCACACTCGTTGAAAGAGAGTTGGTGACAAGACTCTGGGCAAGCCTTTGAAGCAGCCCCCCATCCTCCGCCCCTCTTTGAAAACCAAGATGTCGGTGTTTCTCTGGTAACTATGTATTGTGATTTGGTTAGACAGAAAAGTTGATCTGTTTATATTGTCTCCATTTGCAATATCTGTTTATATTTGCTCTGAAGTTCAGGGTACTGGCTTTTCCCCCTGAACTAGGTGAATGGTATATGTATGTTTAATTAAAGTAAGATTGCTAACCCCTTAAAGTTGCTTTCCTTAGAAAAGCAGATCAAAGAACCTGTGCTAGTGGCCCCGCTGTGTGCTGGTGTTATTGGTCTTACAGTAGCAGTGCTAGCAACCCCGACAGCAGCTGCTAGCAGCATTGTTGTTACAAGTCATCACATCCTGCCTTGCTGACCAGATTTATTTACACACGACTATAGGGTGTTGGGTACATTTATAGAAGCTAAGAGCCACTATATCCTCATTGTATATCCTACTAAGGTTTTTGTCAATTGTTCAATGATTTACCAGTACCAGAAGTAAACCTAACCTAATAGAGTGCCGACATCAGTCCCACTCGAACAGAAGGTTATGATATTTCAAAAGAAAGTTAGGAGGAAAAGAAAGAAAAGAAAATAGAGGTGCTTCTCCATTTCCATCAGACATAGCTAGGTGGTATAGCAGATAGAGAGCCGGACCTAAATTATGAGACCTGAGTTCAAATCCATTCCCAGACACTTCTTAGGTGACCTTGGGTAAATCATTTATCTTCTATTTCCTCAATGATAAAATGGGAATAGTAATAGTACATACCTACCAAGGTTGTAATGAGAATCAAATCGATAATATTTGTAAAGCACTTAGTGCCATGCAGGGCCCAGGTGAGATACTACACAAATGCTAGTTGTTTATTGTTGTTGTTGTTAGTTACTCATTACTGAATCCACACATTTCCATACTCAATTTAAGGGTAAATATTGTATTTTCACTAGTGAGTCATATGAGAGGAAAAAAAGGAGGAGGAGATATCTAGCACATTTAAAATGAATGACTTTATAGAGAAAAGTACCAGCCAAGCTGTAGTTGGCCAAACATAAACAATTTGCTCGCAGTACTTTGGGAATTTGTTTGATATCAATAAAGATGTTGTTTATATGTTGATGTACCTACTTTCAGTTCCACCATACCAGCTTTTGCCCCATAAAATCATAACCTGTGTACTACTCTGAGAGAAGAGAACTCTAGTTAGGGCTCCACTGTTCTGCGTCTAGCAATGGGAGCCAGTGGACTCTCCTGATCTGATTTTCTCTTACACTGGGTTCCCTATTTCATCTATGCTAGAAGAGAAATTACCACTCAAAGGCCTTAGCCTATTAATAATTGGCACAGGGGTTTTGTGGTTGTTCAAATGTCTCAGTCATGTGTGATTCTTCATGACCTCATTTGGGGTTTCCTTGGCAAAGACGCTAGAGTGTATGGGAAGTAGTAACAGGAGGGACGAAATGGTACCACATAAAAGTATGACTTTCAAAACCATCAGACATCCAATAAAAAAGTGAATTGTAGACTTACTGAAAAGGTATCTTTTTGACTGCAGATCTACTTGATTTTCTTTCCTTGACAAAAGGTAAACTTGATCTCAACTCCTATGACTTTGAGTAGTATTGCATATTGAGTACAGCATAAATCTGAGGATATGTTTTGGAAGTGATAACAAATACATACCTTTCAAAATACTAGTCTTGTTCAAATGGTCTACCTGACATTGGAAACACCAAATAAATGCTTTAAAAAATTTAGGTAGTCAAGTGGAGAATTTCATTTCTAAAAATAAGAATGTCTTAAGTTTTGAGATCCCTCAAAATCTTAGAGTTATCTTTCAAAGGTGAGGCTATATATTGGAATAAGTCTTCAAAACCCTATTCATGAATGTAAATATATATTTAATTCACACCTGTCATTTGATGGGAGCCCTCAGAAAAATTGCATGCATGTATTTGTTCCAAATGAAATCACTTTTTCCAGCTGTCCTTTAGCCTGTTCTTTATAGCAATTCATTTCAAATGTCATACTAAAGGCAAAGGAAGGAAGGAAAGGAAACAAGAATTTCTTAAATACTTTCAACATGTCAGGCATTTTGCTAAGCACTTTTCATATATTATCTCATTTAATTCTCACAACCACCCTGGGAGCTAGGTACTATTATCCTTATTTTAAAGTTAAGGAAACAGACACACAGAGCTTATACTACTTGTCCAAGATTTGAGGTTATATTTGAACTCAGGTCTTTTTTTCCATTCTTCTTTATAGTTAATTTATTTATTTTTAGTTTTCAACATTAACTTCCATATGATTTTGAGTTTTAAATTTTCTCCCCCTTCTTTCTCTCCTCCCCCCTCCTGAGGCTGGCATGCAATCTGATATGGGCTCTACATATACATTCACATTAAAACTATTTTCACATTAGTCACTATGTAAAGAAGAATTAGAACCAATGGGAGGAACCATGAGAAAGAAGAAACAAAACAACAAAAGAAAAAGAGAGCAAATAGCATGCTTCCATCTGCATTTAGACTCCAAAGTTCTTTCTCCAGATGTGGATAGCATTTGTCTTTTGGAGTTGTCTTAGATCCTTGCATTGCAGAGAAGAGCTAAGTTTATCAAAGTCAGTCATTGCACAGTGAGGCTGTTACTGTGTACGATGCTCTCCTGATTGTGCTCACTTCATTCAGCATCAGTTCATACAAGTCTTTCCAGGTTTTTCTGAAGTCTGCCTGCTCATCATTTCTTATAGCACAATAGTATTCCATTACATTGAATGTATATATACCACAACTTGTTCAGCCATTCCCCAACTGATGGGTATCCCCTCAATTTCCAGTTCTTTGCCACCACAAAAAGAGCTGCTATAAATATTTTTGTACAGGTGGTTCCTTTTCCCATTTACATGATCTTTTGGGTATACAGACCTAGAAGTGGTATTGCTGGGTCAAAGGGTATATCCAGTTTTATAGTCCTTTGGGCATAGTTCCAAATTACGCTTCAGAATGGTTAGATCAGTTCACACCTCCACCAACAATGCGTTGGTTTAACTCAGGTCTTCTGACTCCAGGTCCACATCTCTATCCACTGCACTACCTAGCTGCAAAGATACTAATGTAGCAGGATCTATGCTCCATATCTAATATGGGGTTATTATTGCGTACCTTGAAGAGAGGGAGAATAGACATTTCTAGTCTCTCCTCTTTCCATCCTTCTCCAAGAGAGGCTTTAATTTCTTCCAGGAAGGGAAGCAAAAGGTAAGACTGAAAGCTTGACCATTCTGTTGTCCTCATGGAGAAAGGGTAGCCTACTAGAATTATGTGTATCCACTTCCTTAAATATTTAGTCAAGGTGATACAGTTTTCAGGTTCAAGCTAAACTTCTGACCACTGTCCATTAATGGGGAAATGAGGACTCTAAGCTCTATGGCCTAGCTTTGATTCCCTTCTCATGAAATACCAGTTCTACAATGAATGCATATGGAAAATAACAAAGAAATCTATTCAAGTTAATAGCAAAACAGAATTCAGAGAAAGTGTACATGGGAGAATTAAGTACACATAACATATACCAGACAATATATAGTTAAGGCGCTCTCTCATTGGGAGTGGGGTAACTAAGCTCAAACAAGAGAGTTCTAGATTTCACAAAAGAGAAGTTCCCTGGAGTCTCTAGTTTAGCAATCTAGGAGTAAGGACATGATGGAGATGGCTTGTTCCTCTCATGTTGGCTTCTTCTCAGAGTCTTATTTTCCCTTCAGCAATTTAAAGAAGGGTTTTATACTATCCATCTTCTCTCCCAAGGCTGGAAATCAGAAGTTTATGCCTAAAGAAATTAACAATCCAAAAAGACTGAAGAGACTACCAGATCCTGGAGCTCTTCTCTCTCCAGCTCTCACTAACTTTACTTCACCTCTCACACAGGTGCACAGCAATGATCTCCACGAATGAGGAGAGAGTCCTGTTCCAATGAGTTTTGGGACTCTGCACAGGAAACACCTGGAGTGACGTATAAATACCCCAGTCTCTCATAAAGAATTAAGCCTGGGGAGTTAGAGCCAAGGTGGTGGAATGAAGGTAGGGACTCACCGGAGCTCTCCCTCAACCCCCCCCCACCCCAAATGCCTTTAAATGATGACTCTAAACAAATTTTAGAGCAGCAGAAACCACAAACAATTTTCTAGCCCAAGACAATTTAAAAGCTTAGCAGGAAGGTCTGTTGCATCAGGATGAGAGAGGAGCACAGTCCAGTGCAGGCCATGCCAGTTCATACCGGACCCCAGCAAATGAGGAGCAGTACTCAGGTGACTGAATCGGTGGCAACAGTGGCAATTTCCAGACTTCTCAGCCTTCAGAGAGTGAGAGGATTGGACAGCGGGTGAGAAGGAGATTTACGGGGGTTCCTTTGCTGGCACCAGGGCAGGATTCTGTTGCATTGTCTGTATTTGGAGCTACGTCATAGTCATGGATCTTAGTCCTGGTGCAAGGAGGAGCACTAGCACAGCAGAGCTTGGGGCTTCAGGGGAACAGGGATCCTGGTCACAGTTACAGAGTAGAAAAGAGTGCTTGTGCACTCACAAAACAGAATACAGGACATGAGAGTAGTAAACACAGCTCTCCCTAGATCATGCCACCTTGGAAGAGCCAAAAACTTATAGGTTACCAGAATTACTACTGAAAACAGCTGCACAAAAACATGAAGTTTGGAACAGTACACCCTCTACCCTGAAAGCAGAGTCTCACTTTAGTATAGAATTAAAAGATGAGAAATAGTCTGAAAAAATGAGCAAACAGAAAAATATTCTGACCATAAAAAGTTACTATGGTGACAAGAAAGATCAAAACACACACAGAAAAAGAAAACAAAGTAAAACTTCCTGCATCCAAAGCCTCCAAGAAAAATATGAATTGGTCACAGGACATGGAAGAGCTCAAAAGGGATTTTTAAAATCAAGTAAGAGAGGTAGAGGGAAAATTGGAATGAGAAATGAAAGTGATACAAGAAATTCATGAATAGTCTTGGTAAAGGAGGAACAAAAAATACTGAAGAAAATAACACCTTAAAAATAAAATAAGCCAATGGTAAAAGAGGCACAAAAATCCAATAAAGAGAAGAATGCCTTGAAAAGTAGAATTGGACAAATAGAAAAAGCAATTTTAAAAATTTCACTGAAGAAAATAATTCCTTATAAGTTACAGTTGGGCAAGTAGAAGCTAATGACTTTATGAGACATAAAGAAACAATCAAACAAAATCAAAGGAATGAAAAAACATAAGACAGTGTGAAGTATCTCACTAGAAAAACAACTGACATGGAAAATAGATCCAAGAAAATAATTTAATTAATGCACTATCTGAAAGTCATGATCAAAATAAACTTAGACATAATCTTTCAAGAAATTATCAAGAAAACTGCCCTGATATTCCAGAACCAGAGGGCAAGATAGAAATTGAAAGAATCCACTGATTACCTCCTGAAAGGGATCCCAAAATGAAAACTCCCAGGAACTTAATAGCCGAATTCCAGATTTCTTAGATTAAGGAGAAAATATTTCAAGCAGCCGAAAATAAACAATTCAAGTATTGTGGAACCACAATCAAGATAACAAAAGGTTTAGCAGCTTTTACATTAAAGCATCAGAGGGCTTGGAATATGATATTCTGGAAGGCAAAAGAGCTAGGATCACAACCAAGAATCAACTACCCATCAAAATTGAATATAATCCTTCATGGGGAAAAGGGATATTCAATGAAACAGCGAACTTTCATGCATACTTGATGGAAAGACCAGAGCTGAATAAAAAAATTGACTTTCAAATACAGGATGCAAAAGAAGCATAAAAAAGGTAAACAGAGGGGCAACTAGGTGGTGCTGTAAGTAGAGAACTGGCCATGGAGTCAGGAGGACCTGAGTTCAGATCTATCCTCAGACACTTGACATGCTTACTAGCTGTGTGACTTTGGGCAAGTCACTTAAACCCAATTGCCCTGCCTTGACCCTTCAAAAAATGTAAAAAAAATGGTAAACAGAAAAGAAAAATCAATAAGGGTAAACTGTTTATATTCTTACATGGAAAATGATATTTGCAACTCCGGAAAACTTTCTTATTCTTAGGAAACTTAGAAGGAATATACATAGACAGAAAGCAGAGGTGTGAGTTGAATGTGATGGTATGATTATCTAAAGAAATTAAAGTAAGGGATGAGAAAGAAGAATTCACCAAGAGAAGGGGAAAGGGAAAGGTAGAATGGGATAATAATTATATCTAACATAAAATATCTGACATTGATTATTATATCTGACATAAAAGATGCCTGAAAGAGATTTCACAGTGGGGAAAAAGGGGGAGGGGGAAGGGGAGCACATGAACTTTACTCTCATTGGAATTGGCTCAAAGAGGGAATAAGTTACACACTCAGTTGGGTATAAAAATGTATCTTACCATACAGGAAAGTAGGAAGGAAAGGAAATAAGAAAATGGAGAGGGATGAAAGTAGGGAGGACAATTTGAGGGAAGTGAAAGTCAGAAGCAAACACTTGTAAGAATGGATAGGGTAAAAGGGGAAAGAGAGTAGAATAGAGGGAAAATGAGATGAAGAAAATACACAGTTGGTAATTATTACTGTGAAAAATGTTTTACAGTGAGTTTACCTGATAAAGATTTCATTTCTCAAACATAGAAAATTGAGTCACATTTATAGGAATATGAGCAATTCCTCAATTGATAAATGATCAAAGGATATGAACAGTTAGTTTTCAGACATAGTAATCAAAGCTATCTTTAATCATATAAAAATGCTCTAAATCACTATTGATGACAGAAGTGCAAATTAAAACACCTCTGAGCTGATATCTCATACCTGTCAGATTGGCTAATATAACAGAAAAGGGAAATGACCAATATTGGAGGGGATATGGGAAAATTAAAACACTATTGTTTATTTCTGATTACGTAGTATTGAAGTTGTATACTGATTCAACCATTCTGGAGAGCAATTTGGAACTATGCTCAATGTGCTATGAAACCATGCATATCCTTTGACCAAGCGATACCACTACTAGATTTATATCCCAAGGATATAAAAAAACAAAAAGGAAAAGGACATATTTGTACAAAAATATTTACAGCAGCTCTTTTAGTGGTGGTAAAGAATTGGAAATTGAGGGGATATTCATCAATTGGGGAATGGCAGAACAAGTTATTGCATGTGATTGTGATGGAATACTATTGTGCTTTAAGAAATAATGAACAGGATACTCTTAGAAAAAAACATGGAAAGATATGTGAAATGAGCAGAACTCAGAGAATATTGTACATGATAATAGCAATATTGAATGATGATCTACTATGAATATTTAGCTATTGTCAACAATACAATGATCCAAAACAATTCTGTAGGACTCATAATGAGAGGTACTGTCCATCTTCAGAGAAAGAACTGGTAGAGTCTGGATGCAGATCAAAGATACTTTTTCTTTATTTTTCTTGGGGTTTTTTTGGTCTGTGTTTTCTTTCACAGAATGACTTAACATGGAAATGTGTTTTGCATGACCATACATGTATAGTTTATGTCAAATGGCTTGCTTCTCAATGGAGGTATGTAAGGAGGGAGAGAATTTGGAACACAGAATTTGAAAAAAAAGATGGACTGACTATATGGTGACCATGAGAATGAATCAGTGGAAAGACACTAGTATCCTTCCAATGTAAAGAGAATATAAAGGGAGTCTCAAGTACAGTACATTGTGTAGAGCCCACTGAGGAACTTACGAGGGGGCCTGGACAATGACTGCATAGGTCAAGGAAGGATGGGTTGCAATCTGTATCATTAGAAGGAATAGAAGGAAATAACCATATTTGTGAAATCATATATCCATTTGTACAACTATGGATCAGCATGCTTTACTAATATATGCATTTATTAAACCAACCATATTATATTTAAAAAATAATTAAGCATGGCCCCACAAGGAACTACGAAGCTTCACAGTCAAGTGTAATCTTCATAGCAGCCATTTCCTCTACTTTTACACTTCATGAAGATGGGAACTACTGATTCATACAGTAAAAAATAGTAACTTCAAAGGGGTGATAAAGACCCATAACCTCATTTCCTTATGGAGTAATAATAGGCTAGAGATGCGTAACGAGATCTGAATTCTTAGACTTGGCCACTGGGTTGATTTTTTTTGCACGGCTATATACATCTGTTTTTAGAGAGACCTTCTACTAGGGAGGTAGAGTGGAAGTAATACATTAGTAGATAATGATAGATACACCTACAAAGGGAACATTGATAAGAAAAAACAACTTTTTTAATGCACAGAAGACAACAAAAAGTGTAGAAAGGGAAGCAAACAAATGAATGTTTTGTGACTATCTTATTAGGGTTAGGGAAAGGGAAAGGATGGTACGGGGAGAAAAAGAGGTAGAGGAAAAGAAGAATGAAACAAAGAGGGGGAGGTGAGATAGAGGGGAGGGGAGAAAGAAGTTAAAGGAGGACAAGAGGGAAAGGGAGATAGTCTGGCAGAGTGGATAGAAAGCTATTTTTGGAGATACAAAGACTTGAATTCTAGTCTTGTTTCTGATACATACTGGCTGTGTGAACTTGGGCAAATGATTTAATGTCTCAGCGCTCTGAAAACCTCTTTGAGTATTAATCTTAAACTCTAAGTTTTATTGAAGGCACCAACCACATTGGTGGGGAGTGTTTTTTTCATCTGAGATCCCTTAACCAATGAAAATCACAGATCCAGTCTCTATTAATGTATATGTACATACACACATAACTATTTATATACACATATACACTTTTTTAAAAATAAAAATAATAACATTGTACCCAAAAGAAGTTAATAGGTTCTTGATCTTGATCAAGCATCTTTTATATTCTTTGTATATTGAAATTTTTATGTCTGTTGGTCAACTTATCCACCCAATTAATATTTATTGATCAGCTAATATATAGCAAAGGGCTACAAAGATGAATCATAACACATAGTACTTACCCTCGGTGAATTTATAATTTAGTATGGAATTTACAGTGGGTTAGATATTTAGGTAACTGATTTGCATGGAAAAAATGGGAACAATGTTGGAAAACAGACTACAGTTATAACAAAGGGGACGGTCCCTGTTAGGTGGATTTTTTCCTTAGCCTTAAGAAAATCGCACCTTCCCAGATAGACATTTGTTTCTTTTACAATTAATAGTATTTAAAAGAGCCCATTATGAACTTTATAAAACTGAATCAATACAAACAGATGGTTTTTAGCACAATAGGTGAATAAGAGAAGGGTCTGTGTTTTCATATAAGTTACTCTCACATGGAAACTCTCTCCACTAATACAGATCTCAAATTTTCTATGAGAAGTCAAAGGAAACATGTGGAAGCAGAAAGAATCAGAAGACAGAAGAAGGACCCAGGTTTCTGTGAAGCCAAGACCAGCACTCTAGATATTAGGCCTCATTGTTTCTATTAAAGCATACTTTTCCCTTTTCAAGAATTTTCTATATTTTAAAAACATGAACAAAAATGTTGCCAACTTTTTATTGCAGAAACTATGTGTGCTACTTACTCAGGCATAATAATAAGAGTAGGGATGCATATATTGTAGGGAATAAGGGCCATGCAAAATGAAAATTCATCTTAGTTATAGATTCTTTCCCACACTGTAGTGATCTAGAATTTAAAACTTCAACCACATAATGGAAAGTTGTACAGGCAGCCATAATTTAACGTATAATAATAATTGGCTGAAACAAATGGAAATGTTATGCTGTTTTATTTATTTTACAAAGCATTCTAACCTTAAAAATTCTGTAAATCCACTTATTGGAGCACGTATCATCTACCTAGAATTTATGCCTAGTGATTTTTAAGTGTCTCATTGTGAAAGCCAAAGTGATATGTCCACGACTGAAATTTTTTAGTTTGAAAAGAAACAAAAGTGTTCTAATGTGAAGCAGGGGAGGGAAGAATGTTTGTGTAATTGTGAAAATGAGCCCACCACTGCATTTCTCAGCAACACCCTCCTGAAGGAAATGCTTGCCAAAGGCATGTTCTATTTCATTTCATTTGAGTTTCAAAAAGCCCCTAGTGTATTTGCTCAGGCATCACAAAGAACACTTCAGTGGCAATCCTTCAAAAATGGAATCACTGTTGATTCGACAGCTGCTATGGATTGGAAATACAGAGTTGAAAGATGTTCTTTCCTTCTAAACATGCCCTGACTCAACATAATGGCTGAGGTTAGAGAAATCACATAACATATCAGATAAGAGTTTCCCAAACTACATTTCTTTCAAAGAAAATCACCCAGTGGGAAATGCTCGTAAACATTTACTCGATTAAAACAGATGTTGCTCTTGCTGGAAAGGTCTCTTTTCTTCCCCCATATAACACATATTCCCCAACCCATGAACACTGCATATTAATATGCCTCTTTAAATAATTTACAATAATGTTTAATAATAAAAAGCACCAGCAAGACTAGTATTGTCTAGCTCACATTTCACAAATAGCTCTTGTCTTCCAGTCAAATAATATCTATTAATATGTAACAAATAAACAGATAATAGATGGTAGACTGTAGCTAGGTAGATGTTGTCAGGGCCATGATTTGATATGGCAAGAGATCAGGAAAATCTGGGCTCAAATATAGCCTCAGGTGCTTACCAGCCATAGGATGCTTGGTATGTCACTTAACTTCTGTCTGCCTCAGTTTCCTCAATTGTAATATGAGGGTAATAATAGAAAATAGCTCCCAAGTTTGTTGTGAGGATCAAATGTGATTTTTGTAAAGCACAATGAATGATAGACAGTTGGTGCTTAATAAATGCTTATTTCCTTCCAAATATCCCAATGAGAGATCTTTATCTTTAGGCAGAGATATCATATCTATAGCAAGTGTTTTTTTATGACACATATAACTATACTCCTTGTCTGCCTTAATGAGGTGACAATTAATGGTAATTTTTTAATATTGTAACTTACTGCTTCACCTTGGTCTTTTTCTACTTTTAAATGTTCCCCATTTCCAAGTGCAGCTGCACTTTTGATGCCTATAAAAGAAGAGCTATGGTGGGCATAATGTAATGTTTGTGTCAAAGTAGGACATTTTGCTGTGTGAAATTTAATTACAGAGCATATATTATGCATTTAAAATGTATTATGAAGTATAGCTTGTATTATCTAATTAAAGTAATTTTCTCATTAGAAGAAATTAATGGGTATTATCATACAGCAGATCTTTCTAATTTTCACTATTGACATAAAAATAAAATATATTACTTTTATAATTACAAATGTGGACATATATATTTGTATCGTCTTTTTGAAAAAATCTCAGAAGAATAGAAAATATATAGATGGTGACAGGTCATCTACTAGAAAACTCATGAGGGGTTTGTTCAGAATCTCACCTTTCATGAAGTAATAGAATCAAATAATTTTACACTGGGAAAGAACCTCAGAAATCATCTTGCCCAAATCATAACTGAGCAAGAATATCATGAAGGACATGGCGTCCTCAGTCTTCTTTTACTTGCAAGCCAAACTTCCCTAGTTCCTTCAACAGATCCTTGAATTCTGTGGTTTCCATCTCCTTACCATCATGGTCACTTTCCTCTAAATATGATCCAACTTTTCACTGAGTCCTAAAATGTGGATCCCATAATTCAAATTCATATACAGGAAAGGCAGAGAACAGGAGGGCTACCACTTTTCTTGTCCTACATTTGATATGTTTCCTCTAATGCAGACAAATAGCATATTATTATTTTCTGCCATCACAGTGTTGACTTGTGATGAGTATGGAGTTCATCAAAACACTCAGATTTTTCACATTAACTTTTGTCTCCCTACAGATCAGGTGATCATATCCTTATGAATAACTGAAGGTGAGGAGGATAGAGATGAGGTTGATGAAGTTTCAGAATGTACACGTCCCCTCAAAGATAATTTCCCAAATGATATTCAAATTGAATAATTCTAATTTATTAAAAATGTAGCAACTTTCAAAGTGTTTTTTAAGAAAAAGCACAGAAGAGAGAGACTATAATCCCTAATATTTGATTAGTTTTCACTTGTGGAACTTGAATATTTCTTATTTGTATGTTACTACTTGCCAATGTGAGTATTCTCTACTAGATAATTAGATAGATTAATACATAGAAAGAACTAGATGAGAGAGATAAATGATAGAGATAGAAAGAATTAGAGGACAGACTAGTGGTGATAGAGATGGAATTGATGATAGAGACAGATGATAAAAGACACAGTAGATAAATGAAAGAACATTTGTTTAAGTGGGTGCTATTTGCCAGGAACTGTGCGAAGTGCTAGGGACACATGAAAGTAAAGACAAGTCCCTGCCTTGAAAGAGCTTGGATTCTAATGATGGAAGATGACATGAAGGATAGCTGAAAATGAATAAAAGTTGGAAAGGATACTTATGGAGGCACAGAGAGGAGACCAAAAGAAGTAGTATGCTTGCCTAGATCCCATACATATATGGCAAAGGGCTGCTCACCTACCAGAGCCAAGGGGAAGGCAGGAGTGCAAACTTAGGTTCTAGCAGAGAGGAAATGGCTAAAGAGTGAGGCCACTGTGGGTGAGCGTCGCCACTGTGATTTTTCTAAAAGAAAGGACAAGTGGAAATAAACAAATTTATATGAACTTCAAAGAAGAACATTTATATTTGGACTTATTTTAATTTAAGAGTCAACTGATTTGATTTATGTCCTATCCGCTTAGTTGGCCAGCTGATTTGGTCTCTTGTATAGACAATCACTAAAATGCAAAAATGGATATTTCGAGCAAAGTTATAAAATGCCCTTTCCTGAAGGTCTTTTAAAATAGGATATTCAACCCTGCGTGTGGCTTGGGCATAAGCATCCCTGGAGAAAGTGGGAGGTGTTTTTTATCCCTCTAGTTTTATCAATACTTTTATCTGTACAGCAATAATGATACTGCAATAAGACAAATGGCACTACAGATGACAAGGGTAGGACTTGTAGCTAGACCAGACCAATTATACAGAGGAGGTCTGTGCTGGAGATGATAGAACAATTTTAGGAGTCTAATGAGGGGAGAAAACCAAACAATGGGACAAAAACCATGACTATTATCACTAATGAAAAATGTAAGTGAGGAAATATCACTAACTACTCACTCCTGTACCTCCTTTCCAATTCTCACAAAGGCTTTATCAGAATAAGTTTCACATATAAAAAAGAGAATACTTAGATAAGGGATGAAAAGGAAATAGGTTTTGCCTACATTATTCGACAGTAGTCATGTAAGTTGCATGAATGGAGCAGTAAGTACAAGATCCCAATGTGCTTGTTGTTCTTTAATAATTTTGGAAAGCACTTGATTTAGCAGAGAACAATGTAATTATTTAAGATTCCTTGAATGGTGCAACATTAGAGATAATTTTGATAATTATGTGCTTATTGTGGTCAAAGGAGGCATACATCAACTAGACATATGCTTGCCAGATACACTTCCTATTTCCACGGTAGATGACCAGTGCAGAGTCAAAATATAACATGGAAGTTGTGTAAGTCTTACACCCTCTCTCATGTACTCTGTGACCATTAACGCTACTGGTCTCTTTATTGTTTCCTTGTGGAAGACAGGCCATCTCCTGACTGGGCATTTTCATTGGCTATTCCCTATGCTTAGGATTCTCTACCTCCTCATCTCTACTTCCTAGCTTCCCTGGCTCCCTTGTAGTCCCAGCTAAATGTCTGAGTTAAATAAGAAATCTTTTCTGATCTTCCTTAATTGAGTATCTTTCCTTTGTTGATTTTCTCCAAATTATCTTGTGTGCATGTATGCATGTATGTACGGGTGTGTGTGTGTGTGTGTGTGTATGTGTGTATATATATATATATATAGTTTGTACATAGTTGTTTGCATGTTATTGTAAAAGCCTTGAGATCAGGGACTGGTTTTTTTGCCTTTATCTAAGTAGCTCCAGTATTAATGAAGAGGCTGGGCCAAAGACAAAAGAAAGTTGAACGGTGGGTGTATCTGGTGACAAATGGAAAGTCCAGTGCTCTAAAGGTCAATATTACATGGGAACCTCGAATATAAGGTCTATGAGTTGAAGTAAGCTGGATGTGCTCAAAAAGGAGATGGGAAAATTAAACACTAGCATCTTGGGTTTCAGTGAACTCAAATGGATGAAAATTGAAGCTAAATTAATTCAGGTGATCGCTACATGTACTAGTATGGGCAAGAATCCCTTAGAAGAAATAGAGTGGTCCTCACAGTCAATAAAAGGGTGAGAAAAGCAGTAATGGGGTAAAATCTCAAAAATGACAGAATAATATCTTTTAAAATCTAAGTCAAACTATTCAACATCAAAGTAATATAAGAATGTGTTGCAACCACTGATGCCAAAGAGGCTAAAAGGTGATCAGTTCTATGAAGACCTACAACATCTTAAAGAAATAACACCAAAAACACAAAGATGCAACATTCATCATAGGGGACTGGAGTACTAAAGCAAGAAATCAAAACATAATTGGAGTAACAGGCAAATTTAGCCTTGAAGTACAAACTGGATCAGGGCAGAGTCTCATAGAGTTTCATCAAGATAAATCAGGTTGATTATATACTTTGCAGCTAAAAGTGGAGAAGCTCTATAGTCAGTTAAATCAAGACCTGGACCCGACTGTGACTCAGCTCACGAGCTTCTTATTTCAAAATTCAGGCTTAAATTGAAGAAAGTAGGAAAAACATCAGACCATAAAGGTATGACCTAAATAGCATCCCTTATAACTATGAAGTAAAATTGATGAATACATTTAGGGGATTAGATCTGGCAAACAAAATACCTGAAGAACTATGGACAGAGGTTTGCAATATTATATAAGAGGTCGCACAACATTTACTCGGGGAAGGTCGTCTCTCAATCTACAATCTCTCCCCAGATCAAACCCATTATAAAGTTTCCATTGTTCTTTACAAAATGATATCACTTCCTCCACAGAAGTGTTCATCCGTGGGACCCTTTCCTGCTATTGAGCTGGAATCTTCCCTTTTCATTCTTTCAGTTTTGATTTTTCCCTTCTGTTCCATCTCCTACTTTTTACACATCCTCAATTCTTGCTGAAAGAATATAGGAATCAACATATATTCACTATGAACCCACAGACTTGATAAAAATACATCACCCTTCTCTCTCTGTTCTCCCCCTTCCCTCTCTTCATTCACACATAGTCCTATATAGCAATTTTATCTAACACAATACACCACTGATTTCCCTACAGGGGAGCTGTGGGGTTTATTTCATGGTGCTCTATTGTTGCCCTTCCACCTTTAATTCTCCTACTTCTGTAAAAAGTCTTCTTACATCTTCATCTCATGTTCCCTTAAAATATTTCATTAAAATTTATACGTGTAACTTTTGCTTTATTAACCTGTAAGTCAATTTTTATCTTAAAAATTAAAAAAACCCTTAAAATGGAGTGTTTATTTTTCATTTTTCTTTCCTTGATAATTGCACTTACATTAATTCCCTTTGTTTCTATTGTTTAGAGTGTTTGTAAGATGCATGATTACTTTACTTCCTTTCCTCTCATTTGCTTCTAAGCAAATCCTTTGTTATTTGCCTCTGACCTCATTCAATTAATTGTCCATTGCAAAGTTACCAATGTTCCCATAATTGTCCATCCATCTTGATCTCCTTTGTGGGCTTCTTTAGGCATAGTCCTTTGTCTTTCTGGATATTCTCTCCCCTCTAAGTTTTGAGGTACTGCCCTTTCCTGGTCCTCCTCCTATTCATCTGGCAGCTCTTATTCTCCTTTGCTCGATCCTCCTTCAGCTTATGCCACTAATTGTAAGTGTTCCCCTAAAGCTGTGCCCCATACACTCTTGTCTCTTATTTCCATATTATGTCTCAACTGGTGATCTCATCAGTTCAACTATTTTCTCTCTCCAAATGATTCCCAGATCTATATATCTAGCCCAAATTTCTCTCCTAAGCTCCATTTCTTCATCATTGACTGACTTTTAGATAACTCAAATTAGATATCCCATAAGCATCACAAACTCAACATATACAAAACTCATTATCTTTTCCTCAAAAGTCTCATCTCTTCCAATTTATTGTCAAACTTTGTCATTTTTAACCTTTAGAATATATATGTTTTTCATTTACATACCCTTCTTGCCAGTCACAATTCACATCCTTGCAATACAGATTCTTACCACTTCTTGCCTGATCTATTCCAGAATCCTCCCAATTGATATCCCTGCCTTAAGTCTTTCCTCATTCCAATACATTATCCATTCTCCTGCCAAAATAATTTCTTAAGATTATATCTGACCACGACACTTCTCTAACTCAATAAACTATAGTTACTCTGTATTATCTCTTGGATCAAATAGAAGCTTTTTAAAGTTCTTCTCAATCTGTCCCCTTGCCTGCCTTTCCAGTATTCTTTTACTTTATTCCACTCTACACACTTTGTGATCTAGCTACATTGCTCCTTACATGTAGCATTCTTTTGAAGACTTCACATGTGTGCAATGGCTTCCCCCACTCATGCCTAGAATGCTCTTCCTCCTGACCTCCAAATGGAGGTCCCTGGATTCCTTCAAGACTTAGCTGCAGTCTCATCTGCTGTAGAAGGCTTTAATGAATATCCCATATCCTAGTGCCCTTCCATCTACTACCTTCTATTTACGCTGCATATATTTGATATCAGATAACAGGGATCCAGTTATAAGAATTATAATTCAGAGGCAGGACCATGGTACCAGGAAGGTCTTGGGGCACAAGTCAAAATTCTAGTGCTGGAAGCACTGGGATGTTTGACAAGGAGAAAAGACAGAGATATATTCAAGTCAACAAGTATTTATAAAACATCTGCTGTGTACCAGGCATTGCATAAGCATTGGGCATAAAAAGAAAAAGGGGGGAAAAGAACCTGACCTCTCCTCTAAAGGAACTCAGTCTCGTGAGGAATACAAGATTTAAAAAAAAAACTACATATAAACATAATAAATACAGAAAAACTGGGGACAGTCTCAGAGGCAAGGCACCAAAATTAAGGAGGACTGGGAAAGGCTTCTTGAGGAAGGTAAACCTTTAGCTGAGACTTGACGAAAGCCAGAGAAGTAACAAAGCAGAGGTGAAGAGGGAGAGTGTTGTAAGCTCAGACAAAGGAGGGGCAACTGGGTCCCATGTTACTGGGAAGAAAGGTAGAGGCTTTGTCCCAGAGCAACAAGGTAATGATTCCAATTAATTAAATCAAAGGACAGGGACAGAGAAGCACCATCACCACAAATGATTTTACACTGAAACAGTGAGCCTACATACTCCTTATCTTCACCTTGACTAGGAATTAGACTAGTCTGAGTAAAGGGGCAGTATTAATCATTGAATGAGGTTTAAATAATACTGAGTTTAAAGTTTAGAGGGACTTAGAGGTGCAAAGCTAGGCAAATCTTTACAGTGTCACACGAAGAGAACACAAAACAGCTCTGAAATCAGGTTAGAAAAACTTAGGGAAAAGCAGGACAGACACCTGAATCTTGATAGCTGGTGGAAATTATTGCATGTGGGTATGGGGGATAAGGGAGGGAGGTGCCAAATAATCTTCAGTACAGTGTTCCCATAGGCTTAAGACATCTGAAGTTGTCATAATAGAATGTGATAGCCTTTCCACATGGCACAGCAGAATGGGGTAATCACAGAAATCACATATATGGTATGCATTCAGTTGCAGAAGTGTAAAAATGTTGCACTAACTTGAGACAAAGGAACATAACTGAATGAGTCGGAAAAGTTCAACATAATAAAATGTTTATGGATCATTACAATGAGAATTCACCTGCCCTATAAACTTTATTAGGGAGCAGACATCTTGAAATTCTTTGTAGATTCTGATTCACCTAAGGCTATGAAACAGTCTTAACATGATCCATCTCCCTAAAGTAAAGAACCAAAATATATTGTAACTGAATGATTTTCATTCAAAAGATCTGAAGCCATTGGGCAACTGGACACATTGGAAAGAACAATGAATGTGAAGTCAAAAGATCTGCTACTTGCTACTATACTTCTACGGCCTTGCACAAGATATTTAACCTTTCTGGACATCAACGTCCTCATCTGTAAAATGAGGGGGTTAGAAAAGGTTACCTTTAACAGACATCTCTGAATCTTCTATAACCCAATGAAGGTGACTTTCCCTTATGTACCAAACTGGCTAAAAAGATTTGTGTGAGTAAATTCAGTTAACTGAGCCAAACTTATTTCTCAGTGATAAGTTTTAGCATTCCAAACAGAAACCCAGTATTAGAGAGCTAAATACAGTTACTGAAAAAGTCAGTAGTTCATGAGGCTAAAAAATGTATATATTTTTCCTTTTTCCATATAACCCATTTCTGAGCATAGTCTATCCCCTGGAGAGTCATCAAAGTCTGCATTCATTTAGATCTGTGTCCTATACCATCTGCATTTACATTATAATAAATTATACTTCTAATAGGACCCTAAGTTTTCAAAATAAAAGTTAAACTTCATATTCTGTGAATCCCATCCAAGGAAATATGTGTTTTGACAAAATTTTATCTTCAAGTTCCAGAACTTTGTGGGGTTCGCTTCTCTGTGAAAATTCCACTCAGATTAACTCATAAAGCAAAATTCTTGGAGAGTTGAGGATTATTGTGCTACCAAATTTCTGCCACATAATATTGGTATGTAATATGTGTTAAATTCCTATCTTTGAATTTTTTCACTATTTAGGTACATCCATAATTTCTATTATTTAGATGTATCTACGCATTTCCAAAGTGAAGAAGATTATAATATAGTCCTTTATTCCACTGATTTCTGGATGTGCGATTTTGAAAAAACCCAACACTTTGGTAGTTTAATATTATTTTGCTCAAATTGCCCAAATAATTGTGTTGACCACCTATATAATTTTGTCCTTTAAGCCCTGCTTCAATGAACCTTTACTAAAGGAGTCATCAGTTAGCCTCCTCTGTCCTTTCATGTCCCTTTGGTACCTGAGTGGTAGGTTTTCAATTTAATTGTTTTATTTGCATCAGCAATAAAACATCTCCTGCTTTTGAGAGGAATAATTAACATAAACCCAGTTAGAAAATTAAACTTATTCCTTTAGATGTGGTATTTAAGCAATTTTGTGACTTGACCAGGTGGAAGATAAAATATAGCATTGTAATTAGGTCTCCACTCCTTCCAATGATACCTGATATATCAAACTAATCCATTTTTTAAGATCATTCTCAATCTTTCCACCAACATGAGAGTTCAGATTCCCATAAAGGCAGCTCCCAACATATGAATGTGTTATATTCCATAAATGGTCTTCCAAATCAGTAGGTCATCAGAACTTTTTTTTTAAATATTGGTTTACAGACTTATCTATAAAAGGCTATTATGTGGCTGAAATAGCACAAGAAGCTGTGTAACGGAAGGGAATGAGTTTTTGCCTAGAAGGAAGCAGACCTGAGTTCTATTCCAAAATTTGCCACTAATTCATTAGGTAATCTTGGACAAGTCATACCCCTGTGCTAGTCTCAATTTTATTATCTTTAAAATGAGTAGGTTTGACTAGGTATCTAAGATTACCTCCAGCTCTAATATTTTATGAAAATAGTACTATTAGACATCTAATTACTCTTTTAAATATGTTTTATGTGGAAAAGTACATTATTATGTTCCAACTGGTGATCAATGTGTAATAGGGGTTTGAAAACTGATTGGAATCTTGGAATTCATAAATGATATTGGGGAGCATGCTAGATGGGGGCTAATGAGTGACAGTTCTGGAAAGATGCCCCAACCTCTTAATATTATCCCTAAATATCTGAGAGAAGTAGCCAACTACCCTCTGGGACCCTGTCCTGCTAATGAAATGGGTGATGGAGAAAATCATCTGGGGTTTTGCTACAGGACTATATAAGTATAATTTGTTATTATTACTATTGAGGTATGAAAGTAACAAATGGGATATTTACAGAATCATAGAATGCCAAAGCCAGTAAGGGCTGCCATTAAGATCATTTAATCCAACTTCTTCACTTTTCTCACATATGTCCTCTCCTCACCACCATCACAATCACTTCCCTAGTTTAGGCCCTCAAGCACCTCTCCCTATACTGTTTTAATAGTCTTAATATGGTTTCCCTCCCTCAAGTCTCATCCTCAACTCAAATCTACTTTCTACATCAGAAAACATGGGTCTGACTAGGACACACACGACTGGCCCACCCAACAAAATCCAATAGCTGTCCATTTTCTCTGGGGTAAAAATTCAAACTTCTCTGTTTGACATTTAAATGTCTCCTCATAGAGTTTCCTATCAATTGGGGAATGACTGAACAAGTTGTGGTATATGAATGTAATGGAATATTATTGTGCTATAAGGAATGACAAGGAGGCAGATTTCAGAAAAACCGGCAAAGGCTTACATGAAGCGATGCAAAGCAAAGTGAGCAGAACCAGGAGAATATTGTACACAATAACAGCAACATTTTGTGATGATCAACTATGATAGACTTAACTATTTCCAGCAATGTGATGATCCAGGATAATTCCAAAGGACTCATGATGGAAAATGGTATTCACATCCAGAGAAAGATATGATGGAGTCTGAATGCAGATCAAAGCATACTATGGTCACTTTATTTTTTCATGGTTCTTTTCTTTCAGCCTGCTTCTTCTTTTTACAACATAATTATTATGGAAATATGTTTTACATGATTGCACATACATAACCTATATCAAATTTCTTATCTTATGGAAGGGGTGGTGAGGGAGGGAGGGAAAAAATTGAAACTCAAATTTAAAAAAAAATCAGTGTTCAAAATTGACTTTACATGTAATTGGAAAAGAAAACTATTTTAAAAACCTTATCACCTGACCCCTTCCTACCTTTTTTGTGTTCTTGCTTTTACTTCTCTCCATACACTTGAAATGGAGCTGTACTTGCTCTCTCAATGCAGTTGAGAGAGCAGTTCCTTCTAGTGGCAAGAGGGACACACATTCTCCAATTATCATTTAGGACTTCATGGATCTTTGAAGCAGAAGGCAGAATTGGGCTAATTGTTGTAATATGGTGAGGCTGTTTAAGTGTTCAGTCAAAGGGTGTCAGAAAGAGAGGGTGATGAATAGCATTGGCTGGCCTGTTCTGTCTTCCCAGGAAAATACAAGTCTCTTCTTTCCCTGAGATCCAATGATGAGGAACTTTAGACATACCCCCAGTGGACATTTCCTTTCTTCTACTCTTGATTAACACCAGCCCAGCTTTTGGAAATCCTTGGGTGGAAGTAGGGACAAAATTAAGATAGGACAGGAGTAGTACAGGGCTGGGTTTGGGTGAAAGCTCTGCATTTCTGGAAGTTTTACTTCTTTTAATCTCTTTTGGTTCTAATAGATTCCAAGGAGAATTAGTGCTTTAGGAAGAGAAAGGACACAGGGAGGACAGATAGGGAATTAAAATGTAGAGGTTCTCATCCATCTGCTCTCATAAACCCTTGTAGAGTTGGGTTGAGGGCTCAAGCAGAGGGGCTGAGAATGACTCTACTTAACTGTGGTTCCCAGAAGAGCATCAATTTCCTCTGGCTAAGGCAGAGGGGAGAGGGTAAGTTGGGGGCCCATATTGGTGTTGAGAAGGGGGTGCTAACATTTGTTTAGCACTTACTATGTGCCAGGCATTGTACTGAGTGTTTTACAATTATTCTCTCATTGGATCCCTACATCAACCTTGGGAGGTAGATGCTATTGTTATCCTCATTTTGCAGAGGAGGAAAATGAAGCAAAGAGAGGTTAAGTTACTTGGCCAGGGTCATATAGTTTGCAAGTGCCTGAAGCTGAATTTGAACTCAAGAATTCTCAAGAACATGGATGGCTTATTTTCAGTCCTAATTCTTCAGTAAACTCTAAGGCATCCATTTGCCAGTTTCTTTTTTGTTTTCATAAATGAAACTATAGGGATTCACTACTTCGTTTCTCAGTAGTTTGGCTTTTGAAATTTGATCATAAAGGAAAAGAGAGTATATAAAAGAGCTTTGAGGAGTAAAAAGTGCTATGCAAACAGTATAGGTGATGCACCATCAAAATAACAGAGTAACATCATCTCATTACCTTGGGTGAATATTTCTGATGGGCATGTTGAATGCTATCTTAGTTCATGTACAGCACTTTTGTGTGAAGAGATGCTGTTTTTCTTTTACCAGATCTAATTGCCTTCTCCTACTTCTGAATGGCAAAAAACATTCCATAGAAACCATTTCATTCAGTTTTTTTCATCACCTTCAATTCCTATCTTTTTCCTTGTTCTTCTTCCCTGAATCTTCAAAGCTAGGAGAGTGGGATACAGTAATGGTAGGTATGTGTCTGGGGGTGAAGGGAAGGAAAGCAGCAAATATCACATATGCTTTTATTTCTCTCCTTGAGCCCTGTGGGTCTTTGTAAATAACACACTATCATCTAGTTTATTCTTTGTCCACTCCACCCTATCCCTCAGTGACTGGAGGGTCAGTATGGTCATTGATTTTAATTTTGTTCCAAGGATCACAAAAGATTTTATTTAAGAAACATATATACCACCTCCCTCTTTTTATCATGGTACTGGGGGATTCTGCCAGATACTATTTCTGCTAAATTGTTTGTTTCAGGAGAAACATCATTAGTTTGTGAGGAGGGAAACAAGAATAAGGTAAGGCTTATTTCTGGAAGTGATTATGATGTCAAGAAGGTATCAATAAAATGTGAAACAATTTATATTTCTCTAGCTGGAGAAGAAGATGGAATTTTGTTTTATTGAGGAGATTTTAGTAGAAAAAGTGCCACAGATGGGAATTAGAATATCAAAATTATACTTTGGATAAATGCCAAATTGGTTCTCTTATGGATGGCTAGATAGATATACGTAAGAGCTCTACCCTTAAAGACTCAGTTGACCATTCTTGGTCCATGAAACCAATATCCAAACAGCCTGGAGATTGACTGACCGAAAAAGGTAATCTCTTACCTACTCTGCTCTCAATGCATATCTGAGGGGAAAAAAAGTGCAGCTATCTCTTTTTAAATCAAATGACAATGAGGAATAGGACAATTTCACTTCTCTTCAGGTAACTGTTGAGGATGCTAAAGAGCCAGAGCTATTCCTGTTGGATGCACAAACCAAGAGAATTTCCCCTATTTACCCCTGCTGAAAACCCTCTTTACTAATTAAATCCTATGGTCACATCTCATTCTTCAGCAACCTGACTCTTGTTTTACAAAGTTTTCCAATGTAACAAATCACAGAGCATAGTTGCTAGTTTGTAGTATACATATTATAGAAAATGTAGGTTTGAATGTACATTTAGAAATAGTTCTAAAGAGCTGAATTTTGAATCTAAGGAGATGCATTCACATCCCAGTTCTACCTCTTCTACAACTTGGCTCCTTGTATAACTGCTCCTTATACAACCTTGGGAAAGTCTCTTAATCTTCCTGAGACTTGGTTTCCTCATTTATACAATAAGGAGGGTAGACTAGATAGCTTCTAAGCTTCCTTTCTACTCTAAATTTAGGATCCTATGAACTACTTAAGTTTTGCCTTTCAGTTGGCTCACTGGGATCCATTTGACTGGATCCAGATAACATAGTAACTTCAGTCTCTGTCTCTGTGTCTCTGTGCCTCTGTCTGTCTCTCATATACATACACATATGTACACGCATATACACACATGAAATTCCAGTAAATGTTATTCTGGAAATGTACATGTGATTTATGGAAGGTTGTTTTCAAGGAAACATATAGCATTTTATAACTGCCACAGGCTTCATCATTATTCATTGGCCAACCTACTTATATCACATTTTAATAAGATATACTTTTTTCTTTATAGTTTGCCTTCTGTGTTTTTAATAGGGCACAAAAAATATACCGTAAGTTTTCTATTCACACACTAATGCAGGCTGTCTTTCTATAATGTAAGATGTAATTTTTCACCCACATGGGAACCTGGTCATTTTTTCCCTTGACATTTTCTTTCTGTTCAATACATAATCATGATGAGATGGGATGGGATGTTACTGGTATATACAACTGACATTTTGTCATGTTAATGACTGCTTCATAAGACTTTCAAGAATTCATTTCTGCTTTTTTTCTGGTTATGCCACCAAACTCTCAAATATAAATATTAAAATTAAATTAATCTATAACGATCAATTGATATCACTAACTTCATCATTCCCACTGAAAGGCCATTATGTTAGAATTTACATATGAAGCATGGAATCTTAACAAATATAAGATTTCATGCCCAAAATTTCAAGAAATATACATCGAAAAATCATCCTTAAGATTTCTGCAACTGAAGTTTTATCAAATTTTGTTAGGAAATAATTTCACCTCTGCAAGCTAGAAAATAAAATAGATTCTACTATTGTCATCTTAGAGAATCCTTTTTCTAAATGAAGAAGGAAAAATGAAGGTCTCCAATTTTGAAGGTGGAATCATTTTTCAGGTTTAAGATTCCAGAGAGGAATAATGAGCAGAAGTAGTCATTCCTGTCACCAATTAGGTTTTGGTTTGATGGATGTAAGCAAGCCCCTACTGGGGCTCCAGTTGCTTGGTGGTACAGTATAAGAAAACACTCTCAGAGATTTATAAAAACAAGACCCATCTTATTTCTTTTCCTTTTCTTAAATCTCTTTCATCCTAAGTATTTTGCTCATTAACCAATCCCCAATATTAGCAGTGACTATGGCTGCCCTAGATTTAATAACATTCAAATACCTTTTAAAAACCTATAGCATCTTTTCATAGGACTTTTCATATAAGTTTTTTCTAGCCAGTCTCAAAATTATGAATAACCACTTTGCAGATATCTGCTACATTCATGAAAAATGGAAAATGTATGTGGAGCTGCCATGTTTAATTCATGGTCTATAGCTGACATGGATGGAAAGAACTTGGAAGGAAGAAACACATCTCCTTCAAGTTATACAGCAAAACACTATACATGTATTGGAAAGAATGCTACTTCTCATGTAATCTTCCTGACACACCTCTATGATCACATCATTCTCTACTAAAACAAAACAAACAAAAAAGGCCACCATCAGTGGCTCCACATTGCCTATCAAAGAAAATAATGACCTTCATGGTACTGTGCAATCTGGTACTAACCTACATTTCAACCATATCTCATATTCCTGTACTTCATAGAATCTAATACCCTAGCCAACCTAAACTATTTTCCACCTCTTGTTCTCATTCTGGTTTCTTCCATCTCTGGACTTTGGCTTACATTTCCTCCCCCATCCTTCATGACTAATGCATAACCAATCTTCTTCTGTTAAAGTCCTGCCCTCCTTTAAAGGTCTAACCCAGGTGTCATCCACTTTTTTAAGCTTCTCCACCTCATACCCAGGTGAAAGTGCTGTCTCTGTCTGTCTCTGTCTCTGTCTCTCTGTCTCTCTCTGTTTCTCTCTGTTTCTCTCTCTCTCTCTTTCTCTCTCTCTCTCTCTCTCTCTCTCTCTCTCTCTCTCTCTCTCTCTCTCTCTCTCTCTCTCTCCCTCTCCCTCTCTGTCTGTCTCTGTCTCTATCTCTATCTCTCTGTCTTTCTCTTTCTCTCTGTCTCTCTCCCCCTCTCTGTCTGTCTGTTTCTGTCTCTGTCTCTGTCTCTGTCTCTGTCTCTGTCTCTCTGTCTCTGTCTCTCTCTCTCTCTCTCTCTCTCTCTTTTCCCATACCTCCCTCCCTCTCTGTCTCTGTCTCTGTCTCTTTCTCTATGTCTCCTTTCTCCCCTTCTCTCCTCTTCTCTCCCCCTCTCTCCTCCTTCCTCCCTCCCTTTCTACTCAAGACCTTTTGCTAAGCAGTTTCCTTTGGGACCACAATATCCTTTGAATTATTGTATTTGAGCCTTTTAGATTGTAAGCTCCTTAAAGCAGAATCTGTGTCTTATTTATCTTTATATTCCATTGCATTATAGATAGTAGGTTCTTAATAACATTTTTGTTGACTCAAATAATGGTAAGAAATTGAGTCAATCTTCTTTGTTGACTTCCTTCCTTTTAGCCATCCAGTCCTCTCTAGTTCCCAATTTTTCCCTGTTCAGATCAAAGATAAATATAATATCAGTTATGTACAGTCTCATGCAAGTGAATTTCAAAGTTAGGACTAGCCTTAACTGGAGCCATTTACAAGGACTTGTTGGTGAAGAGGAGTAAGAAGTTGGAAAAATAAAAAGGATTTTTTCTATTATTTTTTACTGTAAACATATAACATTTTAACTTCATTCTGGGTGTAATTAACTTTGTCAGCTGGTCTGGGAACCTATCCACAATTTAAAACATTGTGTATAGGACAAAATATATTCTGAGTTCCAAACGACCAATTTGTAAATAGTCTTTTTTAAAGTCAGCCAGGGTATAAGTTAGATATTGACAGGTTTTCAATAAATAGTAGTCAATTAGAGTTGAGTCAATAAACAAAATACATTTAATAAGCACCTACTATGTGTCAGGCACTATGCTAAGTGCTGGTGATAGAAATATGAAAAAAGAATGATAGTCTCTGCCCCCAAGGAGCTTACAATATAATGGAAAGACAAAACACGAAAGGAAGCTGAAAAACTATGGGAGGAGGGAAGGGCAGAGAAGGTTCCAGATGGGGATGGTGAAGAAGTAAGTCAGAGAAGTCCCAAAGTAGTGTAGCCAAGTAAGAAATGAGATGTCTGATCAGAGATGTCTCCTTAAATGGAGGTTTGGAGTTGGTGTAAGGCTGTACAACTGTTGGGCCCCCTCACATGGTATAGTAGAAAAAAGCACAAGCAGATTGGTTCTTTGGCCACTCTCCTGAGCACCAATCCATCTCTAACTGCTTGTTTTTTGACTTGGATACCCAGTAGGCTTCTCAAATGCTATATGTTCAAAACAGACTTCTTTCCCCGCAAGGCCCAAGCCTCTTTCAAATTTGTCTATTTCTGTTAAGAACAACACTATCCTTCTAGTCAACCTTAGCATATCTTCATTCCTCACTCTTAAGGCTAAAACTAATCATTTCTACCTGCACAACATCTCCACATACATCCCTTCCCTCGTCTCACATGGTCACAACCCTAGTTCTGTCATTTCCTCCAATCCAGTCTGTCCTATACACTGCTGTCAAAGGAATTTTCCTTAAATGCTGATCTAACGATGTCACTTCTCTATTCAACAAATTCCAATATCTCCCTTTTGCCTTTAGGATCAAATAGAAACTTATTAAACAACAACCTGGTCCTAATCTAATTTTCCAGCCCAATTATACATTCCTCCCCTTCCCACATTTAATGCCCAGACAAATTGATAGCCACCTTATTTTTCTTACAGAAAACAATACATTTTTTCATTCTTATGCCTTTGCATTTATTGTTCCTTCTATCTGGAATGCAATCCCTTCTTATTTTCACATTTTAAATCACACTTCATGACTCAACTCAAATGCTACTTTCTACATAAAGTTTCCCCTCATCCCACCAGCTGCTAGTGGATTCCCCCAACAAACTTCATTGTATTTATTTTATTTATATTTTACATATCCTTTACTTATAATTTATATATAAATGTTGTCTCCTATCATATAATGTGAGTTCACTGAGGCTAAAGAATGCTGCCTTATTTATCTTTGTATCTACCATGCCCAGCACATAATAGGCACTTCAACGCTTGTTGATCAATGCCTGGTTGACTTATTAGGATGTCAGAGGACCTGAACTCAAATCCTAGTCCAGCTTTTCACTACCTGAGTTACTCTGGGTAGGTCACCTCTTTTGTCTGCAGTTTGGTTGCTTCCTCTGTAAGATGAGGATATTGGACTAGATGGCCTTTAAGAAAATCTTTTCTAACTCAAAATATGTAACAAAATTCCCTTTAAAACTAGGTACTCATTTAGATATTTGTTCTCTGCCTATGTCCCTGTCCTGACAAAGACTAAATTAGGTAGTTTTGGTAGAGCTTTAGACTCAGATTTGCATTCTGTTTTCTGATTGTTGCCACCTTCCTTTAATTTATCTGGCTGTCTAGATCTCCTGTGAAGCTTCGTGTTTAGAAATAAGTCATACAAGAAACTAGAGCCTTTGGCTCCAACCCATTGCTGGTATTGTTGAGTCATTTCAATTGTGTCTACTTCTTTGTGACCCCATTGGGGTTTTCTTGGCAAATATATTGGAATGGTTTGCCATTTCCTTCTCCAGCTCATTTTGTAGATGAGGAAACTGAGGCAAACACAGTTAAGTGACTTTCCCAGGGTCACACAGTAAGTGCCTGAGACTGGATTTGTACTCAAGAAGATGCATATTCCTCACTCCAGGCCCAGTATTCTATTTATTGTGCCACTTCAATGCCATTAAATCCCTGTACGCAGGATGACTTGAACATTTCAAGTAACTTAAATATATATTCCACACAGGGAAATGCATAGTAAATAAGTCTTTTAAAATCATAAAGGAGAAGCAACTTGGTGGGAGGTGGGATGATAAATATTCCATCTTTTGCATATTAGGTAGCTAGGTGGCATAGTGGGTACAGCGCTACACTTTGGAAGAGGACGCCTGTAGTTCAATTCTTCCTCAGACAGTTAGGTGTCACCATAGATAGAGCCCTGAACTTGGACTGAGAGAGACCTTAGTTCAAATATGACCCCAGAAGTTTACTAGCTGTATGACTCTAAGCAAGTCATTTAATTGCTGTCTGCCTGAGTTTCCTCACTTGTAAAATAGAGATAACAACAGTTCTTACCTCCCAGGATTATTGTGAGTATAAAATGAGATACTACTTCTTATGGGATTTGTAAACCTTAAGATCCTATATAAATTCTAGCTATTTTCTACTACTGCTGCTTCTACTGTTTCTCTTAGCTGGGAGTCACCCTGGGTGACTCTATTGACCTCTCTCATCTCCATTTGTAAAAAAGGGGGTCTTAATTATAGCACCCACCTCAAAGGATCAAACAAGATCTTTAAAATGCTTTTCATACTTTAAATTTATGGTGGTGGAGGAAGAGGAGTAGAAGGATAAGTAAAAGGATAAAATTCTCATCCCCATCAAGATTTTATCCTATATTTCTTATGCAAAGGGGGAGAGGAGAATGGTATAGTGAAAGAACTTAGCATCAGCCTTGGACTCCAAATTCCTGGGTCTGACTCCTAGCCCCATCATTTATGGACTAGGAGGTTGAATAAGTTGCTTATGTTCTCTGACACGTCATGTCCTCATCTGTCAAATGAGGATGATACTTGCATCCCATCCCTCACAGCATTGCCTGGAGGATAAAGGGAGTCGTGAGTGTAAAATGGTTTGTATCGTAATCATCAATCATTATCCAAAGGGATGTTATCATAAAAACAATTATTATGTTAATTAGAATAATCTAGACACACTTCTGATTTCCTTGTAACCAACGGACTGAATACAGTGGGGAAGCAGCTGGCCAGGGTTAGGCTATAGTCTGTGCCCAAAAAGCAATAACCCTGTAAAGCTAACTAGCACATGTGGAGACTGAACCTCTGGCTCTGCTCTCATTTGCATTCTCTTCTAGTCCAGTATCTACCAGGAGCTCAGAAAGGGTAAAAAAAAATACAGAGGTTTGTAAGAAAGGTGAAGAGGCAAAGGAAGTTAACTCCTTGCTAAAGTTCACTAAGTATTTACCATTGAAGTAGTCAATCAAAAAGCATTTATTAAGGACTTATTGTGCACCAGGTACTATGCTAAGACCCAGAAATATAAAGAAAGGCAAAAACAGTCTTGCTGTCTTCAAGGAGCTCACTTTCTAGTGGAGGAGGTAATATGCAAATATCTTTGGATAAACAAGATATATACAGTGTAAATGGAAGTTCATCTCAGAAGGAAAAAGCACCAGACATATAGGGGACCAAGAGAGGCCTCTTGTAAAAGGCATGATTTGAGCTGAGGTTGAAAGAAACCAGGAGGGCGGTAATAAGGGAGAGCATTCCAGGTATGAGGACAGTTAATGAAAAGGCCCAGAGCTGGAAGATGGAGTGCTGTGTTTTAGGGTTAACAAGAAGACCAGTGTATCTGATCTAAAAATTCATGGAAGAGAGTAAGACTGGAAAGATGGGAAGGGGTCAGGTTGTGAAGGGCTATAAATGCCAATCAGAATGTTGTATATTGGATCCTGGAGGTAAGAGATAGCCACTGGAGTTTATTGAGTAGGAAGAGGACATACCTGTACTATTAAACTAGGCTGTGTAGTTTCCACTTTATTGCTGCATCTCACTTTATAGTAGAGTGATATCATTATCTCAAGAAACACAGGTTTAAAATATGCAGGAGCAAGAGTAAAATATATGAATAAATGAATGTGAATCAAGTTCCAGGGTCTCCCAGCACCACCAAACCATTTTAAGAACAATTCACTCGGGGTCCCAGAGTCCAGAGTTTCACTCTCCTCATGGAATATTCGTGCCTAAATATTTATGCTAGTGCAGTTTAAGCCAGGGCTTTATAGGGAAGTCATCTGCAGCATCTCCAGAGACAAGAATTGATGAACTATCCTCGAGGAAAGAACTGAATGAGGCTGGTCAGGTTCACATGACTTCTTCCCCATGCATATGTCAACACTGTCAGCACGGTATGCTCTCTTCCTTTATTGTCTGTCAGTGCCCTTGTCTCCTATTGTCTTGCCCCTGCCTGCCGTTCTCTCCCTAGCATCACCTTTCTTTCCCTAGTTTTCAACTCTAGGCAGTTTAATGGTGAAAATGTGTTTCTCAAATACTCATAAAGAAATAGAAAATATTGATGGGGGCTGGGATGGGAAGGAGAGTGAGGGGAGAGGGTGGGGAGAGACATGGGCAGCATAGAACTAGAAAAAAGAAAAACTTGATGATCGTGGTTCTAAGAATTCTCCATCCAAGCTCCTTGAGGGCAGGGACCATTGCTGCTTTTATTTGTACCACCAGCATTTAGCATAGTCCTTGGAACATTGTAATTACTTAACAAATGTTTGTTGAAGTCAAGTCTTCACTCCCGATGTGATGGTACTGTATAGATTAATTTCCATCCTATATCAAAACAATTCCCCTGCAAGCCTTCTGTTTATCATGGAACTGACCTTGGGGATTTTATATTGCTCTCCTTTTTGTCTGGGAAGAGTTCTGCAATGACTCCTCCTGGGCAAATTTGTTTTATATCTTGTGAGCTTTTGAAAGATATGTGTTTAAATGGTCAATACCAAGAGAATGAATTATATCTCTTAAGTAAAAATCCCCACTGCACCAGAAAGTCACTTCTATTCCCTGCTCTTCCTTCCTTAATGCCCACTCATCTTTCTGTCTTTTGCAAAGTAGTTTTTTCCACCCCATTCCTGAAACTCCCATTTCAAAAATGATCGTTTCTTGTTTAACTAAAAAGTCTGAAGATTTTTTTCCATTCCTCTTTGATCCTTTACCACACCTAAGCTTTCACCACTGTTGGCAAGGTATGCCTTCTCCTTTGGCTTGTAAGTCTCCTAGTTCTCCTCTCACCTATTGAACTGATTCTTTTCTATCTCCTTTGCTGGATCACCCTTTTTCCTACCACCTAAATGTATGTGTCTGCTAAGGTTCTATTCCTTTCTTTCTATGCTCTCTCTCATAGATTAAATTATCTATATGCAGATGACTCCCAAATTTATGTCTATATCTCTCTCCTTCCTAAACTACAGCCCTGGACCCCTAAGCACCTACTGGACATTTTCACAACGATACTCCACTAAAAGCTCAAACTCAACTTCCAAAGTGGAACTCATCCTCTTCCACATCCTCTTACACAAACACACACACACACACACACACACACACACACACACACACTCCTCTTCCTCTCTTCCAAATTTCCTGTTTTCCTATTCCTGTTGAGGACACTTACATCTAGTGTCATCTAGGTCCAACCATGCCTGGCTCTAAAACCTTTAGTAGCTCTGAAGTATCTCAGGAATATAACGAAAACTTCCAGGCCTAGCTTTTAAAGTTCTATACAACCTGGGTCCACCCTACATTTCCAACTTTATTTCAAATCACTTTAAGACTCAAATGAGATCATCAATATAAAGCACTTTGTAAATCTTATAGTACTACAGAAATGCTAGCAAATATCATCCTCATCCTCATCATCATCCAGTCAACAGGCCTTCAATCTGATGATGACTTCATTCCCTGAGCCTTTTCCTGTGCTCCTGCTGATCTCAAGTAGTATTTATAGATCAATACAGGAGTGTGCTGGTAAATGTTTAACAACACAGTGCAAGGTCAATGGGTAATAAGATCTTCCTCACCCATCAATAGGCCTCATGTGAAGCCCATTGAGGGAAGCTTGCTTGTAGAAAGGCTTACACACCTTTTGTTAATTTCTAATTAGGCACTGAGCCTATTAGCTGAAAGAGCATATATACTAAGAGGTGAGCTTTTGCTTTGGGGGATTGTTTATGAGAAAGATGTGATGCCCTGGTCGAGACTCTGGGTGGGTGTATGTTCAGAGCTTCCCAACTCCTCAGAGGTAAAGGCTCTCTGGATTCAGTGGTGTATGTAAAGCTTTGATTCAGGCAGTAGAGCCCTGTCTGTTGGTCTTTATTTCTCTTTTCTGTATTTCCTGTGTTTGTATTTTATGTGATTAAAAAAGAAAGATTGTTGACCCCTGAAATAGCTATCTTTCCTTAGGAAAGCAGATAAAAGACCCTGTACTAGCAGCCATCCTGGGTATTCCAGTGTGGCTGTTATTACACACAGATTTCCTTTTTTTTTAAAAAAAAGTACAAAAACATACTTTAAAGTTTATTTTGCATTATTAATGCTTTTTAAGCCTAGAAAATCAACAGAACTATACATCAAGCTCAGATTTGTGGCAATTAAAGATTTCTGAAGTATAAATGCTCACCATGAAAATTTAATAATTGTCTATCACAAGATGGATAGAGCTGGATCCAGCACAGCCTTGATTACATCCTAGTAGTCACTCAGGTTTGAAACCTAAGAGTCAAACCTTAGATCCTCCTTCTGCTTTACTGCTGCCCTCTGCATATCTAATTGGTTGTCAAGTCCTATTGATTTTGCCTCCACAAAATCTCTTAAATCACACTGTTTTCTCTGTTTTTGAAATACCACCACACTACTTCATTATTATACTCACCTCTTACTTGTATAGTTATAATAGCCTTTGGTAAATCTTCCCACCTCCAATCTCAATTTATCTTCCATACACTTGTCAAAGTTGTTCTAGGTCCAATCATGCCTTGCCCTAAAACCTGAAGTGTCTCGGGAATATAACAAAAACTTCCCAGCCTAGTTTTTAAAGTTCTATACAACCTGGGTACAACTACATTTCCAGGTTTATTTCCCATCACTTTCCTTCATACAATATATATTTATGCTAAGCTGAATCATTAGATATTAATAGAACTAGATAATCAATCTCCTGCCTCCAGGCATCCACAAAAGTTTTGCCTTGTGTCTAGAATGCATTCATTCCTCATCTTTGCTTCAAGAGTTCTTGTCACCCTTCAAAAGTATCTCAAGTGCTACCTCCAACTCAATACAGCAGAATCAAGGACTAGAATCAAATCACCAGTTATCATGGGTGTGACTTTGAGTAAGTCATGTAACCATTCTAACCTTTGATTTCCTTGCCTGGAATCAATCAATCAGCAAGTATTTATGACATACCTACTATATGCCAGGGGCTGAGGATACAGAGGCAAAATAAAGAGAAGAAATAATACATCCCCTCAAGAAGCTTACTGGATAGATACCCTCTGTGGTATGTTTAGTTCTCTCTCTCTCTCTCTCTCTCTCTCTCTCTCTCTCTCTCTCTGTGCATATATATATATATATATATATATATATATATATATATATGTATACACACACACACACACACATATATATATATACACATATATATATACACACACATATATATATGTATATATATGTATATGTATACACACACACACACACACACACACACATATATATATATATACATATCTAGGTGTGTGTATTTACACATACATACATGCATATAATCCTACCAGTTACTGTGAAGACTATAACATTCCCCTTCGAATAGTGTTTTCTGCCTCTACAAATTATTTTATTTTTGCTTAAATATATGCCTATTGTATCCCTTTGGTAAAATGCAATCTTCTTGAGGGCAAAGACTATCTTATTTTGGTCTTTATAGACCCAGTATGTAGCACAGTACATATTAAAAGTTTATTGAATTGAATTTATTGTAATATATTATTCAAGGGCTTGATAAATTTTTGTTGAAAAAGATCATAGACATTAATATATTTTTATTGACCATCTTCCCTGAATATTTTATTAGAATGAGGAATATTAGGTAAGCAGTTAAGTTTGGTGTCAAATAAGTTTAAGTTCAAATAAGGAAATAAATTTGGTTTCAAAATGTATTTTATGGATGAGTGGGAAGAGCCAATGAGCATTACTAAATGGTTTTATTCTCCTTGCCATATTTGGTCCCCTTTTTCTTATCATCCTTTTAGAAAGGTCACCATATTTCTTCACCCTGTTCATTTTTATTTTCTTTTTTACTTTGAAGCAGCATAACTTGAAATTTGAGACCTGTTGAGTATACTAGGAAGAGAGGGCATGTACTTTCATTGCACATCTCCAAACACTCATCAGGTATTTTTTTTTCTTTCAGTGGTGGTTCCATCTCCCCTTGTTAAAAAGTACATACTCCCTTCTAGAGCCAGTGTGATCTAAAACTGTGTATCTCAAGGATATAAAGATTATCTCAAACCAAACTCTTCACCTTGATATATCCTAGCTAAGAAAATGGATCAGAAGTGATACTAATGAATTTAGAAAAGCCCAAGGGCCCATCTATCTCACTATAATCTGCATGTAAAGTTATGTAAATTAAGTGTGTAAATATGATTTCTGTTCAGCATCATTCCTCCAGAGAAAGAATGCCTGATAACAAGCAAAAATATCTTTTATGTATGAATTAAGTAAAAAAAAAATTAAAGATGAAACTGTCAGAATATAAGACTAAAAACACTAACTCACTATGCCCATATGTTTTTAATTGCGAATTAAGACAGGAAATATACAGTATATGGGCTTAAAAGCTAGTGTGTTGAAATGATGCCCATTAGAAAGTAAATGGGAATACATACTTTTTCTTTATCAGCAAACTACACAAAAGAGAATGCTATGAATTCATAAATATGAACATTCCTGTAAATATTAACAATACCCCAATTATATTAATATTCAGATGACTTCAAGACTTTTAGTACATTTGAGAACAATGAAATTCAGATGTTATTTATATTTGTTTTATTTTTATTGCTACAAATGTGACTTCATGCTATTCACTGTACTGCATATCACAACTGAATGTTGGGAGAAGGCTTGGCTTGAAAGGGACCAAATGTGCCAGAAGAAAATGAAGGTGCTGAAAGAATATGTGAGAATATATAAAAAGGAGCTTAAGTTAGAAGTAATGAAAACTTGTAACCAAAATTCTGCAGAATCTGCTTGACTAAAATATATGGTGATATTTTAAAAAATCAAAATTGGACCTATTGAGTCAGTCAACCATATTTCCCATGTACCTACTGCAAGAAGAATCCTAAATTTGGCACTATGAGGGATACTAAGGAGAGAGAAAGTTTAAGCATTACCCTATTTCAAAATCTCTCTCTCTCTCTCTCTCTCTCTCTCTCTCTCTCTCTCTGCATATATATACATATATATTTATATATATATATACGTATATATATATATACATATATATATATATATATATATTTGGCAGGGCAATTGGGCTTAAGTGACTTGCCCAAGGTCACACAGCTAGTAAGTGTGTCAAGTGTCTAAGGTCATATTCAAACTCAGGTCCTCCTGACTCCTGGGCCGGTGCTCTACTCACTGCGCCACCTAGCTGCCCCTCAAAACTATATATTATAAGCATCATGAGAACAAATACTATTCAAAATATGTTAAAATTTAGTAGCATAATATTGATCCATTACATTTACATAATGCTTTTAAGATTTTCAAAGTCCATTTCTTACAAGAAACCCGTGAGGCAAGTGGCACAAAAATGCTCTAATTTCCCAGTTTCCAGATAAGCAACTGGAGACCCAGAGAAGTGCTGCTTGACATCAGACAGCTGTATGATTTGAATCTGCTATAGTCTAACTCCCCCATTTTACAGAGACAGAAACAACTTTGACAAGGGAATAGAGAAGCCACTGGGGTGGGAAGTGTATGGGAAGCCACTGGATGAGGCATATTATGTAATGAAAAGGATTTAGAATCAGAGGACCCAGGTCTCAAAGTTGGCTCAGGTTGCTATTCGTGTAACCCTGGATGTTATATAACCTCTCAGGGACTCAGTTTCTGTCTCTGTAAAATGGGGAAGTTAGACTATGACACAGGATCAGAAAAAAAATTTACAGCTGAAAGAGATCTCAATGGCCATCTAGTCTAGCTCCCTTACCTCTAGAAGAGGAAAGCAAGTGCCAGAGAGATCAAGTGATTTACCAAAGGTTGATACCAGTAGCAAGTTAAGGTTTCTTCCAGCTCTAAATCCTATAAGCCTATGAGAAGAGCATGGCACATGAGAAAGAAGGAACTAGGCTCCTGGAGTATAGCCTAGTTTCTACCTTCCCCTTTGTCGTATCCACACTGCAGACATTCCAGATTACTAGCTTTTCCCCAAGCTTAGTACCACATCTTTTGCCTCTGTGGAGTCTAGTATGCTGTCCTTTTTTTAAATTTTCTTACTTCTGACTCCCAGAATTCCAATCTTCCTTCAGTTGTCTCTTTAGGTGCCTCCTCCCTTTTTTCTGAATTCTTTATATTCTTCATTTCTTAAAGGTATAATGATATTAATATACCACAATTATTTAGTCATTTCTCAATAGACAATCACCCACTTTGTTTCTATTTTTTGTTACTATGAAAAGTTCTGCTAGGATTCTGTTAATTTAAACATTTTCTTATTGATAACTTTTTATGTACTAATTTCATTTCTGAATATACTCCTCTCCTCACCTGTGCTCAGGAAAGAACTATAAAATAGAAGAATAGCCAGGGACTAGAGGTCCTTTCTCAGGAAGCCATTCCTTTGTAACAAAGGATAAAAAGAGAAAAAAAGTTTGCTTAATGAGACTAACATCAACCAAAAGGGGGAAGGGAACGGAATAAGCACTCATATGGTGCCTACTATGTGACAGGCAATGCACTGTTTGCCTATCACAGTTTGCCACCTTTGCAAAGAAGTGAAATGCATTTTCTCATTTCTTGGTCATAATTATATAGTTGTTTCTTTTCTCGTTCTTTCTACTTACGTTGTTATGGTCATTGTGCATATTGATTTCTTGGTTCTTCTTACATCATTTCATGTGTATTCATATAATTCTTCCCATGCTTCTCTAACAAGTATTGGAGCTGAGTATATACTCTAGCCCCAGGGATTCACATTTTCCCTAGCTTGTTACATACTTATCCTGAAGTCCTAGGGAAAATTTCTACAACAAAGCTTAGGTAAAGCTCATATCTAGGGTCTACCTTAACAGGGGTTAACATCATTTCTTCTAGTAAAGGTATTCAGTATAAGAAACAGATATCAGGTATAGGACAGCTATTTTCACCCACTACAAAAGAAATAACACACAAATAAAAACACACAAAAAGATCCATAAGTGTATCTTAACAAATACCTAAAAATAAACAATATAACCTATTATAGATATCATACTTTCCCCAAAGGTAAAGGTACTTTGTAGGACTGCTGAACAAACATTTAACTTTTACTTCAGGCTTACACTGTTTAATCTCCAGTCTATCTAGGAAAGGCTCTGGTTTTAGTCCTTTGTCTACTGAATTCTGGTAGCAGTGCCCTTCCCCTCACAGAAGGATAGTCATCTCTTGGGCAACCAGCATTAACTCAATGACTCCTAATGTCTCAAAGTTAAGAAGCAGACCTTAAGGAGAGGAAATGCTCACCTCTTAAGATCTCCCTTTGGTTATCTGTGCTCACAGAAAGAAGTGCAAAACAAAAGAGATAGGTAAGGCCTTAAGGTTCAGTCTCTGGCTCACTTAAAGGTGCCTCCTCCTTTAAGAAGCTTTTACAATTTACTCTGCTTGTTGAACCCTCTACTTCCTCAACTGTTTTTGACCCATACTTAATTTCTGCATATGTTACATGCCCTCAGTAAAACGTATCCTTCTTGGAGGCAGAAAGGTTTTGAATTTGCCTTTGCATCTCTAATATCTAATACAGGGCTGTGCACATAGCATTTTAAAATATTTAATTTTAGTAGATTCAATATTGAAGTGAACATTTGTATGACAACAAGAGGCTTTAGATAAAGGGTACAGCATTCATAATGTTCAGATTTAGCATAATCCAGGGAAGAAAAAAAGATCAAATATCTTTTTAAAAAACCATCTCATTTTTGTCTCACAAGGCTTTACTAACCACAAATAGGTTCCTCAATCCTGCACTTCTTGTGTTTGAAATGTTTCTAGTTAAAGCTTCTCAGAAAACGGCATCTCCTCGGTCTGTCAGTAATGTGACTTATCTGATACCTCTCTTAGAGCACTAATTATCTCACTAGGTTATCTATCCCACTGCTACAGATCAATCCTATTTCTTCCCAAGATCAAAAGTAAAAGAAGAAAAAAGGGGTTGGGGGAAAGGACAACAATTTTAAGAGAATACAAAGGGAGAAAATATTTTTGTTAATCATCTACCATTCATCATAGAGAAGGGCTGCCTACCAGGTATCATCTCCTTCATATGCCTAAGACCATATGGCAGAACGAGTGATACAATTGCACCAACTGAAAGAACAAAGACAATGAGGCTAAGTGCCATGGATTCTTTCCCTCTTTCTTTAATTTCTTTGGGTTATATGAAAAGTAGTGATATTGCTAGGGAGTTAGGTAGTACATAGTGGGTAATAGTGCTGGACTTCAAATCAGGAAGACCTGAGCTCGAATTCTGCTTTAGACATTTACTAAGTATTTGATCAAAAGGTTAGTTAGCCACTTAATGTCTCTCAGTCTCAGTTTCTTGATCTGTAACTAGGAATGTAAAATAGCACCTAGCTCACAGAGTTCTGTGAGGATCAGATGAAATAAAATTTGTGAAGTACTTGCAAACCTTAAAGCACCGTATAAATACCAGTTATCATCATCTTTTTCATCATCATCCCTGGGTCAAGTGATTTTGTAGGCATAGATTAATGACCTTGTGGGCATACTTCCAAATTGTTTTTTTCCCCTGGAATGACCTGACCAATTCACAGCTCCACCAACAACAGTTCATTAGTAGCCCTACAACATTGTCATTTCCTTTTTTTGAAATCTTTGCCAATCCAGTGATGAAATAAACTGCCTGACAGAGGTAAAGAACTCAAGATGCAGAATGAGTCATACATTTTTGGACATGACCAATGTAAAAATTTTTTGAATGATTATCCGTATTTGTTTATAAGAGAGGGAGATGGGAAGGAGGAAAAATAAAATGTTTGTTAAAAAAAGAAAAGTTAAAAGAAATATGAGGAAATTAAGAAGTCTTCTAACATAAGATAAAATCAAAACCCATCTCTTATGAGAGATTATTTTGCCCATCACGTCCTCCAGGGTCATTTCAAAGTCTTCTAGCAAGTGGTAAATATATTTTTGATAGGGAAAAATATGAAGGATAAATATACTTTAATGGTGAGTACTGCTTGTCAAAACAACAGACACATGATCTTTAACTGGTAATCATTAATTAGATTCTTTTATTGGTGATGCTATATTTTAAATCATTGTGGTTCAAGGCAAATCAGAGAATGTTGCATTATAGGGCACCTTCAGAAATTCCTATTTCATCCTCAATGAAGCTGACTTGGGTCTTGTATTCCCTGAAATGTGTCAATAAGGCTGCTGTTGTTTCCCTAATGCTACTCCAGCAGATCAGCTCTGGAGTGAAACATATGGTGTGAGCACATGCCCCATAGGGCTCTTTGGAAAAGTAATTCAGGCTCTGGCTCGTCTTTGTGCATCATGCTGTGTTGATCTAAATGTGTCTGTGAACTGACTGAGGTTCAAGAGACAGATGATCTGCCTCATGTGTACTTATCTTCCAAACTGCTTCTTGCAATTATGGCTGATTTTCTGGTAGAACAAACATTCTGCAAGGTCTCTACTTTGCCTCTGCATGAATCATCCTCATCTGCTGATAAATCCTGATCTCTCTTCTGGCCTCCAGACCTTCATCTGCAGCTGCTCCATAGGTCATCTTCCCCCAGAGGTCCCACCACCATCTCAAACCCAACATGTCCAAAACCAAACTCACCAACTTTTTACCTTTTAACCTGCTGCTCTTTCTGGCTTCATCATTTCCGTCACTTCCAACACTATTCATCTAATCTCCCGGTTTGAAAACCAGTTATTTTTGACCCTTCATCCTTCTTTATCTATCATGTCTAACCAAGTCTCAAGTATCAATTATACCTGTAAGTATTACCTTCATCACTCTAGTCTAAGATATCATTTTCATGAACTTAGCCTTCCCTTATAGGTATTTTTTTTACCAGAAATCTACTCACTTATCATTTGAGCCTATGGCAGAAAAATTTCTTTTATATATAGATTGATGCTGTTTCCCAATGACCAATAATTACCGCCTAAAGTTCTGTGCTTGCCATTCAAGGACTTCTACAATCTGAAACCATTCTCTCACTTCCAGCTTTATCTTATGTTAAATCTTAGGGGTCAGATAAGTGGTGCAGTGGTTATAGTGCCAGGCATGGAGTCAGGAAGACTCATCTTCCTGAGTTCAAATCCATCCTCAGATACTTGCTAGTTGTGGGACCCTGGGCAAGTTACTTATTCCTGTTTGCCTCAGTTTCCTTATCTTTAAAAAGAGCTGGAGAAGGAAATGGCAAGCCTCTCTAGTAGGAAACCCCCAATGAAGGGGTCCCAAAGAGTCAGTCACGATGGAACAATAACAAAAACCTAAGCAGTGCACAGTGGAAAGAGTTTTGAGTCTGGAGTCAGGAAGACCTGAGTTCAAATATGCCCTTAGACACTTGGTGTGTTGTTGTTGCTGCTGCTGGTGACATTCAGTTGTTCAGTGGCAAGGGCCTAGAGAACTATACAAGACTTGCCAGAATTCATGGGAGAAGAGCCTTTCAAGAGGGAGGTGGTGATTAAAAGTAACATAAATGGGCAGTAGAGACCTTAGGAAAAAATAGTCCCTCTTTCTTGCAAAGAAACAGAAATAGACTGAAACAAACAAACAAACAGGTCTATCAACAATTTTAATCACTTCCAATTCTGCCTCATAAAAAGATACATACCCAGTTTCCATAAACTTAAATGGCAGTAACGACTTTTCTCTTTCCAGTTTCCATTTCCCTATTCTACTATTATAATAAGTGAAGAAAATAAATAGGGGCAGCTAGGTGGCACAGTGAGTAGAGCATCGGCCTTGGAGTCAGGAGGACCTGAGTTCAAAATTCAGCCTCAGACACTTGACACACTTACTACCTGTGTGACCTTGGGCAAGTCACTTAACCCCAATTGCCCTGCCTTCCCCCCTCAAAAAATAAAAAAAAATAATTAGTAGTCTTTAGGAGATTCTCCACCTCCCACTAAATCCAAGTTACTTTGACTGATCTATGTACAATTCATTGAAACTTGTCATTTTACTAATCCAAATATGTGATTATATGATAATGTATTTTGTACTCAAACTCTAAAATGTTCCTGTTATGAAACATAAGCATCAACTTGAGTAGCTGGCATCTTTCATTTTGGTTGGTTGGTCATGCTGATAATTAGAAAGCATTGCCTTTAGAAGAGTACACAACTTCAGGCTTCCTACCTAGAGCCATTAATGTCTTAAGGAAGGCTTACATTAGCCCACACAATGTTGGAATACTTGAATTTTTCAAAGAGAAAAATAACATACAGTTTTAAAAATTATAGCATCACCATAAAATGCTATTCCTCCCATAGTAACATTAAGATGTTTTGGAACGTTGGGAGCCATACTGCATAGTTCTAGAACAGGGGATACCATGTTCTAGATCCAGGGTTTTAGTAACATAGAGAAAAGATTTCATTCACTTGAATTTTTCACATGACTCTATTTTTTGGTTGTTTTTCATAATTTACTAATAGAGGCAACCATCCGAATGCTATTTTTTGTGACATATGTTTCCAAATTAGTATACATTAAATTCAAACTTACAAAAAACCTGCACAAAATCCCCCCAAATTACTGGTAAATTAGCAAAACATTTTATATTGGGTAAAGCCTTCACTGTTTGGTTCTGGATTTTTTTTAACTTCATGTATGAGCTAGAAGATTCCAATTGTGCTACCGATTATGTGTGATTTCATTTCTCTGGGCCTCAGTTCTCTTATCTGTAAAATGATCAGAACAGATGATCTCTAAAGTTCCTTCCAGACTGAATCCTATGATCTTATGATCCTCTAAAATAATTCAAAGCATATGCCTACCATGGTGTCCAAATTTTCATTCAGAGTTGCCAAAGTGGAGAAACTTGATTAAAGAACTGTATAAATTGTATCTTTAGAGTATTTATTTCACTTGATCTTTTAAAACACTTTAAAGGTGAGTGATAAAATTAAACATTGTTTTTTTCTGATAATAATGTGCTGTGTTCTCAAAGTCTTAAAAATAAACAAATAATTGGTATATAATGAAGAATAATTGAATTGCATTGTGACAGGCTGTAGGAGAGTGAAATTTCCCCACTTCCCCACCCTTAAATTTTCTGAAGCTCAATGAAAATTATCTGACACTCACGCAGAACTGAGGTCAGAACACAGAAAGAAGAAATGGACAGTGTCTCCTCTAAGATTGAGTGTTCAAGGTTGAACTGGATTTATATGCATTTGGAAGCTGGTAGTTATTATGCATTAGAAATTTCAAATTTCTAAGTTTGAGTTGAGTTTTATTTACTTCCACATGATTTGTTTATCTGCAATCAAAGGGAAACTGTCATTCCTGTCTTAGTGACATCCTTGTCCTTGTCTTTCACTGGCACCACACAGATTCCTTTCCAGCCTGCTAACTATGGGCTCCAATCCTCCCTCTCTGAGGCAGGCCATTTGTATTGGCTGGCTCAGAAGATAGAATAGTTTTCTTTGACTTCCTCCATTTTGGGAAAAACAAGAAAGAAAACAAATAACACCTAGATTTCAAATTTTAGCTCCTGGAATGTTAGACTAAAATAACTAGGGCTTCCCTTATTCACACTCCCAAGAACCCAAAGCCACATTGTTTTTCTCTGAAGCCTGCCTACTTATCCATTCAAACGTAAAACAATGCAGAAATGTGCTATATATCTTTACACCACTGAGGATTACTAAGCTATTTCTTGATGTAAACCTTTGCCATAACTCCCGGTTCCAGAGGGTACTTTCTAAATAGGCTGTTCAGATCAGAAAGATATTTTCTATGCTTCACAAAGCAGGTTCTTTCCAAACTACATATGGCTCCTGAATTGGACTGGGATTGGATTATGGATCATAACATCACAGATTTAGACCTAGAAGGGGCTTCAGATGGCACCAATCCCAAGCCTCTCATTTCACATGTGAGCAAACTGAGGCTCAAGGACATTGAGTGATTTGCCCAAGACTAAACTTGTCTAACTAAAGCATTACAGTTGAGCTTTGAAGCCACACCCTCAAGTCTCAGAATCTCTACCTCTTTCTACTGTACCATGATGCCACTGGTATAGGCAAAAGGTACAACCTAAGTTTCAAGGGGACACAAGATGTTAAGTCTAGAGAAGCACCCACCTGGAAAATAGAAGATGTATTTTTGAGATCTCAGACAGAGGGGAGACTTTAGATAAGAAGTTGGGGAAGGGAGAGGTGCTTCTCACTTCTTACTGGTTGAGGAGACAAAGTGAAATTTGTCTCCTGGTTATCTCTTCTTTGACTCTATGTAAAGGGCAACAATACCACAGCATTACAGTCTTTCTTTTGCAGGGGAGGATGGAAAGACTTCAGTGACTCAGTAAATACTTTGCATACACATACATACACACACATATATGTTTTGTTTTTCTCTCCTCATTTCATGATTGTGTTTTGTATATTGGAAGTGATAGACTTGGCAGCCTTTTGTCAATAAAGCCCTGTAAGGCATAGTAGAGATGCTGATTTATGGTCCAATTTCATCTTCCTCCTTCAAATATATATTGTCTGGATCTTAGGATGTAGGAGGAGTATATTCTCAATTTATTGGTATTATTTTAGATATATTTACATGTCTGTGAGCTAGAAATTTCTCCCAAATTCTAAGTGTATTCTAGTTATGTGTGATTTATGAAGAACCCTTGTTTCAGGGAAATGTAAGTTGTACTTTGAGGTTCAGTAATATTGATCAACTGTAAAGTATTTCAATCAATTGACAAAAATTTTTGAACACTTACCATGTGTCAAGCATTGGACTCTGTCCTGGCAACTTAAAATAGCCTAGTGCTGTGGGTATATTCAGTATTCCTAAATCCTGAATCCAACCAGTGTTAACAAATTGTCTTTAAATCTACTCTTAATTAGGTCTAATAATGCTCCTTTGGGGGGCATAAATGCTGGTGACCCTTTGCCACAGGCTGGTAAGATCAGGCTTGGTGAGTCTGCAGGTGGGGGCCTAAGAAAGGCAAAGGGAAAATGAAGATTGAGACAGAGGACCAAAATTATCTAGACATGCAGCCCATGATTCCATAGGAATTCTGCCAACTTTTATGTATAGACTTATCTGACCTAAGATTACCCTAAGACTGTAACAACTACAAGAAGAAACAGATCCTTTACTTCTACCTCAGCACAAAATTATCCAGCCGCACAGAGCTGTAGGCCATCGAGGGGTGAGGTTATTTTGTGTTTAGAGCCAGACTTCTGTGTTTTCCTCAAATGAGAGAAATTAGAAGACATGGCGGATATGGAAGTGAAGAAGAACAAGGAAACAGCTATGGAATTTTTTCTTGTAAAGAACTGAAAATTACTTTAAAGGTCCAAATACTTCACCTGGTAGATAAAAAACAATGCCCCACAAGTAACTTGCTCAATGTCACCACAGGAATTGCACAATAAAGGTGTGACTAGAAACCACCATCTGACTTCAGGTCTAGCACTCTTTCTACCCTGGCATCTTAACAACTCTTCCACTTCATCTAAAGGTCAGGACTCTTTTTTGGAGTCTTTTTTTGAGGGGGGAAGGCAGAGAAATTGGGGTTAAGTGACTTGCCCAAGGTCACACGGCTAGTAAGTGTGTCAAGTGTCTGAGGCTGAATTTTGAACTCAGGTCCTCCTGACTCCAGGGCCAGTGCTCTCCTCACTGTGCCACCTAGCTGCCCCTAGGGCAGGACTCTTACAAGTAAGTTACATAAAGTATTGTCAAGTCATTTAATGTTATAAGCTCTCTTGGGCCAGAAGATATATCATTAATATTTTAAACCTCTCCTAGTGCTTAGCACTGTGTCTTGTATATAATAGGCTTTTAATAAACATTTGCTGAAATGATTGGACAAATGTTCCATGTATGCCAACCAAAACTACAAATGGACTCTCCATCTTTTACCCACCAAAAAGAAATGTGGTGGCAAAGAACTAAAATCTAAGGAGAAGCCAATTAATTGGGAAATGGCTGAGCAAATTATGGTATATGAATATAATGGATATGCTATTGTTTAAAGAAATAGTCACTTGCAATGAGATCTGTAAAGACTAGTATGAACTGATAGCGAGTGAAATGAATAGAATCAAAATTGATTTATTAATTTTTATGCTGGATAATTGAAGAATATACAAAAACTAAAGTTGCTATTAAATTGAATTTGCACCCATGTAGTAAGTTGCTTATACATGTCTTAGGTACATAAATTAGTTGACCTGGGAATATTTTCTTTACTTTTTAGATTATCCTATGACAGTCTACAAGGTTGTATAAACTAAAATGAATTGAATCTCAACTAGTCTTTTCCATGTTATTGCTGAAGTAAAGAGATTCATATAATTCCTCCTCCCTTTTTGTAGTACTTTTCTTTTTAATGTTTTTTTTTTCTTTTTTGTACTTTATTTTGTATAATAGGTCTCATTTTTTCAATCTCTTTTATGCAACCAGGCTTAAGAATATGATAATGGATCTGGTGTCAGAACTAAGCTACATTTGCAACCCTCTTGAATATACATCCATCTTGATAAGCCTTGATAATACATCACTATAAGTCCTTGAACTGGTGAGTCAAGAGTTGTTTAAAACTATTGGTAAACTAAAAGGTATTATACATAGGTACAGTGATGATGGTATTATTTTTATACTCCTCATTTTTTGGATGGAGTTCAGATTAAAAGGACCTGAAGACAAATCACTATTTTGCTAATTTTCTGTTTGATTTAATGTTCTTCAACCTGTTGTGCAGATAGACAAAAGGACTGCCATTTTAACTGGATTGGTAGCTCATGTTCTGTCCTTGCATCTTCAGGACAACTCTAATAGTACTCAGGATGACAAAGTACCTCACACATGGTTTTAATTTCTTCTGCTATGACTTTCTATTTTGAAAACTCATGAAGTTTGGAGATTATGAGTATTCCATATGGCAACATCTATTAAAATGTTCTCAAATTTTTATGCATCATTGTGACATGTTGCTGTTGTTGAGTCATTTCAGTTGTGTCCAACTCTTTATCACGCCATATGGGGTTTTCTTGGCAAAGATACTGGAGTGGTTTGCCATTTACTTCTCCTGCTCATTTTTACAAATGAAGAACTGAGGCAAAAAGGCTATGTAATTTGCCCAGGGTCACACAGCGGGTAAGTATCTGAGGCTGGATTTTAACTCATGAAGAGGAGTCTTCCTGATTCCAAGATCAGTGTTTTATTCACTGTGCTACCTAGCTGCCCATTGTTACTTGTAGGTGCTGTATAATAATTGTGTCTGTAATTATCTTCCAGTATAGTTCCTTTGTTGTTATCTCAAAGATATTTAGGGGTATTTATGTATTTGTTGCATGGGTATTTATTGTAAGTTAATTTATTATGGATAGTTAAGGACATTCTTACATGGAATTAGAGTCAACTGATACTACCCTTCTAGGTATCTGGCAAAGTTTTTACAATTCACAATCTGATATATAGATTCACACTTTCTACCATTTCACTACATAATCTGTACCTACTATTAATAGTCTGGGGCTGCCTAAGGATAACCTTCCTCTAATTCCTAGTAGCAGGAATCTGATCCTGAATCATTAGCATAAAACCTATTATATTATTAATTAATTGACCTGTGATCTCATCAATTTGGTAACCTCCCCAAAGGTCTAGATAATATTCCATTCATGCCTTCTCACCTTGTGCAATTCTTATCCATTTCTTCCCATAAAAAAGTCTTTTAATATTACATGACCATCAGTGCAACACTCAGTAGGTCTGTATGTGATCTCTCATTCTCACAATCCTAATACACCCTTTTCTGATCATATATTTCCTACATGGTATCTTATGTTGAAAGCCAGAGCATTTTAAAAGATAGAGTGTCTCCATTATCACCACTGTTATTCAATATAGTACTAGAAATGTTAGCTTTAGCTACAAGAGAAGAAAAAGAAATTGAAGAAATTAGAATAGGCAATGAGGAAACAAAACCATCCCTCTTTGCAGATATGATGGTATACTTAGAGATCCTAGATAATTAACTAAAAGAACTACTTGAAATAATTAACAACTTCAGCAAATTTGCAGGATGTAAAATACACCCACAGAAATCATTGGCATTTCTATTACTAACAAAGCCCAGGAGCAAGAAATAGAAAAAAGAAATTCCATTTAAAGTAACTGTAGCCAATATAAAATATTTGGGATTCTACTTTCCAAGACAAACCTAAGAAGTATATTAACACAATTACAAAACATTTCACACAAATCAAGTCAGATCTAAATAATTGAAAAAATATCAGTTGATCGTGGGTGGGCCGAGCTAATATAATAAAAATGGCAATTCTACCTAAATTAATTTACTTATTCAGTACCATGACAATCAAAATACCAAAAAAAGTATAGATCTAGAAAAAATAACAAAATTCATCTAGAAGAACAAAAAGTCCACAATATCAAGGGAATTAACGAAAAGAAATGCAAGGAAAGGGAGCCTAGTGGTACCAGATCTAAAACTAGTACTGGCTAAGAAATAGTGTGGTGCATCAGTGGAATAAATTTGGTACACAAGACATAGTAGTCAATGACTATACTAGTTTACTGTGTGATAAACCTAAAGACTCCAGCTTCTAGGAAAAGAAGTCATTATCTGACGAAAACTGCTGGCAAAACTGGAAAATAGTGTGGCAGAAACTAGGCATAGACCAACATCTTATACCATATACCAAAATAAGGTCAAAGTAGGTACACAATTTAGACATAAAGGGAGAAACTATAGGCAAATTAGGAGAGCAAGGAATAGAGAACGTTATGAAATGCAAAATGGATAATTACATTAAATTAAAAAGTTTTTGCACAAAGCCAATGCAATCAAGATTAGAAGGGAAGCAGAAAGCTGGGAGATATATTTTTACAGCCAATGTCTCTGATAAAAGCCTCATTTCTAAAATGTATAAGGAACTGAATCAAATCTATAAGTATACAAGTTATTACCCAATTGGTAAATGGTCAAAGGATATGAACAGGCAGTTTTCAGATAAAAAAATTAAAGCTATCTAGAGTCATATGAAAAAATGCTCTAAAGTACTATTGATTACAGAAATGCAAATTAGAACAACTCTGAGGTACACATCACACCTATCGTATTGGATAACATGACAAAAAAGGAAAATGATAAATGTTGGAGAAGATACGAGAAAATTGCAACACTAATGCATTGTTGGTGAAATTGTGGACTAATTCAAACATTCTGGAGAACAATTTGGAACTATGCCTAAAGGGCTATAAAACCCTGCATACCCTTTGATCCAGCAATACCACTTCTAGGTCTATATCCCAAAGAGACCATAAAGAAGGGAAACGACCCACATGTACAAAAATATTTATAGCAGTTCTTTTTGTGGTAGTCAAGAATTGAAAATTGAGGGGATGCCCATCAATTGGGGAATGGCTGAACAAATTGTGGAATATGAATGTAATAAAATACTATTGTTCCATAAGAAATAGTGAGCAGGCAGACTTTAGAAAAACCTGGGAAGACTTGCTAAGTGATGTGAGAAGAACCAGGAGAACATTCTATACAGTAACAGTAGCATTGCGTAATGACCGATTTTGTTAGACTTAGCTCTTCTGAGCAATGCAGTGATCTAAGACAATTGCAAAAGACTCCTGATGGAGAATGCTATCCACATGCAAAGAAAGAACTATGGCATATGAATGCAGATCAGAGCATACTATTTTGTCTTTGTGGTTGTTTATTTCTTTCTCATGACTTTCCCCTTTTGTTCTGATTCTTCTTTCACAACATGACTAATGTGGAAATATGTTTAATGTGATCATTAAGAAAAGATAGAGTGAGAAGCTTGGAATAAAGAAGACATATGTTCAGGTTTCACCTGTGACACATTCTAGCTGGGGGATCATGAGCAAATCAATAACCCCTCAGTACCCAGGTAACTCTATAGATATATAAGTTGTAGATGAGTTCCTAATCTGTATTAGTGGAGTGAATATTCATACAGGGATTCACATATCTGGAGAAGTCACAGATCTAGACTATCCCCAACTCCCTTTTGCCCTCTCCACCAATTTTAATTCTTACCATCATCAAATATAATAATAATAACTAACATTTATATAGAGTTTTAAAGTTTGTAAAGCACTTTACATATATTAGTGTATTTTATATTCAAAATGAACTCTGAAGTTGGTCTTATTATTATCCTGATTTTATGGAAGAGAAAATTAAAGCTGAGAAAGATAAAAGTGAAATGAAATTTGAAAGGAGACTTAGAGACAAAGTCACCCATTAGGGCTAGGACTATAGAAAAGGATAGACATATAGCCAAGAATGTCAAATTTTTCATAGAATGGCAGGATTTAAAAATATGCTATGCAGAATATTCCATTTTAAAATAAAACATTAGTAATGTTAACATCGCATGGTGATATATGCATATAGTAGGCTTTGTAGGTAATGCTAGGACTGCTGATAGTTTTTACCACCTATACATATGAATGTTAAAATTGGTACTAATATTCGATTTGAGTTAGGTGACAAAATCTTCCTAGACCCTTCAAATAGTAAAAATTGGATCATCATCATGACTTATTGTTAAAACAAAAACATTTTCTATTTTCCTAAATTTCTTTGAGATGTAAGTACAATGCAGGCTGTAGCACTCATTTTACAGAGGAGAAGGCCAGAGCATGGAGTGATTTGCTTAAATTAACCTGTCCAAAATGTAAGTATCCTGAACCCTCAGTCTGATATACCTTATCCCAGATCAAACTACATAATTCAATGTGCTCATTCTTATAGTCTGATCCTTGATTAGGCTGCTACAGTCTTAGATACCCTTTTGACTCTTGGACGATGGAACATCTTAGTCTTAACTGGGTGACTTCATCTGTAGAAAGATATACCATCTGAGTGTTAATGCATATGATCAACAAATATCTTAACGAAGCTGCTTAAAGTTCTTTATCACTGCATTTTTAGAGTGTTTCTTCTATATATCCTGCCATGTTAACTCCCCAAATAGAAGCTAAGTACCTACTGTCATCCATTATTCACATATATCCAACCCAGCTGAGCTGGGAAGAAGCCAGCAAAGCTGTGATGATAGCAGCTTAGCCACACTCCAGGGTTTCATCATTGGCAATGTGGTCTTGCCATTTAATGTAGAATATAGCTTTGTGATGATGTTGGTAAAAAGGCTCAAGAAGCCAGATTTGTCAAGTAAGTGACTGTTCCAAATCTCAAAGCAACAGAATGTTCTGTGCACACTTACTTCTTTCTAGAACATTATCATGGTTTAAGCTTGACACCTCGAGTGCTCCACGGTTGTGAAATCATGACCTTTGAAATTTGAAAATAGAGTTAATCTGATACCACTCTTTGCTGATGCAGGAATCCCATGTATAGCATGCCTGCCAAGGCAGTCATTCAGCCTCTGTTTGAATGTATCCAGTAATAAAGAACTCACTACCACACAACACAGCTTAATCCACATTTGGACAACACTAATTGTTAAGAATTTCTTCATTACACTGAGCCAAAATCTGCTTCCCTAGTACTTTTATCCATTGGCCTTAGTACTGTGTTTTGGGGCCAACAAGAATAAACTGAAGTCATGTACCAGATGATACCCTTTTCAAGTACTCAAAGATAGCTTTCATATATGGCCTTAGTTTTCTATTCTCTACACTAAACACAACCCATTCTTTCAACAATTCTCAAGGTACATGATTTATATTTCTACTCCCTCCCTCAGCTTCTAGGGAATTCCATTTTATCAATGTCCCTTTTAAAATGGGGTGACAAGAATTAAGCACAATACCCCAGGTACAGTGTGACCAGAGCATAGTCTGTTTCATTTTGGAGGAGTGTGACTCTGGAGATTGCCAAAAGGTCAATCTGGATAGTGAGGGGCCATGATTTCATTTTGCATAAGAATAAGTTGAATGAACTAGCAATTTTTACCCTTGAGAAGATAAGATCTATGGTCTTCAATCAGTTGAAGGTTGTTTTGTAAAAGAGGGATTAGATTTGTGCTGATTTACCTCATGGAATCTTACCAGGGATAATAGGTAGAACTAACAAAGGCAAATTTAGCCTTGTTTTTTACTAGGTGACACAGTGGAGACAGTGCTAGACTGGGAGTCAGGAAGACCTAAGTTTAAATTCAGCTTCATACATTTCCTGGTTATGTGACCCGGGAGGGGGAAAGGCAGGGCAATTGGGGTTAAGTGACTTTCCCAAGGTCACACAGCTAGTAAGTGTGTCAAGTGTTTGAGGCTGGATTTGAATCCAGGTCCTTCTGACTCCAGGGCTGATGCTCTACTCACTGAGTCACCTAGCTGCCACTACCTACTTGTGACTCTGGACAGATTACTTAATAGCTGCCTGCCCCAGTTTCCTTGTCTGCAAAATGGGCATAACAGCGCCTATATGACAGAGTTGTTACAAAGATAAAAGGAGTGAGTATCTGTAAAGCACTCTGTAAACCTGAAAGCCCTATGTAAATACTAGTTGTTGTTTTTGTCTTTGCTATTGCTGTTGTTAAAATTGAGACCCATCATAAAATAGAAAGGGCTGCCTTGGAAGTAGTGGGTGCACTGTAATTACAGGTCAAATAAAGCCTGAATAATGATTTTCTGGTAGTGACACAAAGGGAATTTCAGATTAGGTATATTGAAGACTCTACTTCTGAGAATAAATAATAACTTATTGAAAGAAGTAAAAGATATGATTGTGTAAGTGGTTATTGTGTTTCAAAAGAATCTTGGAGAAAGGCAGAGGTACCTTGGTGTGAGAGTCAGATGGATGCTTTTATAGGTTAATTTTCTTTTAGTTTTTTCATTTTTGTTTAATATTTTAGTTTTCAACACTGATTTCCACAAGATTTTGAATTACAAATTTTCTCCCCATTTCTACCCTCCCCCCCCCCATTCCAAGGTGACATATATTCTGATTGCCTCATTCCCCAGTCAGCCCTCCTTTCTATCACCCCACTCTGTGCCCCCATCACCTTTCCCCTTACTTTCTAGTATGGCAGGATAGATTTCTATGCCCCATTCCTTATATATCTTGCTTCCCAGCTGCATGCAAAAACAACTTTTTGTTGAGCATCTGCTTTTAAAAATTTGAGTTCCAAATTCTTTCCCCTCTTCCCTTCCCACCCACCTGCCCTAAGAAGGAAAGCAATTCAACATACGTCACACATGTGTCATTATGTAAAACACTTCCACAATACTCGTGTTGTGAAAGGCTAACTATATTTCCTTCCATCCTACCCCATCTCCCTTTATTCAATTTTCTCCATTGACCTTGTCCCTTTTCAAAAGTGTTTGCTTTTGATTACCTCCTCCCCCTATCTGCCCTCCCTTCTATCATCCTCCCCTTTTTATCCCCTTACTTTCCTGTGGAGTAAGATACCCAATTGAATGTGTATGTTATTCCCTTCTCAAGTCAAATCCAGTGAGAGCAAGATTCATTCATTCACCTTCACCTGCCGCCTTTTCCCTTCCAACAGAACTGCTTTTTCTTGCCACTTTTATGTGAGATAATCTGCCCCATACTATCTCTCCCTTTCTCCCTCTCTCAATATGTTATTCTCTCACCTTTTAATTTTATTTTATTTTTTAGATATCATCCCTTCATATTTAACTCACTCTGTGCCCTCTGTCTATATATATATATATATATATGTATATACATGTACATATATATATGTACATGTATATATATATATGTATATGTATATATGTATATTCCCTTCAACTACCCTAATACTGAGAAAAGTCTTATGAATTACACGTATCATATTTCCATGTATGAATGTAAACAAAATAGTTTAGTAAGTCCCTTATTAATTCTCTTTCTTGTTTACCTTTGAATGCTCCTCTTAATTCTTGTATTTGAAAGTCAAATTTTCTGTTCAACTCTGTTCTTTTCACTAAGAAAGCTTGAAAGTCCTCTATTTTATTGAAAATCCATATTTTGCCTTGGAGCATGATACTCAGTTTTTCTGGGTAGGTGATTCTTGGTTTTAATCCTAGCTCCTTTGACTTCCTGAATATCATATTCCAAGCCCTTCGATCCCTTAATGTAGAAGCTGCTAGATCTTGTATTACCCTGATCGTGTTTCCACAATACTCAAATTGTTTCTTTCTGACTGCTTGCAGTATTTCCTCCTTGACCTGGAAACTCTGGAATTTGGTGACAATATTCCTAGGAATTTTCTTTTTGGGATCTTTTTCAAGGGCAATTGGTGGATTCTTTCAATTTCTATTTTATCCTCTGTCTCTAGAATATCAGCTCAGTTCTTGATAATTTCTTGAAAGATGATATCTAGGCTCTTTTTTTGATCATGGCTTTCAGGTAGTCCAATAATTTTTAAATTATCTCTCCTGGATCTGTTCTCCAGGTCAGTGGTTTTCCCAATGAGATATTTCACATTGTCTCGCATTTTTTATTCCTTTGGTTCTGTTTTATAATATTTTGATTTCTCATAAAGCCAATTCCACTTGCTCCAATCTAATTTTTAAGGTGGTATTTTCTTCAGTGGTCTTTTGGACCTCCTTTTCCATTTGGCTAATTCTGCCTTTCAAGGTATTCTTCTCCTCGTTGGCTTTTTGGAGCTCTTTTGCCATTTGGATTAATCTATTTTTTAGGGTGTTATTTTCTTCCGTATTTTTGGGGTCTCCTTTAGCAAGTCATTGACTTGTTTTTCATGGTTTCCTTGCATCACTCTCATTTCTCATCCCAATTTTTCCTCTACTTCTTTTACTTGATTTTCCAAATCCTTTTGGGGCTCTTCCATGGCCTGAGGCCAATTCACATTTTTCTTGGAGGCTCAAGAGAAACTGCCCAAGAAGACCCTTTGCTCACAAAGTGCCCCTTGCACTCCTGCTCTGATCTGCTGCTAGGTTCCTCTCACCGTGTAGGCCAGAGACTAGGGAAGCAGCTGACACTGGAGCTCTGGAAGCAGCCTCAGGAATTTCCTGCTGCTGCTACTGCCGCAGCTGCACTACCTCTGCTAACCCCAGGGAAGGGGCCAGACTGCTCTAAACTTGATCCCACAGTTTCCCACTAACCTGCTCTTTGGTGTTTGTGGGTTGAGAAGTCTGGCAACTGCCACAGCTCAATGATTCATGGCCCTAAGGCCTGTTCTGGCCAGCTGACTCCAGGTCTGGTCTGTCCTGGTGTGGACCATGCTGGGCTGCATTCTGCTCCCAGCACTGTGTGATAGACCATTTCCAGCAACTATCCAAGCTTTCCTGGGCTGGAGAGCTGTTTCCCTCTGCTATTTCGTGGGTTCCATAGCTCTGGAATTTGTTCAGAGCCATTTTTACAGGGGTTTGGAGGGATTTGGGGGAGAGCTTAAGCAAGTCCCTGCTTTCCAGTCACCCTCTTGGCTCCGCCCCACTTCAGGTTAAAATTAAAAAAAAAAAGATGAAGTAGTTGGATTCTTCTGCCTTTCTAAGACCAGTAGGAGACAAGATGGATTCATCAAGAATGGGTAATGCCAAATTAACCTTATTCTGTTGTTTTAGATAGCTATTAGACTGATACACTGGGGCAAAATATATGGCATAACTGGATTTTAACAAGGCATTATGTAAGGTTTTTCATGATATATTTAAGGATGAGAAAATATAGACTAAACTGCATGATAGTTTGATGACTTTGAACTGGTTGACTAAGAAGTGGCAATTAATGAATCCATGTCAACTTTAGCACAATCTCCAGAGGACTGTCTCAGATACTACTGGACTTGTCTTCAACATTTTTATCAATGGCTTTGGTGAAAGCATAGGCAGCAAGCATTTCAAATTTCCAGGTGAAACAAAAGAGGGAGGAAGAACTAATTTATTACGTTGCACATTCTGGATTCACAATGATAAGAGTAAGAATTATAGCTAGCATTTATATAGTACCTACTATGTGCCAGGTATTGCACTAAATGCTCTATAAATATTGTCTCATATGATTCTCCCAACTCTCTGAGATAGGTGCCATTATTATCATCTCCAGGTTACAGATGAAGAAACTGAGGCAGACAGCAGTTGTCATTTTCCCAGGGTCACACAACTGGTAAGTGTATGAGGTCATATATTAACTCAGTTCTTTCTGATTCCAGGCGCTATACTCTATACACGAGACTACATAGTTTCTTCTATTCTCAAAGACCTTAAGAAGCTTGAATACCTGAGTGATGCTAAGATCAACTAAATTCAAATATTTATTAATCACCTATTCAGAACCTGACACGTACAAGGCAGTATGTAGACCCTATAGACAGAAAGAAGAAAAATGATCCAGATCCTGTTTTTTCAGGCTGACTGAGTTTGCAATCTGCTAAGAGAAACAGAATACATATGGAAAAGTGTAATTCAAAGCAGGATATGATCAAGGCATGAACAAAATCCATATAAAGTATTCTAGTAAAATTTGAGATTGAAGTGGCAGAGTCAACACAGGAATAGGAAATTCAAAAGGAAGAAATAAGAATGGAATTTATTTCAGGAATGGGGCATCCTCTGGGTACCTAATGACTTATGTGAATATATGGAGGCAAGATATAGGGAGCTGGCACTGGGGAACAATTAGAAGTCCCATTTGAGCAAAGCATGCATCGCATGACTGGGAAGGGGTATTGGAGAGAGACTGTGAGAAATTTAGAAGCCAGGATATAAAACTGATATTTTATCCAATAGCAGGCCTGCACAGCATACAGCCTGTGGGCCAGTTGTGGCCCACGGAAGGATTTTGGACAAGCTGTGCAAAATGTAGAGGATGTAGAAGAAAGTAAAGATGTAATGCATCCTGCTTAACCCACTTTCCACTAGTCACTACTACGCCCATCATGTAACTTGGCAGGTGGGTTACCACTGTGCACACTCTCCTATTTGTCATGTGACCCACAGCAACCAACCATCATCAGTCTGTCTCTAGTGACTAGATTATCTGTGGCCTGAAGAAGTTTAGTCTATTTTAATTTTGGCCCCTACCTACTGCCGAGTTGTGCAGGTCTGTCCTATAGGCAGTTAATCAAATTTTAATCAAGGATTTTGCATTGTCATAACAATATAATAAATATAATAATAATAATATAATATATTATATGTAATTTATATAATTACATATAATATATAATTTATATAATTATATATAATATATTATATATAATAATATAATAAAAACATTATGTTTCCCTAGCTAATGAAAGATGGACTTGGGAGTTATTGAAGTCCATCAGTCAGTTAATAAGCATTTCTTAAGAATCTACTGTATGCCAGGCACTGTGCTAATGCTAGAAAAATAAATAAACTATTATATTACAATGTTCTAGAAGAGAGGTGATGAGACTTTGGCATATGGTATTGGCATTATATGTAGGAAGAAACAGATCCCAGAACTGTGAAGGTGGAAATTACAAGGCAAATGATTGGCCAAAGGAAATGAGGGAAAGGAGAAAAGTAAAAAAAAAATGTCAAGTTTTTGAGCCTGGATAACTGGAAGAATTACGGTGCTCACAATACACAATAGTGAAGTTAAGTGAAGCAGAAGAATAGATAGAAAAAGGATGGACTATTTGCGTCAGGTTGAGCTTAAGTTGCCAGTGGGACATCCAGATGGACATTTGCAGCAGACATTTAAAATTTACTAACTTTAATATTAACTTAAAAAGACTATATATAATACTTATATGTGTATGTATGCCTATACCTACATGTGTATACATATACATGTATGTGTATAACTACAAAAATGTAAAAGAATTTGGATCTGTATTGTAGTCTCAGGACAGCACAGTAAAATGTATATTATCTGAGGGGCAGGGGTTATATGCATGAAGAGTTATGTCCCCAGGTTAGATCATATTTAACAACAGAAAAACATACCACCTAATAATTATCAAGGATTTAGTTAGCATCTCTCCACATCTTGCTTTAGATAAGAGGTTGCTTCTGCATAACTTGGCTAAGGAAAGAGAGACTATAACTGAGCTTAGGCTAGCACCCAAGGATAAAGCAACTATCGGTCACTACTGCCAACCATAGCACAGCTGTGACTCATGAAACAGAATGGGGAGGCATGGCTTGTGCTGGGATGCTCTCAGGCTCAAAAAGGCAGTCATAAGCACCCATCAAACTTTTAAGAGCAAATTGCCCAAAGCAGCTGACACTCAGTCATCTCTCCAGTCATTAAACCAGTACTTTGCATACCAAGTGCTCAGTAGCCAAATTCTGACTCAGTTAAATACAGTATCTAACATTGTTTGCTGCCTTATGTTTGAACTCAGAGGTCTGTTTGATCAGAGCTTAAATAAGATTTGGGGTAGGAGGGGGATGGGTAAGGCTCTATAGTAGATGGTCATTTGCCTGTGTGTAGGAAATTTTGAAGATGCTGCAGGCATCTGGACTGGAACCATGTACTTCTCACACCCTACTTACTCCTACCTCCAGGCAGAGAAAGTCAGTCATAGGCCCTTGATCCCCATAGAAGAGGCTTCTGGATTGCCTTCCTTGAAGTGGTAAGCTTGGAGTTAGAAAGCGCTTGGTAATTTTTGTTCTGAAAAGGAAAGATTCAATCTGATGGCTAATGTAAATAGAATAAAAAAGTATCAGTAAAATGTATTACAGGTATAGATTAAAAGCAAGGAAATAGAGCCCCAGAAAGGTCATGTGACTGAGCCAAGTTATGCAGCTGGTTAATAGCAGAGGCAGAGAGCCCAGGTCTTCTGACCCCAAACCTGTATTCTTTCCATCACACAACATGGCCTCCAGATTCTCCAACTGTGCTTACAAATTATATTACCTATCTCACAGCGATCCTTGACACAAAACCAAGAGTTCATCAAGGGAGATGGGGAGTTGATGGAGGGGGGAGACAACTCACTGAACAATGGAAGCCTGTTAGGCTGGAAGTCAGGAACCTGCATCTACTCTAAGTTCTACCACTGACTGCTCATGTGCCCTTGACCAAGTCCTATGACTATTCTTCTGGTTACTGCCATCATATTAATATTGCTAATAAGAAGGATGACTAAATGCTTTCCAACTGACTTCTGTGCTTCTTGTTGCTGTCTCAGTCTTATTTATTTGGGCAGCTGTGTGGAAAGTAATGATTCTGGGGTTGGGCCATCTACTCAAACCTGACGTTTCATATTCTTGAGTTTCCTGAAGAACTTCTTTGGGCATCCAAGCATTGATTTTGAATAAAGCCAGACTTTGGATCGACTGTTGGTATTAAATGCCTTTGAAAAATTGATGAATAGGAGGAGTAGCTCTTCATTGCTGTCCCCTGCACTTCTCCTCTGTCTTCTCTGTGGCAAATATCCTGCCCAATCAGCTATTTCATGACTCATGCTTCTATTCCAGAAGCACAGAGTTGACAGTGCTGTGTAGCAGTTTGGTTCAGGGGTCACTGGAGAAGGATGTGTTAAAAGCCAGAGACTTCTAATAGGCACCACAGACAGCTAGTTGGCACAATGAATAGAATGCTGGACTTGAAGGCAGGAAAAACCAAGTTTGAATCTTGCCTTCATCACTTACTAGCTGTGTGACATTGGGCAAGGCATATAACCTCTCTTAGCCTCAGTTTCCTCTTATGTAAAATTTGGCTAATACTAATAATAATGTATGTGTTTTGTAAACTTAAATGTACCACCCAAACACTAGCTTTATTGTTATTTAACTTTATTATAGTGTCTCCAGCTCTGGGGAAGGAAATGGCAAAGCACTCTAGTATCTTTGCTAAGAAATCCCCAAAAGGAGTCATGAAGAATTGTATGCAACTGAAATGACTGAACAACAGTCTCCGCTTTGTTCTGTATAGTGACATTGAGGCTAAGTCCTCAGAACAGTCCTGCCTCTGCAAAATGTTTGTACTAAAATGACTTCTGCAGTCCTTTCCAATACTGAGATCTGGATATTCTATTATGCATTAGGTAAGGATGAGTCTATGTGATAGCCCTGCAATGTCAATTTTAATGGGGCCACTTGCCACTTTAATGCTTTGACACTGGACACCTTTGTATCCTGAATCTATATCCCCACCATGCCATTAAAAATGCCTATCCTATATGTCCCCATCTCTACATTTTCATTCCCACCACTCTAGTACAAACACTCATTATTCCTGGCCTGGATTATTGCAATATCTTTCTAAGATGTCTTCCTGCCTGCATTAATCTCATCTCTGCCAAGCTCATCTTCTCTATGTTCACATCTGGTTATATTACATGTCTGCTCAAAAACCTTTAATATCTCCTTATTGCCTACTGAATAAAATTCGGACTCCTTTGCTTGTCATTCAAGCCCTTCCGCAATCTGGTGTTACCCTACATTTCCTGCCCAACGCCACCTTATACTAGTCCCCTCCACATACTTCACAATCTAGTCATGGTTTGACTGACTCTTCTTTGCCTATTTCTCCCCCTTCTTGTCTAATCCCATTCTTTCCTACTTCTATGCCTATCTTGTTTACTATGCCTGAACTATATTCCTTTTTCTTTTTTACCTACTGAAGTCATCTCCATCTTTTATAATTCAACTCAACTGCTACTTCTTTAAAGAAGCCTTCTACTCTCACTACATAAAACGCTTTGTTTTACATGTCTCTATGTTGTGTTATGGTTATCAGTGCTTTCATCTCATCCTCTTTGTAGAATGTTAGTTCCATGAAAGCAGCGATCATCTTTCCTAAACTATATTTCCCTCAGTCACTATCACTGTGCTCGCTACGCAGTATATACTTAAAGTTTGTTGAATTGGATACCTTGTCTAGGTCTCTACGTTACAAAAAAGCCTTATCAGATTTGGATATATATTCCTTCCCATCTCTTTAGATAGTGGCACTCTCCTCAACTTTTGGGGGCATATGTTCTTTTTTCTATTAGTTTATTTCCATACCTCCACCATTCTCCTTTTTTTAAACAACTTACTTTTCTCTTATGTAACCTCAAACAAGAGTTTTCACACTGATTTGATACAGAATGGCAATAAACACTGAGATAATAGATGATGTCTTTATAATCTTTTGAAAGAACATGATTCATCTTGATGTCAAAATCTGTAAAACGAGTAATGCGCGGAAATTAAACTATGTCTTTTCATTGAATGAAGATGTACTCTAAACAGCCATCTATTCTCATCTGGTTCTAGTGCAGCCTCCCATCATAGTTTAATTTTACCCAGAGGTTTCTAAAACATCTGCTTAAATCATTCAACTAATTTCACTCCATTCTACAATGCTTATGATTTCAAACAGATCTTAAGGTTAGATCAATCCAGTTCCTTACGATAAACTGCTATAAAAATATGAAGCTGAAACCATCCTGCAAGAATGTCAGTTTCGCTGTTCTTCATCCTTAGAGTTCCAGTTGTATAAACTCTGATAGATCATAAGCCCTTTACCTGCATCGAGAATGTTTTATGCATCTTTCCTTTTTCATGGTATATACCACAATACTTTGTATATATTATGTATTCATTAATTTTTGTTGTTGTTGCTCACTCATTTCAGTCATGTCCGACTCTCCATGACCCCATTTGGGGTTTTCTTGATAAAGATCCTGGAGTGGGTTTGCCATTTCCTTCTCCAGCTCATTTTACTGATGAGGAAACTGCAACAAAAGGGTCAAGTGACTTGTCCAGGGTCACATAGCTAGTGTCTGAGGCCAGATTTGAACTCAGTAAGCTTCATCTTCCTGACTCAGGGCTGGCTCTCCATCCATTGTACCATCTGGTTGCTCATTCATTAATTTTTATAGAATAAATGGAGAGATGAATAATGAATGGAAGAGAATACAAATTCCTTAGCCTGGACTTTAAGGCCTCCCACACCCTGAATCTTCCTAGAATTTTTGTTTATTATTTCACTTCATACACTCTATGTTCAATTCAAATTGGTCAACCCACTGTCGCCTGATCTCAATTTCCACTCTTTTTCCTCTACGTTCTCTATTCCTCAAATGCATTTTTCTCCATGTCCATCTCTCAGGATCCTTCTTTTTCTTCAAAGCTCAGCTCAAATATCACTTCCTGTATGGAGCCTTTCCTGATTGCCACAACTGAAAATTCATGCTCCCTCTTGCATTTCCTCAGAGCATATTGTCTTGATCTCTCTTTTGTGCTTATCACCCTTTTTCCTGTTTAATATTTATTTGGCATACACATGTCTTACCCTCCTGTTAGAGCATAAGGCCTTCTAAGTCAGGATCTTTACAATTTCATCTTGGTATCCCCAGTGTGTTATTCTTAAGCAGGCACTAAATAAATGTTTCTTGAATGGAATGGTGTGAATTAATGCATTATTGGATGATGGTCAATGCCTGTATGCTTTAGTCTTACAGCATAGAATTTTAGAACAACTGGAAAGAACCTTAAAGATCATTCAGCACAGTACTCTCTCATTTTAAGAATGAGGAAACTGATGCCTAGCAAGCTGATGGGACTCAAAGAAGGTTGCACACCAGAATATGGCAGAGAGAAGTTTATAATCCATGGTTCCTCACAATAAAGCCCATGTTCCTGATTCTCCTATGCACTTATTTGCAACTTTATCTTAAGGTCATTTTTGACAATCCATCTTTGTCCTCTGTGAACTTGTATTATGCATCTTGGCATTCCCCCCAAGACCTAGAATAGTGTTCTATTTTTTTAATTACTTGTTAAGTGGTTACTGGTTTTCTTGTTGTTGTTTCATTTTTTTGGTAGCTGAGTTTTATGAATTATTACAGAGTTGCTTTGATATACTTTGCAGTACCCCTTAAGCAGTGTCTAAAAAACACCTGAAGCTGTCAGCTTGTAACTGCTTTTTTTTTCAAGTGTTGGGAGTCAGGAACAAACACAGGCTAAGCAATTGCATGTCTAAATTGGCCAGAGGTTTTGTTTTGTTTTGTTTTGTTTTAAGCGAAAGATGCTGCTCATTAGAGCAGCACCATTCAGTACAACTGTATTAGTTGCATATGCTTTAGGCGCAAAGTTACTAAGGCAGAAGAGTCCAGTCAAGATGTCCTCTCTTAACATAGGGATAGATACCCCTGCTCTTACTACAGGATCACCATGGCAGAGAAATGGGCATGGCCGCTCACACCAAGGAAGAACAGGAGTCTTGCATCTGGATGCATATTTGCCATTACCATGAGGCCCAAATAGATGTAACCCATGGACTCATTCTTCAGACTAATTAGGTAGAGAAGGTGACAGTGTAATAGTAAAGTGAATAAAAAAATCGTAGGGAGAACAACCAACTATATTCTGCAGTCATTGATCTTTGTTGTTCTCATAGAAATATCTAATTTCCTTCCTTCCTTCCTTCCTTCCTTCCTTCCTTCCTCCCTCCCTTCAACCCTTCCTCCCTTCCTTCCTTCCTGGAAATGTTCTCATCTTTATTTTTTCTCCAATTTTTTAACATTTTTATTTAAAGTTTTGAGTTCCCAATTCTTTTCCTACCTCCCTCTCTTCCCCTCCTTGAAATGATAAGCAATCAGATATAGGTTATTCACGTGCAATTATGTAAAACATTTCCATATTAGTCATTTTGTACAAGAAGACACAAAAGAAAAAAATAAAGAAAGTGATAAATAGCATGCTTCAGTCTGTATTCACTCAAAGTCAGTTCTTTGTCTGGAGGTTGATAGTGTGCTTCATCGTTAGTTCTTTGGGATTGTCTTGGATCATTACATTGCTGAGAATAGCTAAGTCATTCAGAATTCTTCATCAAACAGTATTGCTGTTACTATGTACAGTGCTCTCCTCATTCTGTTCACCTCACTATGCATCAGTTCATATGAGTCTTTCCAGACTTTTCTTTTTCTTTTTTTGTCAAATGTTAAATTTATTTCAACAGTCTACTTTGTAGCTTTTAACTTGCTGGGCATTCAACAGCACCACTATTGATGTCATCAATGATATCATGAGGGTATCTGCCACCAATGTTGCAGCCCACAGACTGGGCTGCTCCAACTATCTCTTTAATGGTTCCAGAGAGATCTCTGCCTCATCTGTCAAGCAATGTTGACAATCTCATCAAGACTGGTGTTTCCAGTGTGTTTAATATTTTTCTGTTTCTTTCTTCCCCAAGGAAGTTCCTTTAGGGCTTTGATGATCAAGGCTGAGGCAGAAGGCACAACCTCAATCTGGGCCTGTCTGTTCTGAATGGTAAGTTTCAATGTGATCCTTAGCCCTTTCCAGTCACCAGTTGCCTTGGCAATGTCATCACCAGCCTTTTTGGCTGACAAACCCAAGGGACCAGCTTTGGGGGCCAGTGCACCTTAAAAACACGACTTTAATTTCGTTAGGGTCAAACTTGGGTGGCATGGTGGCAACGAAGATGGAGGCTGGGCCGGGACACTGTGGGGTGGCTGCTGGTATGGGATGAATCCGGATTTGGGATGACTGAAAGAAGTCACACCTTCACCACCATGAGCTGGGAGCCAAAAGCTAGACTTTTCTGAAGTCATCCTGCTGGTCATTTCTTATAGCATAATAATATCCCATTACATTTATATACCACAGCTTGTTTAGCTATTCCCAAACTGATGGACATCCCTTTGATTTACAATTCTTAGTCATTACCACAGGGGAAAAAAACTGCTATAAATATTTTTATACAAATATCTCCTTTCCACCTTTTTTGGATATGTTTGGATTATTGATCTAGTAGTGGTATTCTTGGATCGAAGGGTTATATCATTAAGGCAGAATTCATAATCTCAAAGAAATCCATGAATATGCCTGAATGGTCCAGAATCACAGGATACAAGGAACTCTCTAAGTAGAAGGCAGAGGAGTTAAAGCATTTTTCAAGCTCCAAAACAGCAGACCCATGGACCAGTATCCCCAATCCGATATCCTGGCAAGAACCTTCCAAAACCAATATGCCCATCTCACAATGGTGACCAGGAGGTTACAGAAAAATATTATGGCAGCAAGCCAAGACATACTGGTTGCTTCCCTGCAATGCTAGGACCCTCCAGTAAGACGATTACTCACTGTCCTGAAGCCCTTGCTCAGCACTCTCTGGTCTGCACGAGGATCAGTCCTGCTTTTAGTAGCCCCTACCACCACCACCACCACCACTTCTCCTTCTCCTCCCTCCACTATGTCTCAATCTCCAAGCTGTGTTCTCTCCTTTTATATAGTTGTCAGATGTCATCCCATCGACTAGAACGTCATCTGAGCGACCAGAACTCAGGCACCTACCATTGGCTGTGGTCTTAGCCACTCCCCCTAGGACCCTGAGAGCCCCCCTCCCAGATCTTCTCATTTACTGATTGCCTTTACAAGGGTATGCACAGTTTTATAGCCATTTGGGCATAATTCCAAATTGCTCTCCAGAATGGTTAGATCAGTTCAAAACTCTACCAATAGTGCATATGGTCCTAGTTTTCCCAAATCACCTCCAACATTTAACATTTTCCTTTTTTGTCATATTAGCCACTCTGATAGGTGTTAGGTGGTACCTCCGAATTGTTTTAATTTCCGTTTTTCAGATCAATAGTGATTTAACCATTTTTTCATGACTATAGATAGCCTTGATTTCTTTGTCTGAAATCTGACTGTGCATGTGTATCCTTTGACCATTTTTTCAATTAGAGAATTACATGTATTTTAATAAATTTCACTCAGTTCTCTATATATTTGAGAAATGAGGCCTTTATCAAAAATATTTATTGTAGTAATTTTTTCCCAGTTTAATGCTTTCCTTATAATTTTGGTTGCACTGGTTTTGTTTATGCAAAGACTTTTAAAATTTTATATAATCAAAATTACCTGTCTTTTTTTATTTTGTAATGCCCTCTGTATCTTCTTTGCTCCTAAATTCTTCTCTTGCTCATAAATCTGGCATATAAACTATTCCATGCTCTCTTAATTTGCTTATGGCATCACCCTTTATGTGTAAATCATGTACCCATTTTGACCTTAACTTAGTACAAGGTGTGAGATGTTGGTCTATACCTAGTTTATGCCACACTGTTTTCCAGTTTTTCCAGCAGTTTTTTTCTTTTTTATCAAATAATGAAGTTTTGCTCCAAAAGTTTGGATCTTTAGGTTCATCATATATCAGATTACTATGGTCATTTAAAATAATCTTATTTGTATCTAATCTGTTTCACTGATCCACTTCTCTTTCTTAGCCAGTACCAGATTGTTTTGATAATTACTACTTTATAATAAAGTTTGAGATCTCATACAGCTAGATCTCATGCCCTTGGTATCCTTAAACTTTTGTTCTTCCAGATGATATAGCTGCCTTCTTTATCTCTTTTAATTAGATCTATTTTTGCTCTTGCAAAATCATTGTAGTTCATTATTGCTACTCCTGCTTTCTTTGCTTCAGCTGAAACATAACAGATTCTGCTCTAGCCCTTTACCTTTACTATGTGTGTATCTCTCTGTTTTATTTTTTTTTTGTAAACAGCGTATTTTAGGATTCTTGTTTTTAATCTGTTTTGCTCTCTGCTTCTCTTTTATAAGTGAGTTCATCCCGTTCACATTTATAGTCATGATAACTGTGTATTTTCTACCACGCATTTTTCATTATTTTGTCCCCCTCTCTCTCTTACCTGCCACCCTATCCCTCCTCAAAGTTTTACTTCTGATAACCACCTTCCCCAATATACCCTCTCTTTTATTAACTCCCTCCCCCTTCTATTATCCCTGTCCCTTTTTACTTCCTTATAGGGTAAGATAGATTTTTATATCCAAGTGAGTATGTATGTTCTTCCCTCTTTGAGACAATTTTGATGAGAGTAAGGTTTAAACTTTGTCTGTCAATCCTCCCTCTGCATCTTCCCCTCCATTATAATAGCCCTTTCATGCCACTTTTATGTGGGATAACTTACCCCATTCAATCCCTCCCTTTTTTTTCCAGTACAATTTTCTTTCTCACGTCTCTATTTTGCTTTTGTTTTTGTTTTTTTTTTTGGTTTTTTTGGGTATCATCCCAACAAAGTCACCTTCTATCCACACCCTTTGTCTACATGTAGTCCTAATTGCTCACATAGTAACAAAGTTAAGTGTTACACATATAATCTTGCCATATACAAACAGTTTAACCTTATTGAATTTACATTTTCTCTTTCTTGTTTCTTTTTTACCTTTTTATGTTTCCCTTGAATCTTTTATTTGGAGATCAAATTTCTTATTCAGCTATGATCTTTTAATTAGAAATACTTGAGAGTCTTCTATTTCATTAAATATCCATTTTTCCCCCTGAATGATTATATTCAATTTTTCTGGGTAGGTGATTCTTCATTGTAATCCTGATTCCTTTGCCTTATGGTGTATCATATTCCAAGCCCTCTGCTTCTTTAATGTGAAAGCCGCCAAATCCTGTGTAATCTTGACTGTAACTCCACCATATTTGAATTGTTTCTTTTTGGCTCCTTGCAGTGTTTTCTCCTTGATCTATGAGCTCTGGAATTTGACTATGATGTTCCTAGGAGTTTCCATTTTGGGATCTCTTCCAGGCAGTGATCAGTAGATTCTTTTGATTTCCATTTTGCTCTATGGTTCTAATATATGAGGGTATATACATATTTAATAATATAAATATGTCATATATATCTAATATATCTTTGATCATTTATTGAAAGATATTATCCAGTTCTTTTTTTTTAATCCTGACTTTCAGGTAGTCCAATAATTTTATATTATCTCTCCTGGATCAATTTGCTAAGTCAGTTGTTTTTCCAATGAGAAATTTCAAATTCTCTCTCTCTCCTTTTCTGATTTTGTTTTATTGTATCATGATGTCTCATAGAGTCATTAGTTTCCACTTGTTCAATTCTAAGTTTTAAGGAGTTATTTTCTTCAGTGAACTTTTGTACTTCCTTTTTCATTTGGCCAATTCTAATTTTTAGGGAGTTATTTTCCTTGATAAATTTTTGTATATCTTTTTCCATGCTGTTGACTCTTTTTTTCATAATTCTCTTGCATTACTCTCATTTCTTTTCACAAATTTTCTTTTGCTTCTCTAATTTGCTTTTTAAAATTCTTTTAAAGCTCTTCCAGGAATTATTTTTGGGACTGAGACCAAATTACATTTTTTCTTTGAGGCTTCACATGTAGCCATTTTGATATTATTGTTCTCTTCTAAATTTATACCTTCATTCTCCCTAACACTGTAGTAAGTTTCTAGAGGCAAACTCTTTTTTTGCTCCTTTTTCTGCCTTTTTTGTGACTTTGTATTTTTAAACTTGGGTTCTGGTCCTGTACAATCTCAAGCTTTTTGTGCTGGAGCTCTATGTCTTTGGCCTTTCATTGGCCTTAAGGGCTTATCTGCTTGCTTTCTCTGAAGGGTAGACCTCCCTTTTGGCTAATATAGGGGGATGAGGCCTCCATGTTGGCTTCCCCTAGGTGTGGGATTTATCTGCTGACCTGCTACAGGGATGGGGACTTTCTGCTGGGTTTCTTTGGTAAACAGAGTCTTCCTGGTGGCTGACCCTAGAGGGGTGATCTTGTTGCTGGTCTGCTCCAGGGGTGGGGCTCTGCTGCTGGCTTGCTATGGAAATAGGATCTCTTTGCTGGTAGGTCCCAGGGGCAGGCTCCAACCCCGGGGTGGAATTTCACTACTCATCAACAATGGGGTCAATGCCTAGCTAGTGACATGATGGGGGTGGTATTGCTGAGGTGGGGCCTTGCTGTGCTGCAAAGACTACTCACTTTCCTTGAGGATTGCTGGCTTACAGGATGGTGGGGCCTCACTGGTGGATTTCCCTAGGCTTGGATCCTTGTGGTACACCCCATGCTGTGATGTTGGCTACTTCTGTGGCTGCTCTTCAGCCTCATTCCCTTCCCACCTCAGTGAGACAGATCTTTCCTGCTGGGCTAAAAAGCTGCTTCCCTACTCCTAGATAAATTCTGAGATGGTCTTCTAGTTGTTTGGAAGAGGATTTAGGAGGGCTACTGAGGGTTCCTTTGTCACTCCGCTATCTTTGCACTGGAAGTCCTCCATTTTCTTTCTGCAGTGATTCAACCTGGTAAATAAATGCCTTACAGATCTAGAAATAATAAGTAAAATCCTTATGTATTGTAAATACAGATGCATACATTATATATGCATACGCTTATATATGTAGATATAACTCATAAAGTTTTAAAAATTCAACATAAGATAAAATGTCATAATACACATAGACTATATGTAAGATAAAGGAATCATTATAATACATGATCATTTTTGCTAGGCATGAACTAATAGAGAAGATATATGGGTTTATATTTTGTTGACTTGGGTTTAGAATAGTGGATATACAAAATTTTCCAAATCATTGAATTCCCATAGTGGAGAATTTAACCTTTTGGTTATATGTGTAATTAAGCTGCCTGATATGCAAAATATTTTATAGCAGTTTATTAAACACATAACTTATCCCTTTGGCATTTTTATCATCTTAGAATTTATAAGGCTGTTTTTTTCCCCATTTATTAACAAGTATTGCAAGTTTTTATTACTTAGAATCATAGATATAAATCTGGAAGAGACCTAAGAGACTATTTAGTTTTATCCCCTCATTAGAAAGATGAAGAAACTGAGTCATAGGAAGGTTAAGCATATTTCCTAAGGCCATACATATAAATGACAGAGTCAGAATTTGAACCCAAGTATTCTGACTCCAAATGGACCATGTTTTTTCCACTACTCCACACTGCCTAATAGTTGCAATCATAGATCTTTCCAAAATATTGGAAATTTCCAAAACTCAGTATATATTTATTAAGCACCTCTTATGCTCTAGGTGCTGTACTAAGCACTGGGGATCCAATTATGAAGACAGTCCCTGCCATCAAGGAGTTTATAAATTAATTGAGGGAAACAACACATAAAAGAAAGATGGAAAGTGTGGAGGAGGCAGAAGAGTACCTGATGAAGGGCCATGGTGGAGGCATCAAAGAAGTCCAAAATGAGTAGAACCAGGTGGGAAAGGAAGAGAAGGTCTGTCCTGTATCCCCTCCTTAAATGGAGAAGTTCGTGAGTTTACCGTCTGATCAGGGGGAAGAGATTGCTGATGAGATATGACCACCAAGGCTGATTGGGTCATGCAGGATGATGAAATTTTCTAATGATTAGGCATGGCAGTGAGGGGAGCCCCAAAAGAGAGGACCGTCAAAACTGGGAATGTTTAAACTGGGATCAGAGACCAACCTGAGATGCCTATGGAAGTCGATCACATTTGGAAAAGGATTTGAATATAATGCAGGCAAGTCTTCATACATAGTATGAATATTTTTTAGTATTTTTTGATATTTTAAATTGAAATGACTCAAGGCAAATCTGATTTAACATAGAAACCACAATGCAGCAGTATCACTGCAGTTCTAACCAAATGCCTGATACCCAATGTTTTATAGAAAAGACAATAGGTACCACATAAAAAAAATTAATGATAGATATGTATAGTATGTTTTTAAATGTTCATGTAATTCAATTATATGGAGCAATTCTACAAGTAAACACAAAATTTCATTAAGTACAATTTTAAGTAATACATTTATTAAAGTATCCCAGAAAAGTTTTTAGTTTATGCCATCATTATACCTACTGCATTTTTTAAAACTCAATGCAATTCAATTTGTGTTTATTAAGTGAGTACAACAAGTAATTCGTGGAGCAGGAACTGAGGAAGCAAAGATAATTTTTTGAAAGTCCTCACCTTTAAGGAGATTACGTTCTACTTAAAAATTAAGTAAAACAAAGAAAATCTAAATAGGGAAAAAGCATTAACAACTAGTGAAATCATTAAAGGTTTGTCATAGGAGCTGACAGCTAAGTTGAACACTGATGGAGGCTAAGGATTCTATGAGGTAGTAAAGAGGAGAAAATCTATTTTCAGGCATGGTGGAGAGGTGTGCAAAGTCATGGAGGAACAAGATATAGTGGTGAATTTGGGAAACCATAAATAGGCTAGTTTGGATGGAAAATAGAGTGTGAGGAGGGTAATCATGAGAAATATGCCAGTGATTAGGATCTCTAGACTATGATGAATTTTAAATACCAAACAGATTTTTATATTTTGTTTTAGAGGTGATAGGGAGTCATAGCAACTACTAGGGCAGGGGAGTGATATGGACAGACCTATGGCTTAATTCAGTAGACCTCAAGATGAAGATATATTTCATCAGGGTCATGGAATTCATAAGTTTCTTTGTAGAAGTTTTCATAGGCATCCATCCCTTAAGGCAACTTTTGGGGATACCTGACACAATCTCTCTGGGACATTGCTGATCATGTGTTCACTTCAAAGCAGAAATTCATTCAGCTTTCTCCAACTAGGATCTCACTAAAACTACCAGCTTCACCTGGCACCTCACTATCATGCAAGGCATACCCATCTTCAAAATTTGTGAACCAATTTTCATTCACAGTGAATTTTTTGTCCCTTGAGACTTCACTGCAGTGTTCTTTCGTGGTGTCAAAAATCTCAAAGTTTTTGCTTAGATGGTGTTAAAATGCAAAGCCATAAAGCACTGAATGTAATCCTGAGTCAGGTTGGGTGACTTGGAGTAAGGTGGACTTGGGGTTCTGGAAGGACAGGTTTCAAGTCCTGCTTCAGTAACTTCCCAGCTATCTCAGACTCAGTTTCCTCTTCTGTAAAACTGGGAGAATAATAGCACCTATCTCACAAGATTGTTGTGAAGATCAAATAAAATAATATCTACAAAGAACTTGGCAAAGTCAAAGCACTGTATAACATTATTCTTATTTTTATCTCAGGAAGAAATCTCCCACTTTCCAATTATCATTAGAAAGTACTTGCTTTGTTTGCTTTTACAAGCCATATTAAAAGGGTGAGATATGAAGTTACTATAAAATACTAAAATATTTAAACATGAAACACTCATTTAATTCAATTCAGCAAATGCTTACTGAGTCTTTCTAAATGAGTATTGCTGTTCAAGGTAGCCTCATGGAGAACCTACAAGTCACCTGGTCCAGGTCTAGACTCTGCCAATAACTCAACACATGACTTTGGGCTTCAGTGTCCTTACTTTGTAAACTACAGGTAATAATGCCGTTTTGCCTATCTAGTGCCATTGTAAGGATTAAATGAGAAAATACATCCAAAGCATTTGGTGACTACAAAGCTCTATGTAAATGATAGCTGTTATTTAATGATACCATTATGGTTCAAAATACTTTTGGAACTGGTCTATTAGAACTGTATTCTGAGACAATTTATCTGTAATGAAAGAAAATGAATTTTACTAAATTAGAAGTCATAAGACAAAGTACATGCAGAATCACAGAATCTCAGAATGAGAAGACACTTAGGAAGCCATTCAGCCCACCCCATAGCATAACAATAAACTGCCCTGCAACATATGCTACAATGAGTCATCCAGCCTTTGCTTGATGGCTTCTGCTCAAGGGGGTAACTACAACCTCCCCAGGAAGCTCATTCCATTTGGGGGTCATTGTTGTTTACACCAAGCCTCTCTAATAACTTCCACCCACTGTTCCTGGAGAACTAATGGATTATTCCTTCTACCAGACCCTTCTCTGTCCTTTAACCCCTTAAGGGGACCAGGCTCTTAAAATATCATTGACTTGAGGGTGGAGTAGGAAGAAATTGGCCTCTAAGGCTAAACAGAATAAAGCTAATCCTTCTCAGTCTTCCAGATACTTGGAGACACCACCCAAAGCCTGCTCCTGTCCACATCTACAAGTTAAACAATCCTAGTTCCTTCAGCTGACCCTCATAGGACATGCTGTCCTAGCCCTTCACTCTCCTAAAGGCCCTTTTCTGGACAATCTCCAGCTCATGATGTCCTTCTTAAGGTACGATGCCCAGAACTGAGCACTGGTTCAGATGTATTCTGACAAGAGCAAACCTTCCTAGTCCTAGACAGTATCCCTCTCAATAAAGCTTGTGCTTACAGAAGATTTGTTTTGTCTGCTATATCACACTTAGGGATACCTCTGTGATGCGGGGCATGTCATTTCACTTCTGAATACTTTATTAAGCCTTTAAGACTATAAATTGTAGTGATGGTGTGGATTTGCATTGATCAAGAGACTATCCCCATCTATGAGTTTCCTATGCTAAATCACATGTCCAATCCTTTTCCCTTATATCACTCTTTTGATTCATATTGATTGTGAAACCCACTAAAACTCCCAGGGATGTTACCCATTTTGTTTATATTAAATCATCTTCATTTACACTTGTAATGAAATTTAAATCATATCTATACTGTCTATTTTCCTTTCTCTATGTCTTTCTCCCTCTGTCTCTCTCCATGTCTGTCTAACTTTATCTCTATCTCTGCCTGTCTATCTATATATCTGTATCTCTGGTACGGTCTCTGTCTTTTTTATCTTTTTCTTCTCTTTCTCTCACTCTGTGTGTCTGTTTCTTTGACTGTCTTATAATTTACCTCTGTCCCTTTGTCTCTTTTTCACTATCTACCTCTGTGTCTCTTTGCCTGTGTCTCTTTTATTTATCTCTGTTTTTCTTTCTGTACCCCTATCTCTCTCTCTCTCCTCCTGTATTCAATTTATCTGTTTCCTATTCCCCTCCCCCACCTCCAAACTAATATCACTACTATTGCCAGTTGTGGGATCACCCTTAGCCTTTGAGCCACTAGGCTTCTTATTCTTCTATGGAGCACACCAGGGACCAGAATGTAGATTCATTTGTATGCCGTCTGACTACCTGCTGTTAGATTGATTAATACTGATATCATATTGGTCAAGCCTAATATTGCAAATCACTCTAAATCAAATAAATTATAAAACAAACAAACATGTTAGAATTAGAAGGGACCTTAGAGAACATTTGAAGATCATTTTGTCAATGAGATAAAGGAGGCTTAGAGAAGTGACAGAATTTTTCTGAGGTCACATGGCAAGGAAGTGTTAGAACCAGCAGTACACAACAGACCTAGAACTCTTTTAAGTCTGGTGATCAGATATTTTTACATCAAAAAATTTGAAAATGATCTCATAAAGAATATTGTTCTTGCAAAACCTCATTAAAAACAGCCTTGCATTTCCTGAAATGGAGGCTGGCCTGGAAAAACCTAAGACATCATGCATTTACCCTATCTTTGGCCTATTTCAAAGATTTGCCAAAACCTTAGATTTCTTGTCAACATGAAAGAGATGACTCAAAATTGATAAAACACATTTGGAGTGTTCTTTTTAAAAAATCATATCTTGTCTTTATCCCTTTATTTTAGCCATCTGAAGGAACAAAAGAAAATGCAAGGCCATCCTGCAGCATCCCAAATACTAGGCCTTAGGCAGAGAGGAGTATTAGGTGGGAAGTTTGAAAGCACAGTTTTTCTGAATCACATCTAATTTTATTGCATCAAGCACCTCAGGAAAAGAGCCTTAACTATTTTATAACTTTGGCACCTTCTTGTATAGCTGGTCCATGTCTGTGTAAACCCTCATTCTAGCTAAATAATTTAATCACTTCATAATCTACTACCAAAGTTCCAGGCATACTATCTCTCATTCATCTCTTTAGTCATTTCTTCATTCAACCAAATTGCATGTGTACAACCCAGTTCCAATTAACATGTTTTATGATGGTTGTTTTCTGAAAAAGTTCTATATTAGCTAAGGAAGAAAGAACAATTCTAACCTAACCACATTCTGACCCATCCATGCTCTCTTCCTCTCCATCTCCCTCTCTCTTTCTTGGTTTCTCTGTCTCTGACTCTGTCTCTCTCTGTGTCTCTATTTCTGTCTCTGTCTCAAATAATAACCATTGTTTTTGTTACTTATAAAAACACTTTTATAATATGTTTGAACTACCATGGTAAAGTCCAAGAGGCTTATTGTAGAAATGCATGTTATTTACCAAAAAAAAAGGAGGCACTAAAAGAATTAACTGAGTAACAAAACCATCTTATTAGCATTTTAATTTCCCTATTTTTCTCCAGGAAGTCATTATATGAAGATTAAGAGTAGCCTATAATTTCAAAAAGAGAAGATAAAAAATTGGAAAAAAAAGTTACATTAAGTATTTAAATCCTGGAGATTTTGCTGTTTTCAAATATTAATTTTTCTATAATACAGGAAAGTAAGTTGCATATTATTGACCTTTTTTTGTTACAAAGTTATGTGAGCAGAGAGCTATTCTTCAACACAGATAAAGGTGACTTACTCCTTAAGTTGAAGTCATAGGATGATAGATTCAGAGCTGGAAGAGACCTTAGGGATGAGGAAATCATCAATCTAGAGTTGGCAGGGACCTCAGAAACCATATAGCCAAGGAGTTCTTAACCTGGGATCCACGGACTTGTTTTGAAAGACATATGTTATTTTATATTATATATCATGTATATGTACATATTTACACCTGAATATTTACATGTGTATATATGTCTATATCTGGATAAAGAAATGGCAAACCACTCCTGTAATTTGCCAAGAAAACCCCAAATGGGGTCATGAAGAGTTGGATAAGACTGAAATGACTGAACACATATTTTTATATAGAACTGGCTTTATGTGCATACACACACATACATATATATATGTATACATACATACATACATATATATATTCAAGGTAATACTGTATCTAAGTGAACAAATAAGCAAAAGGTAAGAATTAATATTAATATATAATATACTATTATATGTATATATATATGTGTGTGTGTGTATGTCAAATTATTAGTCCAGTGTAGCTATTTTCTTCTATATTTTATGCATTTCAAAACCTAATTCTGTTAGGAGTCCACAGGCCTTACTGGAATGCTAAAGGGTCCTTGATACACAAAAATATTAAGAACTCCTATTGTAGTCCAACCTCTTCATTTTATACATGAGAAAATTGAGGACCACAGAGGTTTAATGATTTAACTGAAGTCACTATTGTCTTTCAGGTAGTATCTGGATTTTAACTTAGTTCCTTTGACTTCAAAACTAGCATTTTCACTAAAGTATACTTCCTTCTCATCAGTAACCATACATTCATAAAACCTAAAATGTTAAAAAGGAGAAAGTAACTTACTCCAGCAAGGGGGGGTGTGGAGGGAGAGAGAGAGAGAGAACTAAAAGCCTGTAAGGGTAAGTGATTTGTCCAAGGACTGATGACTATATGAAGTCTGGAATCCAATTCTTCACCCAAGCCACAGATAATGTCCAATAGTCTGCAAGGTACATTTGGCCACAGCTGTCATCAGAAACTTGTGATATGAGAAAATGCATGGATATAATTTATACATATATATACACATATGTATGTATGTATATGTATATATGTATACATATATGTGTATATGTGTGTATACACATGTATGTATATGTATGTATACATACATGTGTATATATACACACATATATGTATGTATGTATGTATGTATGTATGTATGTATGTATATGTGCATGGCCTTTCACAAGGTCACTCAAGTCATAGATCATGGATCCATAGTTGGTTTGGCTTATTCAGCAGTAAGCTTGCTGAAGCCATTTTTTTTTCTTATAAGAATAGGGTTGAAGGTAACATAGATCTCATTAAGGATGAGTACTCATACTAATGAGCTCTCAGTTACCCCCCCCCACCCCCGCCACAATCAAGCTATAGCTTTCTGAATTAGCTGAGACTTTAAGAGTCCTGCAGAGTCTCTCTTTAAAGGTTGCTAAAGGAGCATAATTGGCCCCAGGATGTTCTCCCACTTCTTTACAACTTCTAATAGAGGACAGAACAATTTTAAAGCTGTTTAATTTGAAGGAACAATTTACTAGAGGAGTAACTATTACAGGGAGATGTTTTATGTCTGATTTTTTTATGTTGTTCTACTTCCAAGCTAGACACCTAAATCTTTTATCTCAGAGTTTCTTTTACCATTCCTTTCCCATGGACATATAATTATGCCATTCCAGCAGAATAATCATTCCTCTTCAACTGTGGGTTTTCTTTCTAGCGTTGTTGGGAGAAGAGTGGGAAAAAAGCCAGCTTCTGCTCCTCTCTAGGTAGGTTGAATTAGGAACCCCAGTTCTTGAGAGAGTGCAAACTCTTGAATGTCCCAGTTGCTTTCCTCTGTTTCTTTCCCTGCTCTTATCTTCCCAGAAGTCTATGGTAGATTATTTGAAGAAAGGTGAATGAAAAACAGGAACAAAGAAAACTCATCTCAGTTTTTTTCACACTGGGTCCTCACTCCATTCTCTTAATGAGACAAGGTAAAGGAAATACAATAATTATCATCACAACCATCACTACTAGTATATGCACGTCTCCCCCACTGACTTCAGAAATGCAAAAGGAGAAACTTTTGCGTAAAGTAGGACATATCTGGGACTTGATGGATCTGAAGTTAACTTCTTACAGTGCCACTTCTCCCAGCCAAGCCAATCCCAATTTGGAAGAGCATGGTTAATTTAGGGTTAGAGGCTTGGGGAGAGGAATGCAGAAAGTGTAATCCATCAATTCTCTAGTCTTCCCAAGAAGAAAGTGTATTTTAATATTTTTCATGGAAATCCTGCTCACCTCCACTCACTTTCAGCATACCGTGACCCTGAAAGATATGTATAATTCTAAGTAAGCCTACTGAAGTACCATGAGAGAATACAAATGAGCCTAGGAAATGCAGAAGAGCATGGCCAGGGAAGAAGAGAAGAAAAGGCAAATACTTGGTAATTCAGTTTCTTAGCACTTACCTTTTCTGCTGACTGTGCTGTACCAAAAAAGATGGGAATAAAAGCTAACCAAATGATGCAGGTGGTGTACATTGTAAATCCAATGGGTTTGGCTTCATTGAAGGTCTCTGGGACACCTCTGGTTTTAATGGCATAAACAGTACATGTGACCATCAAGAGAATACTGTATCCAAGTGAACAAATAAGCGAAAGGTCAGAAATATCACATTTGAGCACCCCTCTGGCGTTTTCTGGATCCAGTGTCCTCTGTTCTCCATAGTCAATAATGATATGTGGAGGGTCCACAGCAAACCAAACAAAGACTCCCAAAAGCTGCAAGGAGATGAGGCTGAAGGTGATTACCAGCTGGGAGGCTGGACTGATAAACTTTGGAGCTGTGACGGATTTTTTCCCTTGTTCGAATATCCGGTGGATTCTGTTTGTTTTGGTCAGTAGGGCTGCATAACTAAAACACATGCCTAGCCCCAGAAAGATCCGTCGGAAGGAGCAGATGACTGTGTCTGGTGCTGCGATCATTAAAAAAGTGATCGAATAACAGAGGAAGATCCCAGTCAAGAGCACATAGCTCAGCTCTCGCCCGGATGCCCTCACGATCGGTGTGTCATTGTAGCGGACAAAGGTCACAATCACAAAGGTAGTGGCGATGATTCCCAGGATAGCAATGAACACGGGCACCACTGCCCAGGGAGAATGCCATTCTAGCTTGATGATGGGAATGAGCTGGCAGCCTGTGCGGTTGATGTTGGGTCTTTGATCCAAAGGGCAAAGTTCACAGGTCAGTTCATCCACCTGGTAATTATAGCCTTCACACCGCTCACAATGCCAGCAGCAAGGGACTCCCTTTACTGTTTTCTTCCTTTCCCCAGGCTTGCATGGCAGGCTGCAGACAGATGCAGGATGAGTATGCTCTCTATTAGCCCACTGCATGTCTTCTACCTGTAGGTATAAAAAATTAATGAGCCTTCCATTTTTCCCCCATTTATAATATCCTAATTCTAGCCACAGGTTTATAATAAATCACAATGAGCTGACAGTGAAAATACAGTTTACCATAATAAGAAATCAGTTTCTTTCCCTTATATTGACTTTATAAAAGTGTTAAATGATTGTGTCTAATAAATCATTTGTGTCATCAGCCTGATGAGTGTCATTAGTTTCCATTTACTCCTCAGCTGCTGACCAATCTGACATTTGGAGAAAGATTTATCGACTCTGATGTTGTTTTAAACAAAAAATGGTCCCACAGAAAGAAATTTTAGGAGCTTATCCCAAATACAACTACATGACAGAAATTCTGAAATACTTAATCAGGAGCTAAATATATACACATATAGTTGTAATTTCTGTAATTATATTTTGGAAAACACAAAGCATACACTGGCCTACCCCCTTTTGAAGGGAAATAGCCAGAGAAGGACCTCTTAAATTTGGGCATGTTTTAAATCCCTTCTATCCATAGAGGTAGCTAACCTTTCCAGCTAGGTGTTTAGGTTCAAAACACAAATTACACCTCTGCATCTCACCATCATGAAACTAAGTTGCTGAACTAAACTGAAATCACAAAAACATGATATGATGATATGCTGATATCAAAGGTTTTTAAACCTATCATCACCAGAATCTGGGCAATGAGGGCCTGCTGAACTGATCAGTATATGCCTCACCTGGCCCACTGTTTTTCAGGAAGGTACCCATCACACTTCACTTGTTTCATTCCCTACCCTACTCCCTGACTATCTTCTCTGAAACCACCTTGTTCTCTTCCACTTCTGGAACCCTGAGCAAATCCTTTCAACCATTGTTCCTGAAAGGGGTATGCCAAACTTATTCTTAGGACACTGAGTTGTGAGTAAAGAAGATCTGGGATCAAATCTCACCTCAGACCCTTAATTAACTTTTGACCGTAGGCAAGTCCCTTAATATTCCTATGTCTCAGTTTCCTCATCTGTAAATCTAGGGATTGGATTTGATAGCATCTAATGTCAACTCTATAATCTACTTTCCTCTGGCCCTACTAATTATCCCTGCAAATTCCCTTGGCTGCCACTCCCCTATGTGTATTGTCTTTCCCCTATCAGAATGTAATTTCTTTAAGGGCAGGGACTATATTTGAAATAGTAATCACTTAATGAATGCTCTTTCATTCATTCATTTAATCATTCATTCATTTAGCATGTAGATTACTAGGCTAGATCCATTACAGAAAGGTAACATTTCTAAATGATACAACTGAAGAACAGGATAGCATTATTTTACACTTAGCCAAAAAATAATTCTTCTTCACTAACTCTGACATGATAGGACTGTTTCATTTTATGTCTTTTCTTTATATCTCCAGAGCCTAGAACAAATTAGGCACTTAAGGAATGCTTGCTGATAGACTGATACAGCCTCTAAGTCCCACATCAGTCATTCGTTGGGGTTAAAACATTGAAGGCCTCTACTGAAACAAAAATGTCACCTAGGAAACCATTAGTTTAACAAATTTGCTAGTCAGCCATATTACAGGGCATATTAAGTACTGACACACCAGGAAGGAAGATTTTGTTCTGGCAGCTTAGGAAAGGACCAAAACATGTTGGCCCTATGAGAGAAGGCAGACTCAGCGGATGTGTCATGATTGGGAGCTTTGAGCAAATACGGGTGACACAAAAGTTAGAGCTTTGGAGTACAAGGGAGGGAAAAATAGTTTCAGACCACAAGAGGAAGTTGCCAAAAGGAAAAAAAAAGGGGGAGTTGAAGGTGGACGTTATGGATTGTGAATGATTCAAGGAAAAACCACTACAATTTATCATGCAGGTTGGGGCCACAAACTTATGTCACTAATAGCATGTAATAATAATAAAGGACATATAATATAATGTAATATATTATCTATATAAGTAGCACTTATGGTGCAGCAGATGTGTTACAGATATTTTCTCATTTAATCCTCACAAGAGCCCTGGAAAAAGTAGGTGTTAATATTATCATCATTTTATAGATGAGTAGACTAAAACAAACAAGTTAAGGAGTTTGCCCAAGGTCACATAGCTAATAAGTATCTGAGACCAAAAAGAAATCCCGGTCTTCCTGTCTCTAGGCTGAATGCTCTATCAGCTAAACCACTAACTGCTTTGTAGTAACACACTAGAGAAAAACATGTAGGGACAGCTACCATGTAACCAGGAGTATCCACCACAGTTGTATACACTGATGTGCATTTTTGACCACTACCCCATTTCTTTGATTTCCTTCCCTCACCCTTAACTTATACTGGCTATTGCTGTTTTGGGAATACGTAGCTCTATATATGCTTAGAAATCCATGTATTTCATGGTGGCACTGGACCTTATTTGGGGGTGGGATGAAGCAAAGAGAGGAGGTACACACATTTTATTCACCATGTAAATTCTAATAGGACATTCTGCTGTTCTCATGGTGTCCTCCAAGGCAGAATGGAAAAGTGAACTCTCAATTTTAAGGATAATCTTTTGGAAATAAAGTTGCCACTTTATATATGATGAGAATAGTTGATGCTACTAGATCTAGATGCCCCATTTTGACTTATGTGACCAGTACAAATAACAGGGCAATTTATTATAATTTAGTTAATTTTCTATTAAGTTTTACATATTCTGAAAGGATATTTACTCATAGGAACCCATTAAATCTTTAAAAATCAATATTATAACCACATAGTGGCTTCTCCCAAAATTGGTGAGAAAAATTGAGTGTCCACTAAGTGGCTAAAATATTGACTTTGTACTCTAATGGACCCTTATACATAAATAAAACACTGTTTTCTTAAGCTTAATGTTTCTGAGATAATTATTTGAATACCATAATTACACTTTGGTTGGAGGTGCTCTATAATTTTGTGTTTTTTGTGCCAAACCAAGGCAGCAATCCATTTATGTCACTTTTAAGAAAAGAAAAAGGATTTGTTAGCCAAGCACCATGCTTTTTCCTAAAGAGATTCTCCTGATTTAAATGGTAATTAATCATTAAGAGCATAATCTGTATTTTCCCTTGGATACATTCCCTGTGACATAATTAGTGCTGAAAAATACCATTCTTCTCCTTTTGGTAGTAGTCATGAACTATAGTCATGAAGGAATTTCTTTGAAAATAGCTATAATTTTCCTGGCAAATTTATATTCATAAAATAGAATTTTTAAATGCATGCCAATTATTAATATGATTTTAAAATTAACTTAACCTATCAATCAATCATTAAGCATTTATTAAATACCTACTCTGTTCCAGGAACTAGGAGCTGGAAATACAAAGAAAAAATGAAATAACCTCTGCTCTCAAGGAAGTTAGTTTCTAATTAGGGAATGCAATTATTAATACTAATTTTATTCAAAATAAATACAAGGTAATTTTGGTGAGAAAGGCAGTAGTAATCAGGGAAAAATCAGGAAAGGCTTTGTGTATGAGGTGATATTTGAACTGGGGCATTTAAGGCAAACAGAACATGTTATGTTTGATTCTACTTATGATAGGGAAGCATTGGAGTTTATCAAATGAGATTATGAAATAACCAGACATGTACATCAGGAAAAATACTTTAGCAGTTGTGTGGATGATGGAATGAAGGGTAGAGACCTGAGGTATGAAGAGCAAGTAGAAGCTTGGTACAATGATCCAAAAAAAGAGATGATGAGAGTACAACTAGGGTGATATCCGTGTGAATAGAGAAAAAGGGGACAAACACAAGAAATGTGGTAGAGATAGAAATAGCAAGACTGGGCAACTAAATGGCTAGGAAAGGTGAGAGAGAGTGAAGAGTTGAGATTAAGATGGAGGTTGAGAACTTGGTTTACTAGATGGTAATCAGATCAACAGAAATAGGGAAATTTAGATGAGAAGAGGATTCTAAGGGAAAGGTTATGAGTTTTGTTTTGAACAGATTGAGTATGAGGTGCCTATCATTAGTCAATAAGCATGTAGTGCTTACTCTATGCCAAGCACTGTGCTATGTGTTGAGAATTAAAAAAAAGCAGCAAAAGTCAGTCCCTGCCCTCAAGGAGCTCACAATTTAATGGGGGGACAAGAAGCACACAAATATGTACAATCAAATCACATACAGGATAAACAGGAAATGATTAAGAGAGGAAAGGCACTCAACTTAAGAGAGTCTGGAAAAGGCTTTCCATAGAACAGTGGTGTCAAACTCAAATAGAAACTATATATAAGGATCCCTGAAGTCCCATATTGACTTAGAAAATATTATCTTATGTTCTATTGTATTTTTAAAACTTATTTTGTTAAATATTTCCTAATTATATTGTAATCTGGTTCTGGCCACTGGGGAGGGTGTGGACAGCAATGGGGTCTACCAGTTGTGTTTTTGACATAGAAACGATACAATAGAAAATGGAAACAAAACATTGAGTTTAAATTGTTGAATACTTAAAGCACAATTCTAGCTCAGGAGAATGACTAGAACCTAGTACATGGCAGTCATGTACATAGAGAGGATAAATGAACCCATGAGAAATAATGAGGCCACCAAATGAAAGACAGTAGAGAAAAAAGAGAAGAGGATAGAGGGCAAAGCCATGGGGTACATCCCCAGTTTTGGATCATTGTGTGGATAGAGAACCTGCTAATTAGACTGAGAAGCAGTAGGCACTCAGCTAAGAAGAGAAACAAGAGAAAGGAGTGTCATTAAAATTCAGAGAAGAGGCATAACAAGGTTAAATATGGCAGAGAGGCCAAAAAAGAGTAGGTAATGAGCAAATGCCATTAGATTTGACAATTAAGAGATCACTGGTCACTTTGGAGAAGGCAGTTTCAGTTGAATGTAGATGGAAACAAGATTTCAGAGTTGATGTTCTCACATCAAGTAATGCACTACACACAAATTAACCACAAGCTCTCCCACAATGTTCAAGCTTCCCTTGTTTCTCCACCAAAGTTAGTCTCATCCATCTACATTTTACTATATACTACTAGTCATACTACTTCCTGACAACCATAAATCCACCTGTAAAGCTGAAATGAAATTTCTGTCATTCCCAGCTGATCACCCAATGGTGAAAGTTTTGGAAGGAACTTTCATATATTGTGAATGTAGAACCTATTTCCTTTTCAATCCTAAGCCCATTACATCTGACATTAATTACATTTAGGATCAAAAATCAAAATTCATTGCTGTCTTGGGATGTTCATTATCAATTATGCATTCTGCTCCCATTTGTTGTTGTATGTAGTTACTCGGTTGTTTCAATTGTGTCCAACTCTTCACAACACTGTTTGGGGTTTTCTTAACAAAGGTAGTGGAGTGGTTTGCCATTTCCTTCTCCAGCTCATTTTACAAATGAGAAAACTGAGGCAAACAGGGTTAAGTGACTTTTCCAGGTTCACACAGCTAGTAAATATCTAAGGATGGATTTCAACAAATCTTCCTGACTCCAGGCCCAGTGCTCTATCCACTGTGCTACCTAACTGCGTAGTCTTTCCAATTATTGAATTATAAACAATACAAAACAGTCAAATTCTATTATCAGACCATTATTACAAACACACACACACACACACACACACACACACACACACACAAACACAAACATATTCTGTGGGTGAACAGAATTGTTTCTTTCCAAAAATGCTCAATCGATCCGGAACACTAAATCTAGAGTGACTTTTAATCACAATTGTGTTTGATCCTCAAGTATAGTTTTAATGGGCCACTTTCTTTGGGAGACTGTTTCCTTAACTAATAGATATCCTCATGATGAATTCTCAACACTCAAGTAAAATTTTTATTTAATATAATATACTACTGCATTCCCTACCTTAAACAATTAATTTACCACCCATGTAACATAGACATTTAAGTCTTTCTTATTAGCTCTATGAACCCTAAACTTGATATTCATTTTTGGATTTTCACTTGTTGCTGATATGTCCAGAACACCCATATTACCAGACTTTGGTGACAAAATCATGTCTGTACATGGTTACTAGACCAACTGTGTTTCAATGGAATTTTTAAAGAATACCATCCAAAAAAATTATTAAATGTTTACTATAACCAGGGAAGCTAGGGGGATATGAAGATGAAGACAAAATAGTCTTCCTTCACCCTAGCTACCTATTCTTAATTTATTTCATATAATTTCATATAATTTGTCAAGTCAATGAACCCAGAGTGGCCATTCAGAAGAAATAAGATTAATCTATCAGTGTTTTTAATCAGAGAGATGACTATATAACTGAAAATAGTATAGTGGTATAGCTCAAGTGTTCAATTTTTTTTCCAGCTCCTTTAAAAGAATAGATTTTTTGTTGTTGTTGCCTATTCCAACCAGATGATAACACAGCCATTACCTCATTGAGTGCTATGAATATGGTAAATCAGGGCTGTCCAAAATACAGCCCATGGGCTACATGAAGACTACAATGCAATTTTATGCAGCCCACCTGTGGGTTTTAATTTTCACAAGTAAAAAAGTAAAATAATAATTTACATGGAATGCATATTAGATTTTTTAATTCCATCACTAAGAAATAACCTCATTGATGTTGATTTTCTTTGGTGTTTTTAAGCAGTATTACGGATGGAACACATTGCACAGAATTTTCAATTGATCTGTGGGATATTTTCCATCTGTATGATGCAGACTAGTCAGTATGCACCTACCTTTATATTGTTGTATTGTTGCTTTGTTGTTTTGTGTCTGCTTTCATGCTTTGCGCCTTCTCCTGTCGTATTGATGAGGGGCGTTCCCCCACTTTCTATTTGTGTACTGTATTTTTTATTCTGCATGCGGCCCTCAAATAATTATTTTATTTTAATGCAGCCCTAAGATAACCTAAGGTTGTACAGCCCTGCTTTAAATAGTCAAAAATAAGGAAATAGCTTCCTAGCCTATAAATCTGAAGGCTCTAATGCTCAAGCCCTTTGCATAGATACAACCATAAAGGTACTAGGCCTTGAAACATAAGGAGATTCTCCCCTGGTTTAAACTCTGATTCTATTCCATGTCCCAGATGTGTCATATGTACTAGATCTATGACTCTGTTTTAAAAAGCGCACGGTTTCTGTTATGTTTTGAAAGTTGATTTGCCCTGACATTTTATTGTACTAGCAGTGAAATCTCTAACTCTTGTTTGGCAAGATTACAAACCACATGGGACCAGCAGTGTGAGTATCTCTGCAACTTTGCCCAAAGGGCTTAACTCTCCTCTTTGCACTCATTCACTCAGAAGCTGAGTGTATAGTCAATAACCAGTCTGACTGAATTTAGCTAGAAAAGGGCTCTAGCTAGTAGTTTAAATATATTTTGGGGTATATGTGTACATGATAATAACAATAACTTTGATTGAATTCTTCACTTGTCAACTAGCTAGTTCTACCCACCCCATAGCACTGCTGTGAGGATCAAATGTATTAAGGTATATAAAAATGCTTTGAAAAGTGCCAGATGCAATATAAATGTAAGCTTACATTTCTGTTGTTCTAAAGCAGACAGCCACATTAGCTCTTCAGCTGCCTCCCTCCCTCCAAGCCAGTTGACTTGAAGCCTCTAACATATATTGGCTCCATGACTCTGGACAAGTCCTGTAACCTCTCAGTGCTCACAGACCTCTAAGACTCAAAATTTTGCCATTTGGCATCCTGTTCCAAAACACTTTACTGAAATCACAAAGCTAGACAAAAAAGACACTTTAATTTGTTTATTTTTCTTTTCTCCTCCTCACCTTCATTTCTCTCTCTCTCATTAGAAAGTTTGCACAGAATACTGGCCAATGTGGGTAAAGATTCTAATACTCTGAAGCCAATTGTTGGGATTGGTACACTGGGGGAGGCAGCAGGGAAGGCCTGAGTCAGGGAAGAGCCCACCTAGAGTGTGGCTACTGATAGTAGGGCAAGTACCATTAGGTAGCTTCTTATTTTAACTAATTATTCTTTTTTAACTAGGTGCTAAACTCAATTATTTCTTCTTGTTATAGTATAATTGCTATCAGAGCTTTATAAATTTCAGCACCCTGGACAAAGTCCTGCTTACCTTACCTTAAGTAACTTTTTAACTGTCTTGAATATATGTATATATGTATACATTTTATATATATATAATGTATGAATACATATAAATATACATATTACTATTTGTCAGAGATATGTAGATGTTGCTGTGATTAATAAAATAAAAATTAATTTAAAAAATTGAAAATATATGCTACTTTCAGAAATTGTTATGCTGGGTTATAACCTGCCCATAAATAGTTCATCTTAATCAAACTGCCCACTAAAAGGGGATTTAGGCAATTTGTCTTTCTCCTACCTCCTAAGTCTTATTTCAAATTCATCCTATTCATTCTCTCTCATTTTTAATAAAATTTGCCTACTGAGTATTTTCTGTTCATACTATTCCATCTCACATATTACTCCCTTTTGTCCAGGTGATTCCCCATCTCTGAAATGTAGGCCTCTTTTTGTCTCTGCCCTCTGGAGACTTTAGCTTCCTTCAAAGGACAGCTCAGCTGGCACCTCCATCATAAGGCTCTTCCTGACCTCCCTACCCCTACTTGTCCCTCGTAAAATGATTTTATATCATTTTCTATGTACTTTGTATTGTCAAATCTATATATGTGTTGTTTTCCCCACAATTGAATGTAAGCTCCTCAAAGGCAGAGACAGGCAGAGTGTTTGTCCTTAGATCCCCAGTATCTAGAACAGTGCTTATCAAAGAGTATGTTCAGTAAACATTTGTTGAATTGAATTAAATTTATTTGCAGTATTAGTAAAACAGAATTAGTTCCTTTTACTTGAAGGTTTACTTAGGATGCACTATTGTTTTCTAAGTTAAATGCTATGAAAAAATCATAATTTTTTTTTCCTTGGAAAGCACTGGCCAATGAGTTACCATTGTTCTACTTCATTAATGATTATCTGCTTAACGATGAAAATTAGAATTTCAAAGTATTTCTTTAAACAAATTTCTTTCACTAAAGGACTAACTCACTTGAATGTCTACTGTGAAAAAAACCACGAGGTTTTTAAGCAGATGTTTAAAGAATCTGTGTGAGATTTTTGCCAAGTAGTGCTGAAATTTATTCAAATTTATGAGCCTAAAATTCAATATATCAGCTAAATCATTAAATATGAATTAAATGCCACATGAAGTAGTAACATGGAATAAATACTGCTAGTCTTTTATGATCATTAAAACAGAATTAAATTTGGTCCTTCGCCTCTAATAACAAAACTGGAAGTTAATGGTATGAGAATGAACTTAAGACCAACTATCTTTACTGGCAGTTATGTGGATTATTAAGAACATCCCTTTTCCTAATGTCTACATTTCTCTAGTTTTTCTTTCATTAATTTAATTATTAGTGCAACTGGAATCTAAGAAAACCCATTTAGTAAAATTATTAGAAGGCATTCTGTGAAAACATTTTTCCCTGGTCTCCTTCATGGCTCAGTTAAAATTCCACCTTCTATAAGAAGTCCTTCGCCTGTCCCCATTAACCTCCCTCTGTTAATCATCCTCTCTGTGTTTTGTTTATTTCCAGTTTGCATGTTGTCTCCTGGATTAGAATGTAAGCTCTTTGGGATAAGGGATGCTTTTGCCTTTCTTTGCATTCTTAGCACTTAGCACAATCACTGACACATAGTAGGTGCTTAGTAAATGTTTATTGACTTGACTTGAAAGGTCTATAGAAATTGTCTAGTACAAATATCTACTGGACAGATAATCACTACCACATCTCAGGCAGACAGTCAACCAGTTGCTGCTCAAAGATTTCCTGGCATGAGAGAACTTACTGCTTCATGAGGAGGATCTTAGACAACATGTTAGGTATCCTCTTGTTCAATACAGAACCGTTTCCCATTGGAACTTATCCCCAAACTACCTTATTGAACCCTTAGTTCAAAGAAGGAAATAGGAGAGTAGAGAGAGAAGAAATTATATAATGTAAATGAAAAAGAAAAAATACCCTCTATCACTGAGTAGCAGATAGAAGAATCAATGGGTAGAAGATTAATTAAATTGAGTCCTTTAATTTATTTAAAGTGTTTATTGAATACCTGTGATGAATCCATGCTGTAGTAGGCATTTGGTGAGATTCAAAAGAAATATAATTAAAACATCATTGAAGTTGCATTGTATCTTAGGGCACAAAATTAACACACATGTAACAATTGGAGAAGAATGAAGCACTAAATTAATTTGTTGTTATTGTAGGCTTTAAATGTGATAAGATTTTAAAGAAGGAACAGATTAATGTGATGAGGTATTTGGAGAAGGCTACATGAAGGAAACAGAAGGATGAGTCAAATCTAAATAAATATAGGTTATAACAGGCAGAATTCTAGGAAGGGGAAATTATATGACCCAAAGCACAGAGATGTGAATGAACATGGAATAGATGGTGATGGGCACATCTGTGGCAGAATTCCAACAAAGACATATTGAACACTAGAGAATAAAGGAAAATAAAGTTGACTTCATGGTGGACCTCAAATCAGGTAAGTGGATTTGGTCTTAATATATAAGCAGTCCTCAAGAGAGGACTGACTTGAAGGAAAAAATGAAAAATTAGTACATCATCAGCTCCATGGGGACAGGCATCAATTTTATCTAAACTTCACTTCCCCAGGACCTAGCAAAGTGGTCTACAAATACTGGTGTACCTACTGCTCTTTGAATTATGTTGAAAAGAATCGAATTGGAAGGGTATTTTGGCAAGGTCTTTGGTGGCAAATCAGTAGAAGGGTGTTACACTAATCTAGGAGTAAGGTAATGGCAGTGGGAAAAGGTGAGTATATTTCTTCTACTTCTTGGAATCCTTAGCTTTCTTCAAGGATCATTTCAGATGCCATCTCCTAGAGGAATTCCTTCCTCAACTCTCTAATCATTAGTTCTCTCTCCTGTCACAACGTATCTTGTATTAGAGGCAAACATTATTCTCCCAGTAAAATGTAAACTCCTTGAGGGAAGGGTTTTTTTTTTTTTGTCTTTCTATCCCATGTGCCTAGCGCAATACTTTGCACATGGTAGGTGTTTAATAAATCTTTATTGGTTTTGTTATTGTTAATCCAAGAAATACTGTGAATCACTGACAAGATGGGTGACACTATTCTGTAAAGGGCAAACCACACATGACTTCTTTCAGAGTGGTTAGAACCATAATGGCACAAAATGATAGATTACTAAAAATTATTTTAGTTAATTGACCCTAAATTGCTCATTTTTTCTAGGCAAACATAAGTTGTCATATCTTCCAAGAAATTTTTAATTATTTTGATGTGTGGATCAAAGTTGTCTTATTGGTCAATAAGCATTTATTAAATATCTACTAATTGCCTGTACTAAGCACCAGGGCTACATAAAGAAGTCTTTGCTTTCAAGGAGGATTTAAAAGAGAATATAGGACAGTGCTTTGACTAAATCAAAATCTTTTCATAATCAATGAATTAGAAGCATAGTGAGAGTTCCTATTTCTATGTGTTTCAGGAAACTGTGAAATCCTAAAGACATAGTCCTGAAATATTAAAGATGTAGTACTATAGATATAACCTGAATATTGATTTAAAAAGCCTATTTGAAGGCAGCTAAGTGGCACAGTGAGTAGATCACCAGCCTTGGAGTCAGGAGGACCTGAGTTCAAATTCAGCCTCAGACACTTGACATGCTTACTAGCTGTGTGACCTTGGGCAAGTCACTTAACCCCAATTGCCCTGCCTTCCCCCCTCAAAAAAAAATTCCCCCTTTGGGGCAGCTAGGTGGCTCAGTGAGTAGAGCACCAGCCCTGGAGTCAGGAGGACCTGAGTTCAAATTTGGCCTCAGATACTTGACACATGTACTTTCTGTGTGACCTTGGGCAAGTCACTTAACCCCAAGTGCCCTGCCAAAAAGTAAAAAACAAACAAACAAACAAAAAAGCCTATTTGTTTGCTGGACAGCTAGGTGGTACAGTGAATAGAAGACTTGGCCTTGAGTTGGGAAGACATGAGTTCAAATACGGCCTCAGATACTTACTAGCTATGTGACCATGAGGAAGGGATTTAACCCTCTTTGCCTCAGTTTCCTCACTTGTAAAATGAGATCAAGAAATAAATGGCAAACTGCTTGACTATCTTTGCCAAGAAAACCCCAAATGGAGTCATGAGGAGTTAAACAAGACTGAAATGACTGAACGAGAACAACAAAATTTGTTTCCTACTCATACCCCCATTGAGGATGCCCTTGACTAGCACAAAAATAGCTCTTGTAAAGCTTTTGTATAGATGGTAAAGCAGTCATATATCTTGGAGGTTATTAAGAGTCTTCAAGTCATTTTTGTTAGTATTATATGGCCTGAGATTCTTTACGTATCCTTGGTATTTACCACTCCTTCAGATACCTTTTATATTAGTCATTTGGTGCCCTCACAATAGTGCTGTTCCCCTTTTCTCAGAACAGATTTCCTCTACATACATTGTGAAGAAATCCAGCACCTATTTCAGGTTAGAGATAGCTTTCCTATGGATGGTGAAGTTCTCCAGATGCTCATCTTCACTGATGGTACTGTATTGTACTCCTACCCCCCCCAAAAAAAAGAAATTATCACTTGCAAGGGATCTGTGATGACTCAAAGGAGTATGACCTGTCTATTCATACAGGAAATCCAAATCCTTTGTCCAAAAGGATAAATAATATCTGTTACCTAGATTTAAACATGCATTTGGATGGACAACTTATAGAGTTTTTTCAACAGAGAGGTTAGATGAACACATCAATACTGGAGTTGAACAGGAGGAAGAGAATTAGCTGGATGACCTGTATGAAACTACAAACTAATGCTCTTTAGTGATATGCCAAGTTTCCAGTGAAGAAATGAAGCATTTATTAAGTGTCTACTATGTAGGCACTTACTATGCTAAACTATGCTAAACACTTTCAAATACTATCTCATTTGATCTATACAACAACCCTGGGAGATAAGTGGCATTATTGTTCTATGCCCAGGGTCACTGAGCCAAGATATGTTTAAGGCTGGATTTGAATTCCAGTCTTCCTGACTCCACTGTACCATTTAGCTCCCATGAAAGCAAAAGCAAAATGCTAACTTCACTGGTATTTCTATATGACAATGAGACATGGCATATAAACACCTCCAAAGAAATAAAAATGAGCAACAAACAGAAGGCAAGGGAGAAAATGATGCTTAGGCTGATGTCTGAGCAGGTTCCAACATGGCATCAATTAGAAAACCTGAAAAATAACTAGAATAAAATATGCCATCAAGAAACTGTGGTAAGAATAGTTGATAACAGATTGATAAGCCAAGTGCTCCCCAGGTACCCCTGAAATGTCAGAAGGAAGCAAAGAAGGCTACCAGGAGGTTGGTTGGACTCTTCTGTGGCAAGCATATGGGAACATATGGTTAAAAGTCATATAAGACAGGAAGGAACAGATGAATTATGACCTGCATCATTAGAGAGAACTCCTAAGTGGATGAGGTCAACAAGCCATTGAAATATATGAGTAATAATAAAGCAAGTATTAAATTATGATAAGTTTCTAATAGAAATAAATTATGCTTTGCTAATCTGTGTTCCTCTGGCATCTACTACACTACCCCTACATCTAGCACAATGCATTTAATAAGTGTCAGATAAATACTTGTGGACTGAAATACATATGGTCTTCTGCTATAAATGACTCTGGTCAACTTTCTAAGTAAGAACACATGAAAGGCCACAATGGGTCATATTTTGTCTCTGGAAAAAATAGGAAGGGACATTTAGTTCTACTCTTTAAATACCTCCAAAATGTCACCTTGAAAAGTAAGGAATAGACAAAATATCACTCACAACCCTTAATAATCACAATCCATGCAGGTCTGAATCCTTTTTTCTATAGTCTCAGTTTGTAATACTTTTGGGATTAAAGTGTTCTCTAAGTTTACTATGTATTGGAATTTTATTTGTCTGAAAACTATCTCTTTTAAGTTCCAAGAGTGCCTATTAGGTCTAATATCTTTCAGTTTACTGAGGAAATCTGTGTTCACCCTATCTACACTTTCATGATTTTACCAACTTAAATTATATCCCTACTCTCTATTTTTGAACTGTGTTTCTACACTGAACATTCCAAGTTCTTAAATCTGTCTCCTAGTGAACTCACAGTCTCTCTGTGCTCTCTCTCTCTCTCTCTCTCTCTCTCTCTATCTCTCTCTTTCCCCCTCCCTCTCTCCCTCCTTCCCTCCCTCCTTCTCTTTCTCTCTTTCTCCCTTCTTCTTCCCTTTCTCCTTGGTTATTAAAGCATTTCTTTAAATAATCCCAAGGTCTATTAGTTCACATGGAGGAAAAAGTAGGCTTCTGGGGTAAGAGCCAAAATGGTGGATTAGTGAAAGCCCTCAGATTAGTTCTCCCAGCATTTCCTCTGAACTTCACAACAACACCTCAAACTGAATTCTGGAGTGACAGAGCCAACAAAAGGTCAGAGTGAGACATTCTTCCAGTCCAAGATAACTCAGAAGGTCAGAAAGAGATCTATGACACAGGGGTGTAGACTGAACTGAAGCCCATATGGACCAAACAGTGGTGGGACAGGAGGTAGTAACAGAAGCTGCAGGTTTGGGGAAGATCTCAAGTCAGATGCAGTAAGGGGACCTGGAAACTGGTCAGAAAGAGATTACAGAGAACCCTTGTGCTAGCATTGGATGTAGGTTGGAAAGGTGTTTGGCAGCTCAACTGCAAAGGAAAGAGGGGAGAACTTGAAGTCAAGAGAAAATTGAAGTCCCAGGGAGTAGGGGGCAGATATCTCTTTTGGTCATGAGGGACAAGGGACCAAGAAAAACTGTATCACTTTTTGTCCCAAAGGCACAGGAGCCCTGAAGAGTAATATTAATTATAATCTCAAGGGATCAGGGGCCCTTTCTGGGTAAGAAGCAGAGTACAGACCAGGAGAACAGTGACCACACCTCTCCCCAGATGCACTGAAAACTTCCAAACAGCTGGATCTAGCTTTGAAAACTGAAGTGCAAAAAAACAAAAAATCACAAAGCTTGGGACAGTACCCCTTACCAGCCTCACAGCATAAAAAAAGCATTCAAAATCAAGAAATAGCGTAGAAAAAATGAAGATATTTAATTAAAAAGAGCAACAATCAAAGCCTCAAAAAATGTGAATTGGAAACAAGCTGAACAATAATTCTTATCTAAACAATGATTTTTCAAAATTAGATAAGAATGGGAGAGGAAAATTTAGGTAAAGAAACAAAAGCAAAGGAAGGCAATTGACAGCTAATAAGAGGCACAAAAATACTGAATAAAATAACTAAAAATAGAATTGACCAAATGGAAAAAGAGGTACAGAGCTCATTAAAGGAAATAATTCCTTACAAATTAGAATTGGGCAAGTGAAAGCTGATGACTCCATGAGACATCAAAAAACAATCAAAACAATGAAAAAATAGAAGAAACTATGAAATATCTCCTCAGAAAAAAGAAACTGACCTGGAAAATAGAAAGATAGTTTAATAACTATTGTACTGTGTGAAAACCCTGATCAAAGAAAAAGCACAGAAATCACATTTCAAGAAATTACAAAGGAAAACTTCCCTGTTGTCCCAAAAACAGAAGGTAAAATAGAAATTGAAAGAATCCACCAATCACCACCTGAAAGATATCTTGAAAGGAAAACTCCCAGAAATTCCAAATTCCAAAGCTCTCAGATCAAGGAGAAAATATTTCAAACAAGCATAAAGAAACTATTCAAATACCATAAAGCCACAGTCAGGATCACAAAATATTTGGAGCTAACATGTTAAAGGAGTGGAGGGCTTGGAATATAATATTCCAGAAGGCAATAGATCTAGGATTACAACCAAGAATAACCTACCAAACAAAACTGATTATAATCCTTAAAGAGAAATAAATGGAGATTTAGTGGAATATAGGACTTTCCTGATGGAAACCCAGAGCTGAAGAGAAGATTTGACTTTCAAATACAAGACTCAAGAGAAGAATAAAAAGGTAAACATCAAAGAGAAATTGTAAGGGATTTGATAAAGTTAAATTGTTTACCTTTCTAAATGGGAAGATGAAGCATGTAACTTCTAAGAACTTAACCATTATTGGTTCAGTTAAAAGGATTTTACATAAAGAGAGTGTAGGAGTGAACTAGTGATGCTGGGGTGATATAAAAAATGGATAGCCAAGAAAGAAGGATGCCCTAGGAGAAGAGGGAAAGGAGAAGAAGAATGGGGATAATTATCTCACATAAAAGAGATGTGCAAGGAAGAGCTTTTACAGAGTGGGGATGGGGGATGATGGTAGGGTGACAGGCAATGTTTGAACTTTGTCACACATGCACAGGCATACACACATATATACATACACACACATACTCAATGAGAAATAGAAATATATCCTACTTAACAGTGACATAGGAAGGCAAGCAAATTAAGGAAAGGGAAATTTGTAAAAGAGAGGGAAGATAAAAAGAAGGCAGTGATCTGAAACAAAACAGAATTTAGAGGATGGCCAAGGTACAAAGAAAGAAAGGATAAATAGAAAAAAAGGATGGAGAGAAATACACAGTTAATAATCATAATTGTGAATGTGAATGGGATGAACTTACCCATAAAATGGAAGTAGATAGCAGAATGGATTGGAAACCAGAACCCAACAATATATTGTTTATAAGAAACACACTTTGAACAGAAAGATGCACACAGTTACAATAAAAACCTAGAGCAGAATCTATTGTGCTTCAGGTGAAACAAAAAAGGCAGGGCTAGCAATCATGATCTCAAATAAAGCAAAAGCAAATGTAGACCTAATTAAAAGGGATAAGCAAGGAAGCTACAACTTGTTAAAAGGAAACAGACAATGAAGTAATATCAATACTAAACATATATGCACCAAATCATATAGCATCCAAATTCTGAGAAGAAAAGTTAAATGAACTACAGGAGAAAATAGAAAGTGAAACTTTACTGAGGGGGGACCTCAACTTTACCCTCTCAGAGATAGATAATCTAACCATAAAATAAGTAGGAAAGAAATTAAGGAGGTGGATAGAATATTATAAAAATATTAGATATGATATGCCTCTAGAGGAAACTGAATGAGACAAAAGGAGGGACCAGGAAAGCATAAATTAAAAATTAACTGGAAACTAAATTATCTAATCATAAAGAATGAGTAGATCAAAGAACAAACCATAGAACCAATCCAATCATTTCATTAAATAGAATGACCACAATGAGACAACAATCCAAAATTCAAGGGATGAATTGAAAGCAATATTTAGGGGAAAGTTTATATCCCCAGATGTGTATTTCAATAACAGAGAAGTAGAGTAAATCAATGAATTAGGGGTACAGCTAAAAAAAAAATACAAAAAGAAAAAAAAATTAAAATCATGTGTTAAACACCAAAATGGAAATCCTTAAAATCAAAGGAGAGATTAATAAAATTGAAAGTTTTTTTTAAAATGATCTAATAAAACCATAAAATGGCTTTATGGGAAAAAAATTGGTTAATTTGATTTTTAAAAAAGGAACAAAAAACTAAACAATAAGAAAAGAAAAAGAAATTGTAGGAATAAAATAGTCATCAAGGGAACAAAACTATCACTCTTTATAAATGATATGACTGTACACTTAGAGGACCCTAAAGAATCAACTAAAAAAACAGTTGAAAAATTTAATGACTTAGCAAAGTTACAGGATACAAAATAAGCCCACATAAATCATCGGCATTTCTCTATACTACCAACAATGAATCAATGAAAAAATGTTGAAGGAAGGAACCCTAGCATTTCTGGATTTTAAATTACATTAAAAAGTGGTAATCATCAAAATAATCTAGTACTGCTAAGAAATACAGGGTGTCCCTAAAGTCTGGACACATAGGAAATCTCATTAACATCTCATTAACCATTTCATGGATGACTCTGTGTTATTCAGCAACTTCTTTTTCTGGGGTATGATAAAGGAGAAGGTGTACTCAATGAAAATCGCAGATTCAACTCTATTGAATGCATGAACGCATGAAGAGTGAATGTGCTAAAATTGATGGCGATGTGGAGTTACTGCATTGAGTTCATGTGAATCTTACAAAGCATATCAACCTTTGCATCACAAATGATGGAAATCATATTGGAGATGTTATTTGTTAATATTCCAATTAAATAAAATGTTGTTGAAAATTTCATGCATTTCATTTCTTGATAATATGCATTTTTGCCTATGTGTCCAGACTTCAGGAACACCTTATAGAGCAGAGGATCAGTGAAATAGATTAGGTACGCAATATACAATAGTAAATGACCACAGTGATCTAGTATTTGATAAATCCAAAATAGCAAGCTTTGGGGGTAAGAACTCTCCATTTGACAATAATTGCTGAGAAAACTGGAAAGCAGTTTGGCAGAAACTAGGCAAAGACTGACATTTCACACTGCATACCAAGATAAGGTAAAAAAAGATATATGATTTAGACATAAAGGGTGATATCATTAGTAAATTAAGGAAGCATGGAAAAATGTACTTGTCAGATCTGTGGCAAAGGGAAGTTTATCACCAAACAAAAGATCAGAGGGCATTAAGGGAAATAAAATAAATAATTTTGTGTACAAGAAATTAAAAAACTTTTGCACAAACAAAAGTAATGCGGCCAAAATTAGAAAGAAAACAGGAAATTATTTTTAAAAATTACAGCTTTTTTCTGAAAAATGGCCTCATTTCTCAAATATATAGAGAACTGAGCCACATTTATAAAAAGAAGTACCATTCCCCAGCTGATAAATGGTCAAAGGATATGAACTGTCAGTTTTCAGAAGAGGATATTAAAGCTATTAATAATAAATAATAAAAAATGCTCTAAATCACTACTTATGAGAGAAATATGAATTAAAACAACTCTGAGATACCACATTATGCCTCTCAGATTGGCTACAATAACTGAAAAGGAAAATAACAGGTCTTGGAGGGCATATGGAAAAATTGGGCCACTTATGGGCAGTTGGTGGCATTGTGAACTAGTCTAATCATTCTGAAGAACAATTTAGAACAACTCCCAAAGGCCTATAAAATGCTGTATACACTTTGACCCAGAAATATCATTACCAGATCTATATCCCAAAGAGATCAAAGAAAGGAAAAAAAGGATCTATTTGTACAAAAATACTGATACTAGCTCATTTTGTGCTGGCAAAAAAATTGGAAACTAAAAGGAACTGAACCCATTAATTGGGAAATGGCTGAACATGTTATGGTATATTACTATGATGGAACACTGCTGTGTTATAATAAATGATGAGCAGGATTATTTCCGAAAAAAACCTGGGAAGTCTTTTATGAACTAATGCAAAATGAAGTAAGCAAAATATGGGGAACATTGCATACAGTAACAGCAGTATTGTAACAATGATCAACTCTGAAAGATTTAGCTAATCTGATCAAGACAATAATAATCCAAGATAATTCCTAAGAACCCATGATGAAAAATGTTATCCACCCCCATCAAAGAGAGTACTGATGAATGATGAGTGCAAACTGAAACATACTTTTTTTTGCTTCTTTTATTTTTCTTGTTCTTTTTTGTCAGTTTGCTTTTGCAGGATGGCTATTATTAAAATCATTTTGTATGATTTCACATATAAAATTGATATCATGGTGCTTGCCTTCTTAAGGATGGGTAGGATGGAGGGAAAGAATTTGAAACTCAAAATTAAAAAATTGTTAAAATTTTTACATGTAATTGGGAAATATTTAATGAAATAAGTAATAGATATATATATATATGCATATATATATATATATTCTATGTGAAGTTGGGAAATATTTAACAAAATAAGTAAAATACAATGAAACATAGATGATATGTTATTTCCTAAATAAGTTTGTAGTCTACAGAGATCTTTATGTGTGATCTAGTGGCCTCATTTCTGTTTTAGTTTGATACCATTGTCCTACACAATTCTTTCAGGACTGGGAGGCTCAGTGGCTAGAGCACTGGACTTAGAATAAAATAGACATGAGCTTATATCTTGGATTAGAGAGTTAATAGTTGTATGACCGTGGCCAAATTATTATCTAAGACTTGGTTTCCTCATTTGTAAAGACAATAACATCAACAGCCTCCCAGTGCTGCTATGAGGATCGAATGAGGTGACATATGTAAGATTCTTTGTAAAACTTAAAGTACTCTATTAATGTTAGTTATTATCAGTATGCATGTTTGAATGCCACAATATAACTAAGGAAGCACCTTAGGTAATGCAGTGGATAGAACATTGAGTCTGGAGTCAGGAAGATGAGTTCAAATTTAGCCTCAAACATTTATTATCTGTGTGCCCCAGGGAATGTCATAACTTCTGCATGCCTCAGTTTCCTCACCTGTAAACTGGAATAATATTAGCATCTACCTTCCACAGTTGTTATGATGATGAAATGTTCTTGACCGTAAGGATTATATCCTGCAGACAGCTAGGTGGAATGTTACCATGTGATCTTGGACAAGTCACTTAAACTCTCTCAACCTCAGATAAAATGTGTATCTATAAAATCTGTAAATTGAGAATAATAATAATAATAGCACCTACCTCCCCAGGTCATTATGAGGAGCAACATAGATAGTATTTGCAAAATGCTTTATAAATCTTAAAGTTCTATGTAGAAGCTAGCAACTACTATTATCATTGTGATGATGATGATGATAATGATGATGATGATGATATTTGTATAGCCAGTACCTAGGGCAGTGCTTGGCACCTGTGAAATTCTTCCTTCATGCTTCAATTTTATGTCAATTATACTTTAGTTGTATGTCAGGCAAAGAATTTTGTAAGACAAGATTATGGGTTTTTTTTTTTAACAGGCACAGTAGAATTCAGGCAGGGGCATCCTCTGTTATTCCTTCAATTGCACCATGTAGGTATATTCTTATTTCACCTATGTGTAAGACTAGCTCTTCCTCTTTTCTCCATATACAGATAATCCACAGTGGGCTTCCTTTCAGGAATTTATAACACTTCCCTGATCACATAGGAAGTACAAAATCAAGCTTTTCATTCTTAAAAGGGAAAGCAATCAGACATAAAATCTGAAAAAGAAAACAATTCTTCCCTCTTGAAATAAAAATCTATCTCATAAATTATCTAGCTGGGGTACGCCATTGTAATCTCAGTGCTATGTGAGTAGCATATTATAAATGACATTTTTCTGATGATATTAATTAAACAAGTACATTGGTATTTCCATTCAATGTGTCAAATGGCTTTTCCCCTTCAGAGACGTCAGTGCTGCTTTTGAGTTAGTAAAACAGCTTTTAAAATATATTATCACCTTTTCCTCCTTTTAAGAATGTTAAAGCATTAAAATGTCAGGTTTTTTTTCTAGCATGAGATCTCTAGGATGAGTCCTCATCTGACAAAGGGTTCTCCCAAAAAGTGAAGCAATCACAAAACTGAATGAAACTCAATTTAATGTCTTACTTTATCCAGACTGTAATGTGTCTCTATCTCCCAATAGCTGACTGAGACTCTTTAATGTACCTTATCCAACATAGTAATCTGAACTATGAAATTTAGAAATTAAGCTTACAGAGTCTCGATCCCCAAGTGAACTGATTAGAAGATGAAATATAACTAACATTGAGCTCTTCTGCTAGCTAGTCCTCCTATCTCAAGAGATTAGCTAAGTAGTATTGCTAGTGGGAATCACATATATTTAGCAAAGATGTCACTGAGAAATAAATCAATGGCAATACATCCATCAGACTGTAAGAATACAAATACATACAAAGATAAAGCCTGCAAGAACTCAGATTTGTAAAGGGCGATGTCAGTTAGTTTCATTACTGAATGAATATTAGTTGAAGAATATATGCTGCTATAAAAGTGTTCATGCCCTTTGACCCAGCAATACCACTTCTAGAGTTGTACCCCAAAGAGATCACACAAGTGGAAAAAGGACCCATATGTACAAGGATATTTATAGCGGCTCTTTTTGTGGTAGCCAAGAATTGGAAATCAAGGGGATGCCCATCAATTGGGGAATGACTGAACAAGTTGTGGTATATGAAGGTAATGGAATACTATTGTGCTATAAGAAATAGGGATGATATGGACTTCATCACAACCTGGAAAAACCTACACGATATAATGCTGAGTGAGCAGAGCAGAACCAGGAGAACATTGTACACAACCACAGATATGTGGATTCTGTGAGGACTAACCCTGATAGACTTTGCTCTTCTCAGCAACACAAGGTACAAAGACAACTCCAAAGGACTCACGATGGAGAATGCTATCTACATTTGGAGAAAGAACTATGAAGTATGAATGCAGATCAAGGTACACTTTATGCTCGCCTTTTTTCCCCTTTTTTCTCTCTTTTGTTTTTGTTTTTGGGGTTTTTTTTTTTGGTTCTGTTTCTTCTTTTTCATGATTCGTTCCTTTGGTCATAATTCTTCTTCACAAATTGACTAGTGTGTAAATAAGTTCAATTTGAATTGATTATTATGTATTATATGTAGAAGATTTATCGGATTCCATGCCATCTTAGGGAGGGAGGCGGGGAAGGAGGGAAGAAATTCTGGAACTCAAAATTATGTAGAACCAAGTGTTGTAAACTAAAAATAAAAAAAAAATAAAAAAATAATATATGCTGCTTTCTTACATACCCAACCCCCCAAAATGATCTTTTGTAGCTATAGAATACAGGCTATCAGTTTCTGACTACCAGAGCTCAGTTCTGCCTTAAAGTTAAATAATTTGGTATGTATGCATTATATTTCAATCTAGTCATTTTCTTTTTCTTCCTTTTTTGCATATGCAGCTCAAACATAATATCAAAAAAGCAGCATACTATATTTGAGTAATAATAGATTATATAGTGCTTAAAAATTATAAAGTGCTTTAAAAATAATGCATTTAAACTTCATGACTGAATGACCCTTTGAAGGGGCTCCTATAGGTATTATCATCCTCATTTCAATAGCCACTACATCATAGGATTATTGTGCGAATCAAGTAAAATAATATAGATATAAAGCTCTTTATAAAACATAAAGTGCTATTTAATTGCTTGCTATTATTTGGTGGGGGTTAAACCCAAGGTTTCCAAATTCCACGTCCAACATTCTATACACAATTCCAGTGATTCTCACAGCTATTAAGCTAGCATATATGACATTTTAAATATAGTATTTCACTCACAGCAATCTTACCAGGTAGGTATTCCAGGAAGTCGAAAAAGTTCTAGACTTGTTAAAAGGTCTTGTTTGGCATTCCTGGTTTTGCTGCTTACCAATCATGTGACTTTGGACAAGGCTTTTTTTACTTCTCTGGGCCTCAGCTTCCTCATTTGCAAAATGGAGGGATTAGAAAAGATCAGGGATTCTTAAATTCTGTGTGTGTGATGGAATCTTTTAGTAGTATAGTGAAGCCTATGAACCACTTGCTCAGAATAATGTTTTTAAAAGTATAAAATAAAATGCATAGGATTAAAACGAAACCAATTACATTGGAACATAGTTACATATGCATACTGAGAGCTAGGATTCTAGACTTGGGGTCCCTAACTTTGTTTTAAATTCATGGACCCCATATTAAATATACCAGATATAAAGCCTGTCTCTCTCATCTCTAGTGTTCTATGTAATTTAACGTTCAAAGAAAAAAAATAGATGTGTAAACATTTGTATATATCTACATAGCCATCTCTACACACACACACACACACACACACACACACCTATTCACAAACTCTGTGTGTATGTGTGCATGTCTGTAGAAAGGAAATTTAAGAGAAGCAGAGCAAGCTATTAAATAAACTTTTGGGAGTAGACAAGGAAACAATAAATTAGGTTCTTTTCTTTAGTCTAAAGAATATACAGCTTCATTCTTACAGTCACTGAATTTTCTTATTCATATGTAGGGATATTTAGATCTATGTAAATCTAACTATGGTCAAAATGAATATATATTCACTGTTTCTATATATTTAAAAGAAACTAATAAATCACATAAAATAGTGTTTCAAAATAATTGAAAGGAAGATATAAAGCAGAAGCCACTAATAAATAACCCAAGAAAAGCTTTGTGCTTTTCGAGAGAAACCAGGAGATAGAAATTACAGCCTATTAAATTTACTTCCCTGAAAAATTGTCAGAGTTGCTTTCTGCCTTATTTTTGACTGTCCTGAAAATGATTTCAGAGATTCCCAAGATTAGATAAATTTGCATTAAGTATCCAGTAAGACATTTTTCTGATCAGTGTTGGATTTTTTCATATCCTCTGATCATTTACAGTTGGAGATATGATAGGAGAAATGTGAAAGAATGAAATGAAATTAGAAATTGTGATAATGTGACTGTTGATAGAGGAAGAAGCCCCCCCTCTCATTTTCCATTCTCTGAAATTATTGATAGTGTGTTTTAATGATAAATATGAAAGGGAGAAAAGCAATTACTATAGAAATAATAAGACAATGGTAACTCACTATTTCAGTATGCAGGAAAATATTCAGAAGTAACCACAACATATTTAACCAGCCTGAATAACTCGTCTAAGAATAGTTGTGATAGAAATATAATGAAAAAGATAGTGGCTTAGAATGAAGATGACACAGTAGATTCTTTCAGTGGCTGAAAATAGAATAAGGCCACCTTATAGTGATATCATTACTCTCTTATCACTGTGCCGTAAGCACAGTGGGCTGGACTTGGAGTCAAGAAGATCTGGGTTCAAATCTAGCCTCTATCACTAGCTATGTGTTACAAAGAAAGCTACTTGACCTTTTATAGCCTTGGACAATTTCCTAGGATGCCTTTACTAAGCTATAAAATTGGTGCCATCGAGTTGAGACTGGTAACTTCCTACAGAAACTCAAAGATCTGTTATGTACTCATGTATATAGATTATATTATTTGTTGCTTTTGAAGTGTTATTACCACCACTTTCTTACTGGATCCACGATCCTATGATGTCCATAGGGAAGAACAGGTATTGTAATTCCCTTTGTAAAGAAGAAGAAATTGAAACTCAAAGGGGGCATATGATTTCTCAAAAGTCACATGCATACCTCCTAATTTGCAGCTCTTTTCTTTAGATATGAAATTTAGATCATGGCAGTAATAGTCTGCCCTCAGGACTCAGTGAAGTCTCCTTTCTGCAAGGTCCCAGGCAGGGAAACAAAAAATTTCAAGCACTGTGGGTTTAGAGGGAGGAGACGTTAGTTCAAGTCTTGGTTCTCACATTAGCTACGTGACAATGGGCAAGATATTTACCATCTTTGAATAACTTTCTTCATCTTTTCAGTGAAGGTAATATTACTTATGACCCCTAACTCAGAGTAATTTTAAGGAAAACATTTTGAAAACTTCAGAATACTATATAAGTCTAAGCTATTACTATTATTAGCTCATGAGATAGGAACTGATGTTGACAGGATTCAATAATAAACCATTAAGTATGAACAGAAGTTATTGAAGGGTAGGTGACAATGGGGATAAAGATGGCAACTTATAGTGCTTTAAATGTTTGCAAAGTGATTTCCTCACAACACTTCTCTGTACTGGTTGATAAAATGAAGCTGTGAGAGGCTGAATGATTTGCCCAAGTTAACAAAGCTAGTTAAGTGTCTAAGTGATATTTAAACCTAAATCTTTGCTTTCCAAGTCCAGTATTCTTGGAGCTTGCTAACCAAGCTCCCTTTAAGTCAAATACCAGATTGCTAGACGAAATTCCAGTGACCACCAGTCCCTACATGTGTCATTGGCTTAGAGCTTACAGAATTGTCAACAGAGGCAGCCTTAAAGAATATAAGCTTTGGGAGAATGCTATCTGGCTGGTACCTGGGTTAATAAGTTCATAGAATCACATACTTAATTCAGGAAGGGACATTCAAGATCATTTCCCTAAACCCCCTCATTTTATAGTTGAAGAAACTGATGTGAATTGTAGTCCTCCAAGGGATCAGTGGCAGAGTAGGGATTTGAACTCTGGTCCTATCTTCAAATCCATTATTCTTTCTATCGCATACATGGCTTATCATGCATTGATGGAATCTTTCCCCACCAATCAGTAATTTTTATCAGCTCTGGCTGTCATAACTGAAATTATTGAAAGATAAACTGGCCAGATGCAGCCTTGTACCATTGGACCTTGGATATGCACTGGTAACTACCTCCATTTGGAAACAGGCTGAGTCAACATTAGACTGAACCCAGCTGATTAGTTCTCCTTCCCACTTAGGAAATCATACTGCAGAAAAAGACATTTTTGTGAGTGTCTAGCTAAAAGGTCCATTTAAGATTTTATACTCAGGGTTCTTCTGTTCCTACAGTATCTGTGATTCCTTGTGTACCTGTGTAAGTCTGTATAAGTTTATGTCTCACCCTCTTAGGCATTTATATTGTCCTTGTGGTCTTGGAAGAGTATGAATTGCTATGGGAAAGGGTTGCATGTCTGGGGAAGAATTGGAGTCCCGGCCTGAACTTCTAAAGTTGTCAGAGGTGGGAACCAGTATGAGATTAGGCTAATTAGGCTTTTGAAAGAGTGGCCTTGAGCTGCTGAAACCAACCAGGGAGACATGCTGGGAGAAAGGTGGGTGCCCAAAACCAGAGGAGATCCTCAGGCCTCCCAACACAGGATAGGAGTCTGTCAAAGCCATGAGAGGCAGCAGCGTAACACCTCTGGCCATTAGACATCTACTCCCGAGGCTTGGAGCCCAAAGGATTAAAATGCACTCTCTTCAACTTAATGAGACATAATTTCCAGGTAAACAGCTCCAATCCCTCCATCCCTGACCCAGAGAATTCCTCGGGAAAATGCTGGAATAGAGGAGACAGAAGTGGGGCTTCAGTGGCCGAGCAGTGGGAGTTCCGGAGTCCCAGAGGGGCAGAGCCAGCAGGAGTCAACACCAGGAGCCCAGAGGTACCTTTGCATAGCCAGGGGAAGTGGCAGACACCAACACAGACAACACACAACTGAGACCATTGCTGAAGAGCAACAGTGCTGGAGAGCAGCCCCACGGGAAAAGGAGAATTCAGGCAGCCAGAGCCCTCCCCCACACCTCAGGAAACTGAAGGCTATATTGCACAAAACCAGTAACTAGACTCACAGTCCCCAGAACAAGAAACCTGGAACAGAGATCCCTGAGCCCCAAAAGCATAAATACACTGTAAAGCCAGGAAAAAGCTAACCAACATGAACAGAGACACGAAAAAACCGAGGAACATTGATTCATTTTATGGAGACAAGGATGATCAAAATACCAATTTGGAAGAGGATAGCATTGACACTATACCCACATCTGATACCTCAAAAGGAAATGTGAACTGGTCTCAAGCCCTAAAAGCATTACTAGAAGAGCTAAAGCTAAAAAACAAATTAAGGAGGTAAAAGAAAAAATGGAAAAAAAAAAACACTGAGGAAATCAAGTCTTTAAGAAATAAGATCAGCAAAATGGCTATGGAGATTCAGAATCTAAACAGAGAAAATGACACCCTGAAAGGTAAAATCAACCAACTGGAAAAGGAGACTCAAAACCAAAATGAAGGCAGCAACTCATTAAAAATTAGAATTGATACTATAAGTAATTTGGGAAAGCAAGGAATAGTTTACTTATCAGATTTATGGAAAAGTAAAGAATTCATGACCCAACAAGAGATAGAGAGCATTACAAAATGCAAAATAGATAATTTTGATTATGTTAAATTGAAAGGCTTTTGTACAAAAAAAGCCAATGCAACAAGAATTAGGAGGGAAGCAGAAAATTGGGAGAAAATCTTTGCAACTAATTTCTCTGATAAAGGCCTCATTTCTAAAATATACAGGGAACTGAGCCAAATATATAGGAATACAAGCCATTCCCCAATTGAGAAATGGTCAAAGGATATGAACAGGCAGTTTTCAGAGGAAGAAATTAAAGCTATCTATAGGCATATGAAAAAATGCTCTGGATCACTACTGATTAGAGAAATGCAAATCAAAACAACTCTTAGATACCACATCTCTCCTGTCAGATTGGCTAAAATAACAAAACAAGAGGATGACAAATGCTGGAGAGGATGTGGGAAAATTGGAACATTGCTACATTGCTGGTGGATTTGTGAGCTGATCCAGCCATTTTGGAGAGCAATTTGGAACTATGCCCAAAGGGCTATAAAAATGTTCATACCCTTTGACCCAGCAATACCACCTCTACGGTTGTATCCCAAAGAAATCACACAAGCGGGAAAAGGACCCATATGTACAAGGATATTTATAGCGGCTCTTTTTGTGGTAGCCAAGAAATGGAAATCAAAGGGATGCCCATCAATTGGGGAATGGCTGAATAAGCTGTGGTATATGAAAGTAGTGGAATACTATTGGGCCATAAGAAATGGGGATGATACGGACTTCGTAACAATCTGGAAAAACCTACATGATATAATGCTGAGTGAGCAGAGCAGAGCCAGGAGAACATTGTACACAACCACAGATATATGGATTCTGTGAGGACCAACCCTGACATACTTCGCTCTTCTCAGCAGCGTAAGGTGCAAGGACAACTCCAGGGGACTCACGATGGAGAATGCTATCTTCATCCAGAGAAAGAACTGTGAAGTTTGAATGCAGATTGAGGCACACTTCATGCTCGCCTTTTTTCTTCTCTTTTGTTTTTGTTTTTGGGGTTTTTTTTGGTTCTGTCTCTTCTTTCCCATGATTCACCCCATTGGTCATAATTCTTTTCCACAACTCGACTAGTGTATAAATTAATTCAATGCAAAGTTATACATGGTAGTTATATGAGATTCCATGCCGTCTTGGGGAGGGAGGGGAGAAAATCTGGATCTCAAAATTATGTAGAACCGTGTGTTGTAAACTAAAAATAAAAAAAATTAATATAAAAAAAAGAATTGAGCAAGTGGAAACTAATGACTCTACGAGGCATCAAGAAGTAGTAAAACAAAATGTAAAGAATGAAAAAAAAAAAGAAAATGGGAAATATCTGATTGGAAAAACAACTGACCTGAAAAATAGATCCAGGAGAGACAATCTAAAAATTATTGGTGGGCCAGAAATCCACAATGAAAAAAAGAGACTTGACAGTATCTTCGAGGAAATTACCAAAGGTAACTGCCCAGAGGTCCTAGAACCAGAAGGTAAAATAGTGATTGAAAAAATCCACTGACCATCTCCTGAAAGAGACCTCAAATTGAAAACTCCAAGAAATATTGTAGCCAAATTTCAGAATTACAAAGTCAAGGAGAAAATACTGCAAGTAGCCAAAAAGAAACAATTCAAATATCATGGAACTATAGTCAGGATCATGCTGGATCTCTCAGCTTCTACATTAAATGACAGGAGAAATTGGAATATGATATTCCAAAGGGCAAAGGACCTGGGACAAAACCAAGGATCAACTACCCAGCAAGACTGAGCATAATTTTTCAGGCAAGGAGATGGACATTCAACCAAATAAGGGAATTCCAGACATTCCTCATGAAAAGGCCAGAACTCAATGGAAAATTTGATCTTCAAACACAAAACTCAAGAGAGACATAAAGAGGTAAATAGGGGGGAAATCCCCCACAAACCTTGTTAATCAATAAGGGCAAATTATTTACATATTTATATAGAATTATATCATCTTCTGTATGTTATATATATATATATATATATATATATATATATGTGTGTGTACATATATATGTATATGTCAATCTTGAGAATAGTACAGTTATTATAATTGAAAGGGATACACATAAACTGTGGATGTCTGTATAAAATAACTGATATAAGGATACAAACCATAATTAAGAGATGTAAAGGGAAGGTTCTGGGAGAAGAGGTAAGGAGGTAGTAGAAAAGCATAAATTACACTAAATGAAGAGGCACAAAAACATATTTATAATAGAAGGAAAGAAGGGAGGGAGAAGATCAGTATTTGAGCTTTACTCTCACAGGATTTGGTTCAAGAAGGGAATAACATACCCTGATAAGTACAGAAATCTAACTTGTCCTACAGACAGTAGGAGGGGAAAGGGGAAAAAAGGGAGGGGGGTGGTCAGAAGGGACGAAAGAAGTAGCAAGTGGAAAATGATAAGATATGGGAGAGGAATCAAGAGGGACGGTAAACTGAGGAAGGTGGTGGTGAAAAGCAAAACTTTGTTGAGGAGTGGAAGGGGAAAGGGAGAAATAAAAGCATAAACAGGGGAAATAGGATGGAGAAAAAGATACAGATATTAATCATAACTGTGAATGTGAATGGGATGAACTCTCCCATGAAAAGGAAGTGGATAGCAGAATGGATTAAAAACCATAATCCTACAATATGCTGTTTACAAGAAACACATTTGAAACAAGGGGATACACACAGGGTAAAGGTAAAAGGCTGGAGTAAAATATATTGTGCTTCAGCTAAAGTAAAAAAAGCAGGTGTAGCAATCCTAATCTCAGACAAAGCAAAAGTAGAGACAGATCTAATCAAAAGAGATAAGGAAGGACAGTACACCCTGCTAAAAGGCACCATAAACAATGAAGCATTATCACTGTTTAACATATATGCACCAAGTGGTGTGGCATGCAAATTCCTAGAGGAGAGGTTAAGGGAGTTACAGGAAGAAAGAGACAGCAAAACTATAATAATGGGAGACCTCAGCCTCCCCCTCTCTGAACCTGATAAATCTAACCTCAAAATACACAAGAAAGAAGTTAAGGAGGTGAACAGAATTTTAGAAAAGTCAGATATGACATCCCTCCAAAAACTTATAAAAAATTGCTCTGAACAAATTCTAGAACTGCAGAACCTACAAAATAGCAGAGGGAAGCAGGGATCCAGCCCAGGACAGCCTGGATGGTCACTGGATGAGGTCTATCTCTCACGGACTGGCAGGGAGCAGAGCTCAGCATGGGAGGCAGCAGGACCAACGAGACCAGGAGCCGGACAGGACAGGCCCTAGCACCCTGAATCAGTGAGCTGTGGCAGTTACCAGACTTCTCAACCCACAAACACCAAAGACAACAGAGAAGGTTAGTGGGAAAAGCTGCAGGGGACAGAGTTCGCAGTTCGGCCACCACCCCAGGGGCAGCGGGGGAGATGCAGCTACAGAACTACAGCTGCAGTTCCGGCCCCAGGCCCACGTGATGGGAGGAATTAAGTGGCAGATCAGAGCAGGAATGCAGAGCCTGCTGAAGATTTGCATCAGGTCCGGGTTGGTGGTTCTTGAGGAAGGAGGAGTGCTGGGGTGGCAGAGCTGCCTGTATAGAAATAGCTCTGAAATCAACGGTGCATCCCCTCAAGCTTGGAACAAATTACTCTTTGCTCTACAAGCAGTCATACCCCAATGAAAAGCTCAAGGGTCAAGTAAGTTGGCTGGGAACATGACCAGGCAGCGAAAACACACCCAGATTCAGTCTCAGACTTTGGAATCCTTCTTTGGTGACAAAGAAGACCAAAGCATACAACCTGAAGAAGTCAACAACGTCCAAGAGCCTCCACCAAAAGCCTACAAGAAAAACATGAACTGGTCTCAGGCTAGGGAAGAGCTCTAAAAGGAGTTGGAAAAGCAAGTTAGAAAAACCTACACGACATAATGCTGAGTGAGCAGAGCAGAGCCAGGAGAACGTTGTGCACAGCCACAGATATATGGATTCCATGAGGGCCAACCCTGACATACTGCGCTTTTCTCAGCAACCTAAGGGGCAAGGACAACTCCAAGGGACTCACGATGGAGAATGCTATCTTCATCAAGACAAAGAACTGCGAAGTTTGAATACAGACTGAGGCACACTACATGCTCGCCTTTTTTGCTTCTCTTTTGTTTTTGTTTTTGGGTTTGTTTTTTTTTTTTGGTTCTGTTTCTTCTTTCTCATGATTCATTCCATTGGTCAAAATTCTTCTCCATGACTTGACTAGTGCATAAATTAATTCAATGCGAAGTTATACATGACAGTTATATGAGACTTCATGCCGTCTTGGAGAGGGAGGGGGGAGGGAGAGGAGAAAAACTGGAACTCAAAACTATGTAGAACCGTGTGTGGTAAACTAAAAATAAATAAAGAAATTTATTTTAAAAAAAAGCAAGTTAGAGAAGTAGGGATGAGAAATGAGAATGATGCAAGAAACCCATGAAAAACAAGTCAATGACTTGCTAAAGGAAAACCAAAAAAATACTGAAAAAAAATATTGAACAAAACAACACTTTAAAAAATAGACTAAATCAAATGTCAAAAGAGCTCCAAAAAGCCAATGATGAGAATAATGCCTTGAAAGGCAGAATTAGCCAAATGGAAAAGGAGGTCCAAAAGACCACTGAAGAAAATACTACCTTAAAAATTAGATTGGAGCAAGTGGAAGCTAGTGACTTGATGAGAAATCAAGATATTATAAAACAGAAGCAAAGGAATGAAAAAATGGAAGACAATGTAAAATATCTCATTGGAAAAACCACTGACATAGAAAATAGATCCAGGAGAAATAATTTAAAAATTATTGGACTACCTGAAAGCCATGATCAAAAAAAGAGCCTAGATATCATCCTTCAAGAAATTATCAAGGAGAATTGCCCTGATATTCTAGACCCAGAGGGTAAAATAGAAATTGAGAGAATCCACAGATTGCCTCCTCAAATAGATCCCAAAAAGAAAACTCCTAGGAACATTGTTGCCAAATTCCAGAGCTCCCAGATCAAGGAGAACATACTGCAAGCAGCCAGAAAGAAACAATTTGAATATTGTGGAAAAACAATCAGGATAATACAGGATCTGGCAGCTTCCACATTAAGGGACCAAAGGGTTTGGAATGCAGTATTCCAGAGGTCAATGGAGCTAGGATTAAAACCAAGAATCACCTACCCAGCAAAACTGAGTATCATGCTCCAAGGCAAAATACAGATTTTCAATAAAATAGAGGACTTTCAAGCTTTCTCAGTGAAAAGATCAGAGCTGAATAGAAAATTTGACTTTCAAACACAAGAATCAAGAGAAGCATGAAAAGGTAAACAACAAAGAGAAATCATTAGGGACTTACTAAAGTTGAACTGTTTTGTTTACATTCCTACATAGAAAGATGATGTGTATGATTCATGAGACCTCAATATCATAGTAGTTGAAAGGAATATGCATATATACATATATATATATACATGTGTATACATATGTATACATATGTGTGTGTCTATTATAGGTATGTATATACATATATATGTATATATGTGTATATATATATACACACACACACACAAAGGGCACAGGGTGAGTTGAATATGAAGGGATGATATCTAAAAAAAATCAATTTAAGGGATAAGAGAGGAATATATTGAGAGAGCGAGAAAGGGAGAGATAGAATGGGGTAAATTATCTTGCATAAAAGTGGCAAGACAAAGTGGTTCTGTAGGAAGAGAAGAGGGGGCAGGTGAGGGAGAATGAGTAAATCTTGTTCTTATCAGATTTGACCTGAGGAGGGAATACCACACACACTCAGTTGGGTATCTTACCCACAGGAAAGGAGGAGGAAGAAGATAAAAAAAGGAGGGATGATAGAAGGGAGGGGAGACAGGGGGAGGAGGTAATGAAAAACAAACATTTTCAAAAAGGGACAGGGTCAAGGGAGAAAATTCAATAAAGGGGGATAGGTTAGGAAGGAGCAAAACATAGTTAATCTTTCACAGCATGAGTATTGTGGAAGGGTTTTACATAATGATATGCATGTGGCCTATGTTGAATTGCTTGCCTTCTTAGGGAGGGTGGGTGGGGAGGGAAGAGGGGAGAGAATTTGGACCTCAAAGTTTTAAAAACAGACGTTCAAACACAACAACAACAACCAAAAAGTGTTTTCATACAACTAGGAAATAAGATACACAGGCAATGGGGCATAGAAATTTATCTTGCCCTACAAAAGAAGAAGGGAAAGGGGGATAGGAGGGGAGTGGGGTGACAGATGGGAGGGCTGACTGGGGAACAAGGCAACCAGAATATATGCCATCTTGGAGTGGGAGGATGGTAGAAATGGGGAAAAAATTTGTAATTCAAACTTTTGTGAAAATCAGTGCTGAAAACTAAATATATTAAATAAATTTAAAAAATTAAAAAAAAAGAAAAGGCAGATATGATAGACCTCTGGAGAAAACTGAATGGGGATGAAAAAAGAATATACTGTTTTTCTCAGTAGTACATGTCACATACTCAAAAATTGACCATATACGAGGGCATTAAAAACCTCACGGTCCATTGCAGAAAGGCAGAAGTAGTCAAATCATCCTTTTCAGATCACAATGCAATAAAAATTATTTGTAATAAAGAACCATGGAAAAATAATCTAAAAATTAATTGGAAATGAAATAATCTAATTCTAAAGAATGAGTGGGCCAAAGAACAAATCAGAGAAACAATAACTTCATTCAAGAAAATGACAATAATGAGACAAGATACCAAAACTTATGAGATGCAGCAAAAGCAGTTCTTGGGGAAGTTTTATATCTCTAAATGCTTACAAGAATAAAATAGAGCAAAAGGATATCAATGAATTGGGCCTGCAACTGAAAAAGCTAGAAAAAGAACAAATTGAAAATCCCCAATTAAATACCAAATTAGAAATACTGAAAATCAAAGGAGAGATTAATAAAATTGAAATTAAGAAAACTATTGAATTAATAAATAAAACCAAGAGCTGGTTTTATGAAAAAACCAATAAAATTGATAAACCTTTGGTCAATTTGATTAAAAAAAGAAAGAAGAAAATCAAATAACCAGTATCAAAAATGAAAAGGGTAAACTCACTTCCAATGAAGAGGAAATTAAAACAATCATTAGGAATTATTTTTTCACAATTGTATGACCATAAATTTGATAAGCTTAGGGATATGGATGGAAATATAAATTGCCCAGGTTAACAGAAGAGGAAGTTAAATTCCTAAATAAGTCCATATCAGAAAAAGAAATTGAACAAGCCATCAATGAACTCCCTAGGAATAAATCTCCAAGGCCAGATGGTTTTACATGTGAATTTTATCAAAGATTTAAAGAACAATTAATTCCTATACTTTATAGACTATTTGGGAAAATAGGTGAAGAAGGAGTCCTACCAAATTCTTTTTATGACATAAAGATGATACTAATACCTAAACCAGGAAGAGTCAAAACAGAGAAAGAAAAATATAGACCAGTTTCCCTAATGAATATTGATGCAAAAATTTTAAATAAAATATTAGCAAAAAGATTGCAGCAACTTATCACGAGAATAATACACTATCACCAGGTAGGATTTATTCCAGGAATGCAAGGCTGATTCAATATTAGGAAAACTATCTGCATAATTAGTCATATCAACAACAAAACTAGTAGGAACAATATGATCATCTCAATAGATGCAGAAAAAGCCTTTGGCAAAATACACCACCCATTCCTATTAAAAACACTAGAAAGCATAGGAATAAATGGAGCCTTCCTCAAAATTATAAATAGCATCTATCTAAAACCATCAACAAGCATTATTTGTAATGGGGGTAAGTTAGATGCATTCCCAATAAGATCAGGGGTGAAACAAGGATGTCCACTATCACCCCTACTATTCAATTTGGTACTAGAAATGGTAGCTCTAGCAATAAGAGAAGAAAAAGAAATTGAAGGAATTAGAATAGGCAAAGAAGAGACTAAATTATCACTTTTTTCTGATGATATGATGATTTACTTAGAGAATCCTAGAGAATCAAGTAAAAAAACCACTTGAAATAATGAACAACTTTAGCAAAGTAGCAGGATATAAAATAAACCCACAAAAATCCTTGGCATTCCTATACATTACTAACAAAGCCCAACAGCAAGAGATAGAAAGAGAAATTCCAGTCAAAGTTATTGTAGATACTATATAATATTTGGGAGTCTATCTGCCAAGACAAACCCAGGGCGTATATGAACATAATTATGAAACACTTCATGCGAATAAAGTCATATCTAAATAAATATAAAAATATGAGTTGCTCTATGGTTAGGCAGAGCTAATATAATAAAAATGACAATTTTACCTAAATTAATTTATCTATTCAGTGCCATGCAAATCGAACTACCAAAAAATTATTTTACAGAGCTGGATAAAATAATAACAAAATTCAGCTGGAAGAATTGGAAATCAAGGGAATCCCCATCAATTGGGGAATGGCTGAACAAGTTGTGGTATATGAAGGTAATGGAATACTACTGTGCTATAAGAAATGGGGATGATATGGACTTCATAATAACCTGGAAAATCCTCCATGATATAATGCTGAGTGAGGGGAGCAGAACCAGGAGAACATCATACATAACCACAGATATATGGATTTTGTGATGAATAACCCTGATAGACTTGGCTCTTCTCAGCAACACAATGTGCAAAGACAACTCCAAAAGACTCATGATGGAGAGGGCTATCTACATCCAGAGAAAGAACTATGGAGTCTGAATGAAGAATGAGGAACACTTTATGCTCGCCTTTTTCCCCCTTTTTTTCTCTTTTGTTTTTGTCTTTTTTTTTTTTTTGGTCTGTTTCTTCCTTCTCATGATTCATTCCATTGGTCATAATCCTTCTTTACAACTTGACTATTATGTAAATAAGTTCAATGTCAAGTTATATGTAGAAGATATATCAGATTCTATGCCATCTTGGGGAGGGAAGTAGGGAGGGGCAGAAAGAAAATCTGGAGCTCAAAGTTATGTGGAACTGAGTGTGGCAAACTAAAAATAAAAAAATCTTAATTATAAAAAAACAAAGAGTGGCCTTAATGAGCTTCAGTGCCTACCATCCAGGAGAAATACCCAAGGAAGAAAACAATAGAGTCTCTCATCAGGAGTAGGATGTGTAGACTATAAAAGTAAATTCATATGTGCTATATACAGGCAAAGCGTCTAATGTCTATAATATAGGTCAAGGATTAGGCATACTCTGCCAATGATAGAGAATTTTAGTCAATCCAATTCTCCATGGCCAAACTACACATGTCCGTGAAAGGAAAGAGGGAGGTGAGCTGTTTAAGACCTCATCATTCATGAGGCAGTCTCTGAGCCATAACATCATGGGTTTCTGACATATTCCTAAAGATGTACACATTATTTCTCTGATAGAAGCAATTTACAGAATTCGCTCTAGGCTGAGGTAGCTTGGTGTTAAGAAAGATCTTGGTGTATTTATTTCCTTCTTTCTCTTCAAGCAGATCATATTTTATAAGACACCCCCAAAATGTATTTTTAAGGATGTATGACAGTAGTAGCAACCCTACCAGAGTTTTGTTGTTGATTTTCACAATCTTTATATTTCTATTTTTTTCTTGCATTTTTCCCTAACAAAAAAGGAAATTCATAAGGCCTTCATTTTCTATTCTTCTCATAGTAAAATAAGGAAACATACACTCTGAATGTATTTAGTGTTAATTCCACTTGACACGACATTTGCATCCCTTTTGCAAAACTTTTCCTTACAAATCTGTAATGCATATGAAAAGCAGTTCAACTTGCTGAAAAAGGGCATGCATGCCAGGAATAAATCATTTCTCAGTATAGCCAGCCAGAGAAATCATTGTCTACATGGCACCAAAATAGCCCACTGGATTTGTCAGTAAAACTGGACACTTTATTTACTTTTTGCTAAACAGATTTTTTTTTCCTTTGACACATAATATAGTAGATATAGGGCCAGTCTTGGAGTTAAGAAGACCTGGGTTCAGGTCCAGCCACTGACACATATTTATATGACCGTGAGCAAATCACTTAACTTGCTTCCATGCAACTTTCCAAGATTATATGAGTTACAAACATATTTCCAATCATCAAAGAGAGAATTTCCACAATAGAAGTTACCACTGCACTAACAAAATCACAGGTCAGAACCAATAAAATCCCTAAAATAAATGGTTTTTTGTGCCAGTAAATTAGTAAATTTCAATGCTATTCAAATTTTTGAAATAGAATTATAAAATACTTAATCTCAAATGACTCACATTTCTTCTAAGTATAAAAACAAGCTTACCTAATCTTAGTCCTCAATATCAGGCAACCACTTATTACCTTGCTGTCCAAAATACAGAGGCATTATCCTGTGGCTTCTAGAATGGCAATTACATTCACTGGCTTCCCTGCTGCCTCGAATTCATTGTCCTTTTCTCTGTCTCTCTCTCTCCTCTTCATCTTTTCTGATCTTCCTTAATGTTAGTGCCTTCCCTATATTGATTATCTCCAATTTATGTTTATTTATCTTCTTTGCACATAGCTGTTTGTACATTGTCTCCCCCATTAGACTGTGAGCTCCTTGAGCACAGGGAATGCTTTTTGCCTTTCTTGGCACATTATAGGTGTTTAATAAGCTCTTGTGAACTGACTATCAGAGACTGAAGCATCTGCTACAGAACTCTGAGGCACTACTCAAAGATGACATTAGAGGACCTTTAAAGTTTGGAAGGGTTTTGTTGTTGTTGTTATTGGTTTTATGTTAAAAAAAAAAAAACTCTTGTCTTCCCTCAGAAGGAAGACCAGGCTGTTAAAATACATCATAGGAAGGTATAGAAAGCCACAAAAAAGGAACTCTAAATATGGCAATGGTGATATAAATACTTTGGCAACTCATTTTGTCTCAAAAGAGAATTTTGTCTAACTTTCTTATTTAAGTTTCACAGTCCTTTCTTTAATCAGCTACAAATGCTGGTGCCTCTCCCTTTATGACTTCAATTTTATGAAAAATTCATAAGGAAACACTGCAGAGTACATACTTACAATAACAAGTATTTCTTTAACAAGATATCTGGAGAGAACATAAAGATGAGGAAAGGAAACGCAACACAAAGAACATTCATATTCACCTGTGAATCTTGACAAATATCCTTCAGGATATAGACCATGAAATTCAATGTGGTGTGATGAAGCATACTGGAAAAAAACCCTCTTGATTTGAAGTCCAATAGCCTTTGTTCATACCCTATTTCTGCTCTTTGCTACCTGGATATGACTTCGCAAAAGTCACTTTAATTTTCTGGTTCTCAGTTTCCTCATGTGTAAAATGAGAAGAAAAGCCTCTGCAGTACCTTACATCCGTGGCCTGTAGAGTAAAAGAACTGAGCTGGCAGACCTTTAAATTCCCTAATAGCTTTAAATTCTATGATCCTGTAAGCCTATCACACAAAAATATTCTTCTTTATACATTCACTGTGGATCTAGGTTCCAATCAAATCATGCCTTGCCAGCCAAAAGCAATGAGAAGAAGGAATACTAGCTTTAGAATAATGGGAACAGAGTTAATTTCCCACCTATGATGCCAGATGTGGAACTTTGGACAAGTCATTTAACTTCCTTCGGCCTCATCTTCCTCATCCGTAAAGTAGAAGATTTGGATTAGGGGGCCCATGAAGTTCCTTCCAATTAAGAATCTATGAGTCTAGATGACTTTCAGCTTCCATAATACCTACTGGAAGATTCTTCCTAAATTCAATTAATTTTCAAAGGAAAAAAATGGAAATATAAGGTCAGAGCAAAGGGAGATTTAATATGGTGGAATTAGAACCTATTATAGAACTATCAGGACTAAACCAAGATGCACAAGGAGAATAGAGATGCAGCATGGTATTGTGGAAAGAACAATGACTTTAGGATTGGAGACCAGGGTTTAAATCTCAGCTTTCTTACTTACTAGGAGTGGGATGCTGGGCAAACTGCTTTACCCCTCTGGGTTCTTCTATAAATGGAAGTTTTAAGGTTAGATGATCTCCAAGGTTCCTTCTAACTCTAAATTTAGTATCCTGTGATCTCAAGGATATTGTTTGCTGACTGAGAAATTAAACATTTGTGTTCTGCAGATCCAGCCCTAAAGGACACTGCATTATTGGTAGCTCCCTGATAAGATAAAGGATATACCTTCCCTCCTGTGTCTTTCCCTCAGCCTCATTGTGTATCTCTCTAGCATCTCTCTAGGGTGCTTCAGACCATGGCCCTTGGTCCATATACTCTCAGACCAGCACTCAGGACTTTCCCAACAATAACAATAACAGCATAGATGGATAAATGATTAAATAAAGAAATGAAAACAGTCAGTGAGGAATGAAGGAAGAAAGGAAGGAAGGAAGGAAGAAAAAAGAAAGAAAGGAAGAGAAAGAAAGGAAGCAAGGAAGAAAGAAAAAAAGGAAGGAAGGATGGATGTATACCAAGTGGGGTCACAGTCAGACATGACTGAACAACAAGAAATAGTTGGCAGGGCCTCACAGATGGGCATATGGAAATCAGACAGCTGAAAGGGAGGGAGAAGGGAAAGGAGCTATGGAAGTTGGAGCATTCTGAGAAATCAGTTATGGGAAGTCAACAGGTAGGCTTTGCCACACTAACTGCTAATACCATATCAGAGTGGATGTCATGCTCTATAAGCTAAGCAGCAGACTCAGGACTCAAATCCCAGATTAGCCTCCGCCATGCTGGGTGATTCTGGACAAGTTAAATGATCTTTCTGTGCCAAAGTTTCCTTCTTAAAATGACATTTAAATAGCTTAACTGCTTCTATGGGGACAAGCAGATTGAATCACAGCTGAATTGGAACCAAAGATAAAAGTTCCCATTTGATTGGTTTTAGCTACTCAACCATACAAGGGCACTCCAAAAAGGAGTCGGACCCTTGGGAGGGCTGTGAAAGGTCCAAAATCCAGTCATCAGTCTTCAATTGGAAGCAAATGTGTAGAAAGTCTGAATGGGGAATTGTGTGCCTCTGGAAGTGATAAACATTTCTAGCTGCAGTTAGATATATGACTGTTTCTCTGTGGCTGTCTCTCTCCATTCACATGAAGCGTGACTAGAAGAATACTAGAATGTATCAGCATACATAGCCATTCTGTCATCTGCGTAAATGGGAGCAACAAATTCATTGCCGCTTGAAATGCAACCCAAGGTACAAAGCTGCACTTTCCAGGACAAAAGGCTAATCTATACAGATTAATCAGCAGCAATGGCTCTATGCCATGCTGACGGTTTTATTTTAACAAGGCATAACTGAACTGATAAAATATGTGTTTCTAGGAGAAGAATTTCCAAACATTGTACAGAGGTTTATGTACCCACCAGTTCTTTGGGTCATAGAAGACTGTAGATTTAGAGCTGAAAGTGACCTCAAAAGCCAATCTCAATTTTTATAGATGAAGAAACTGAAGCCCTGAGTGACTCACCCAAAGTGATACAGATGGTAGCTGGCAGAATCAGGATTTGAACTCAAGTCCTATGATTCCCGATCTAGGCACTCCCTTTCTATTTATATACAGTGCTTAGCATAGTGTGTGACATACATTAGGCACTTAATAAGTGCTCATTGATCCACTGATTGACTAAGCCAATATAATCCAATAAATTCTTTTTAAATATATTTTAATTAATTACATGTAATTACATGTAAATTACATGTAAAAACATTTTAAGTCATTTTTAAAATTTTTGAGTTCCTAGTTCTCTCCTCCGCTTCCTCCCCTCCACACTCTTTGAAAGGGCAAACAATCTGATATCGATTATACAGGTGAAGTGAAATCATGCAAACATGTTTCCATTTTAGAAAAAGTCTTTGTTTAAGTCCCTCACTGTGCTCATTGTGAGCCTGGATGACTCACTTCCCTTCTCTGGGCCTCAGTTTCATTATGAGTAAAACGAATGATTTAGAATAGATGATCTTTTTTAAGATAAATTTATTTATTTTCAGTTTTCAACATTCCCTTCCACAAGATTTTGAATTCCAAATTTTCTCCCCATCTCTCCCCTCACCCACTCTCCACTGCCATATAGCATGCATTTTGATTACCCCCTCTTCCAGTCTGCTCTTCCTTCTATTACCCCACCTTGCCCTTGTCTTATGCCCTTCCCTTCTATTTTCCTGTAGGGCAAAATAGACTTCTATACCCCATTGCCTGCATATTTTATTTCCAAGTTGCATGTGAAAACAATTTTTAACATTCATTTTTAAAGCCTTGAGCTCCACATTCTCTCCCTTCCTCCCTCCTCACCCACACTCCAATAAACTCTTAAGAGCATAAGATGTCTAAGTTAGGTGTTAGGAATACAATGACAAAATAAAGACTATTCCTTGACTTCAAGGAGCTTTTGTTCTACCACAATACAAAGTCTAGATTTTTAACCTAAGTTTTAGCCTAAGTTTGTTCAAGCTTTATTCATTGATAGTGAGTTGAGTTTCTCCCAAGGGAATACATATTATTAACATGTATTGCTTATATTATATGCGTATATATTAATATGTATTAATTGGTCAGGCAAGATTGAGTAGCTTCAGGTTATTATGGCCATAGACATAGTTAGAAAGGAAGCATAATACAGTGAATTGAGTGCATAACTTGTGCGTGACTAGGAGGCAAAATTCCAAATGCTACCTCCCTCACTTACTATTTTCTTCTGAACAAGTCACTTAACCTTGTTGAGCCTCAGAAAAAATATAAGTTATAGGTGAGTCGGGATCTGCATCAGTAGGAGTTTTCCTCACCTATAAAACCACAGATTTGACATATTTGACATATTAGTTCATGGAAACCTTAGTTGCTAATATGCAAATTTGGGTAGGTCAATCCTCTATTAAGCGAAAATTTCCCATCAGACATTCTGGCAAAGGTGAATGAAAAGAAAATAAATTCCCTAAAATAATGAATTTTAACATCCTTGGCTCATAAGTTCTAGAAAGAGGTTTGTTGTGTTCAGAGATTTCAAACAAACAGTAGGGAAAGTGTTTTTTATTTGCCAGTTCTCCATCGCTACTTGTAAATGAGTCAATAAATAAAGGGAAATCTCTGCTCAGAGCTGTAGTGAACTACAAAATGCACTAAAGATATAAGCTGTAGGAAAACTATAGATAAGATTTATTGGCTACAATGCAGCCTTTTTGTATAAGAAAACAAATATAAGAACACAGCAAGAGAAGCAGTTAGAGCCTACATAGTGAATTCCCTTTATCACTATAGTTTTCTCTGAAACTCAAAGCTCTGCTAAAGACAACAACAACAATAATTATCTCATTAATTCTATAAATGTCACTGTGAGGTATTAGTAACCAACTATAAAGAGTGACATTAAGTGATTCTTGGACCTTAGGCACTTAGGAACTAGAAGGTTGCCACCTGCTAGGAACAATAATTAATAAATTAGTGAATCTTTAATTAAAATGAATAAAATGCTCTGTTGCCCATGGAGGGTAAAGTCTAATTCTATTCCTTCCATTGATTCATTCATTCAACGAATAAGCAACAAACATTTATTAAATACCTGCTGTGTATAAGGCACTGCATTTGGTCCTGGAAGATACAGAAAGAATAAAATGCAGGCCCTGATCTCAAAGAACTCAAGATGCAAGAAAAACAAGAAAAGTAAATAAATAGCTGCATTACAAAACTGACAGGGCAGCTAAGTGGTACAGTGGATAGAGTGCTGGAGCAGAAGTCAGGAAGATTTATCTTCCTGAGTTCTAAACTGGTCTCAGATGCTTACTAGATATGTGACCTTGGGCAAGTCATTTAAACTTATTTGCCTTAGTTCCTTATCTATAAAATGAGCTAAAGAAGAATATGACAAACCACTCCATTATCTTTGCAAAGTAAACCCGAATGGTGTCACAGAGAATCAGACCCAAATGAACAAGAGCAACAATAAAAACTAAATTGAACATAGCAGGGATACAGGAGATACAAATGAGATGCAAACAGTACTCTTGAGGGCTAGGCCAGAGAGATTATGCTTAACAGAAGAGACAAAAAGAAGGCTCTGTGGAAGAGGTAGCATATGATCTCTACCAATGGTTCCCCACTCCAAGAAGTTATTGAAGTCAATCAACAAGCACTTATTAAGCATCTATTATGTGCCACATATTGCTCTTGGCACTGGGGATACAGTTGTTTTAGATGGAACATAATCCCCACTCACAAGAATCTTATATTCTTGCATAGAAGAAAACATGTACACACACACACACACACACACACTCATGTACACAATTAACATAAAGAGGATGAACACAAAGTAATTAAATACAATATAGCTTGGGAGTGAGGAGTCTAACAGTTGAGGGGATAAGGAAAAGCTTCATATAGAATGTGGTAGTTGATTTACATCTCATAGGAAGAAAGGGACCCTGTGAGGTAGAGGCAAGGAGAGAGTGCATTCAGGGCTTAGGGGATGGCCAGTACAAAGGTGAGGATCATCACATGTGATTACCTGGGAGAAGGTCAGTTTGGTTAGACTGCAGAGTGTGAGAGGGAGGATAATGTTCAACGTGGCTGGGTTCATGTTGGGAAGGGCTTTAAAAGCCAAATGGAGGAATTTATAATATTATCAAGAGACAATAAAGAACTACTGCAATTTATTGGATGGAGGAATGAAATGGTCCAATCTATTCTTAAGGAAAAAAAAATTGTCAGTAGTATATAGGATAAACTTTAGTGGGGAGAGACTAAAGACAGGAAATAATTAAGAGGCTATTAAGCAATCTAGGCCAGAGGTGATGAGGGGACTGGAAAAATGTACTATCTCTATGATAAAAGAAAAGAGGTTAGATACAAAAAAATGTGGAGGTAAAAATAGCAATGTTCAACAACTGATTGAATATATGGGGTGAGGAAGAATGAAGAGTTGAGGACAATGCTAAGATTATCAATGCAAGATTTTAGGATAGAAATTGTTGGCCTAGAATTTAAAGAATGGGTGGAATAGCAAATGGTGAAAAAGGTTGTAGGGAGAGGATATCAATTTCATATAGAAATACATCGGCAAATACATGGAACTGAGAAAATACAGGATGCATTTGAGTATGGTGAGTAATCTGCTATTACTGGAGCATAGAGTACATGAGGTAAGATAGTAATTATTTGGTATGTTGGACCCATTGAGAAGAGGGTCTTTAACAACTGTCTAAAGACCTTTGGTTTCTAATTGATAGGCAATGTAAAAAAAGAAACATTAGTGGATTCTAAACAATAGGATGGTGTAATTGTATCTGGAAATAAGGAAATTTTATCTTCTGGTAGTGGTATGCAAGATACATTGGAGAATAAGCAACAAGTAATGAGGCTATTTCAATAGTTCAAATAAAAAGCAATAAAATTCTGCTTCAGGAGTGGGAATGTGGGAATGTCAAGAAAGGGATGGATGACTGTTAGTAGTATTGTGGCAGGGCATGATTACTGCTTTTTAGTATGAGAAAAGAGGACTCAAAGATAATTTTGATGACAACAAGCATGGATAACTAGGATGATGGCGGTGCCATTAACAGAAGTAAGAGAAAAAAGTTAAGTTGGTTTTGAAGAAAAGCTGGTTAATTTGGATTTAAACACGTTGAGCTTACCAGTAAGATATTCAGTTGGCAATGCCTAGAATATAGAGAAAGAGAGGAAAGAGATGAGTGAGCAGCTGAAAGGACAAGTCTAGAACTTGGGAAATAGATCAGTACTAGAGACAGAATAGTTGGGATTCACCCATGTAGATATGACAATTGAAACTGAGTGAGTGCTCTAGATCATCGAGGAAGATCACATAAAGAGAAAGCAAGAGAACTGAGGACAGACCTTTATGAAAAGCTTACAATAAAGGGAGCAGAGGAAGGGTCAGTGGACATAAAAAAGTAATGGTCAGAGAAGTCTTAGGAGCACAGTGACAAGGAGAAAAATGGGCGTGTATATGCAAACAATAATCTGCAATATCAAAAACTGCAGAAAAATAAAAGAAATTAAGAATCTTCTCAAGAGAAACATCAGTAAAGCAATGTAGACTAAGGTCATATTTCAAGGGAAAGAATGGGTGGTACAAGAAAGGCGAATGAGCGTGGAATTCTCTTCCAAGAGTTGTATTAGCATAAGGGTGGTAAAAAATGGATTAGTAGCTAACAAAATTGGCCCAAAATTATGAATCTGCATTTTCTTTTTACCATCAGAAAGGCTCATTTAATCTTCAGCCTCCAAATTCTTCTCATTAATCATAACTCACATGTTACATGGTGCTCTAAGGTTGAAAACACTCTTTCCAAATTAAACAACACTCTGTGCAGAGGTTGTAAAAGCAAAAATACTCTTATTTTACAGGTGAGGAAACTGAAGCTAGGAAGCATTAAATGACTCACACAGTGATTAAATACTGAAGTCAAGATTCACATCCAAGGCTTGTCTTCTCTACTTAAACTTGCTTGCCAGTAAGAAATCCAAGGTAAGAGTTAAAGATGGATTATGTGGCCTATACCCATGTTTCCCAACTTTTAGATTATGTGACATGCAGTAAATTTACCAGGAATGTACGTAGATATACTTTCTCATCTATTTTTCCCCAGGTGTAGACAGTTCTTCATCTACTCTTTCCGGTTTAAACATGCTCTCCCTATCCTGGATTTCTCTGGATTTCTACTTACTCCTCTATATGGAAACCATTTTCTTCTCCTAACAAAAATGGATCAATAGAAATAGATAGTAAATTCCAAATATGTTGATAAACTAATCATAGATCTCTAAAATGCTAAAGTCATAATGAAACAGTTTGGAAAACCTGGTCTAAAATACTGCAATTTCCCAGTAACAAAGCCAAATTAGAATCTCCTCCACCTAGAAACGAATGCATCCTTTCAAGGCTACATGCTGGAGTTTTGCCTTAGAAGTTTTCTATCATGATATGAGTATTTTCTAGGGGCAGCAGCATTTCTCCAAGGTCTTGAAATACGAAGACAAGATTGAGATGAGAAGTATAGGGAATTCAAACTCACAGAATCACTGAGAATCACTGGATTTTAGAATTTTAGAGCTAGAAGGTTCATCAAATATTTAGTCCAATCATTGTTGTACAACTTGGGAAACTGAGACGCAGGAAAGTAAAATGATTTTCCCAATTAGAACCAAGTCTCTAAGCTAAATCTCCAGACTTGTAATATTCTTAGTTGTAGCAGAAACTTTGTGTTCTTTTTTCTTTTCTCGCTGGTCAGAGAAAGGGTTGGAAGACTCCACTTCCCTCAACAGCATTGTTCAACTTCCCAAAGGAAAAATTAAAACAACAACAATAATAAAATTAATAATAAGGTACTCAGCGTGCCGTTGTTGCTTGACCAAAACTGTAGACCCACAAAATTTAGCCGGGTCTAGTTGTCATGTGCTATATAAAATGTAATAAGATTCTAGCCTAATGACCTCGTCTATTAAAGTGTCCTGAGTCTTATTGCCCAGGCAGTCCGAACATGAGAAATGTTTACTGTGTTGAAACTTATCACAACATTTTCAGCTGATCTAAATCAAATGTGGTGACTCATTAATTTGACACTGAATTCAAGACTCACAATTAAAAAAAGAAATTCAAGGAGTACAGGTGCCACTTCTCCCATGAAGCTTTTCTGATGAAAACTCTATCCTAGTCCTCACACTAGGATCCCTTCCTCTAGGAATCTGGCATGCTTTTCTAGGGATCGATCAACTTTGATTGTCAAAGCAAATGTAGAAGGGGAAAAATCCTATAAATTTGATATAGAATTGAAATCTCAAACAAGCTTTTGTAGGAATCATAAAATAAACCTAGGTGAGAAACTTTAGAAATATGATCAATGTGGTAGAAGGTTTGATCAGAATGTTCCTCAGTACTCATCCTAAGATCCACATAGAGGGGACCATCCCCATCAATGTAGTTAGTATGCCATTGTATACACTTAGGAGAAAAACACCATATGTGTATATGTGGTAAGTGTGGAAGAAGATTCATGTAATACTTGTGTTTTTAGACATTGGAAAGTACTCCTATATGCATACAATTACATTTTAATGTGTATGGCTTGGTTGTTTGTTTGGTGGAAGGATCCAGGACTATGACTTCATTAGTGTAGGGAACTTATCTATAGTTTTAGTATTAAAGGAGAATAGCTTGTCCCAGTCCTACATAACAAATACAACTAGTATGTGTTAAAAACAGGACTTAGACCCTGAATCTAAGACTAGTTCTCCTTCATAATGCATAATACTTCTCAATTTGTACTACAATTATTTATATACATGTCTCTTCCTTTCCACCAAGCCCTACCCTTGATTATAACTGCTGATTGTAAGGCACTTGAAAGCAAGCATTGTGTCCCATTTTATCTGTGTGTCTTCAAGCAAATAATAAAAATAACAAAAGTGTTGAGATTTATGTAGCATTTTAAAGTTTACCTGTGCCAAAGAGATAATTTTGTTTGATCGTCACAACAATGCTGGGACATAGAGGCCATTAATTATAGGTGGGGGAAGTGAAGTTCATAGAGCTAATTTAGTGCCTCAGGATGACTTGAACCCAGCTTATCCTGACTTCCAAGTTCAGCATTCTAGTCACTAATCCACTATGCCTTTCTATAACTATCTACCATGGGGCCTTCCCTGAATGAACTAGGTACTAAGCTCAGTTGCTTTTATGTTACTAAAGGAAAGCAAGCATTACCAGCAACCTCTACATTTCAGTGCCCTAAACCCAAGTCTTGGCCTCCCAGTTATGGCTCTGACTTGCATGTCGTACATCAATCAATTAGAAAATGTTTATTAAGGATATGCTAAAAGTGCAAAGTCCTGTGCTAGGGACCATGGATACAGAGCTAGAAATTAAATGGTCTCTATGCTTTAGGAGTTCATGTTCTACTAGGGAGAGTGTGTGTGTGTGTGTATGTAAATGTGTATGTATGTGTGTTTATGTGCGTATAATTATATATATATGTATATATATGTATATATACACATATATATGTATATATATACATATACACACACACATACACATACACACACACACACACATATATATATACACATAAATATATATATATATATATATATATATATATATATATATACACACATATATGGCAGTTTTTGAAGGGGAAGGCATTAGCAGCTGTAGGATCAAGAATGACTTCCTGTTGGCATCAGTGCTTGAGGCAGGAATGAAGAGAAACTTTATTCCAGGCATGGGAGATACAGTCTTCACAAAGGCACAGAGATATGATACAGAACGTTATGTGTGAGGAATAGCAAGATCAGTCGGCCTAAATTATTGGCTCTGTGAATGAAGCTAATGTATGATTAGCGTGGAAAGGTAGACTGGAGCCAGGCTGCAAAGGGCTTTAAATGCCAAGAAAGAACGTTGAATTTGTCCTAAAAGATATTAGGGTCTGTTGAACTTGGGAGTGACATAGTGAATTGAGATAGTCGTTCTGGCAGCTATATGGAAGATGGATCAGAGAGAAAACAGACAAATTTGGTACCTATTGAAATTAGCCAAATAAGAGATGATGAGTACTCAAACTAAACTACTCATAACCTATATTACATGGTGATTGTGTGAGTAGAGAGAAGATGGGTGCAAAAGATGTGGAAGTACAATGGACAAGATATTTGTAGATATTGAATAATTGTTGAATCAGTCATCATATCAAGTCATAATTGCAAATGGAACACTAAATAAAACAGCCTAAATATTGTAAAAAAATGATATAGGAATTACAAAAGTCATATGAAGCCTTCAGTTTTTCTCTGTGCTAAAGTCATGCATTTGAATCTATTTGTTGTTCCTTATATGAAACTTTTCATTCTTACCTTTGTGTTTATGTATAGGCAGATCTCTGTGCCTGGAAAGCTTTCCATTTTCACCAGTGCCTTTGGGAATCCCTAGTTCCCTTTAAGGATCATCTCAATTGCCACTTGAATTCCCCCAGATTTTAGTGCCTCCTGCTATCACTATGGATTTATTTTGTATATACTCCAAAGTGGCTTACCTATGACCATGTTTTATCTCACTAGTAGAATGTAAGTTTCTTGAGGGAAGGGAGTTTCTTTTTTTGATATTCATATCCCCTCATTTACCACACAGTAGACACTTTATAAATGTATATTGATTAATTGATAGATTTAGACAGTGGTGCAATTCAGCTGGTTCGCACCACTTTGGCAGAACCCGTACCTAATTTTAGGTTGAGTTTGGCGAACTGGCTGTTAGCAGGGGCAGGGTCTGCTCCCATCAGGTCAGTGGTGGTAGCTCCTTGGCTCAGTTCCATGGAGAACCACTTGTTAGTTTATTTGAATCCCACCACTGGATTTAGAACTTCAAGGGATATCAGAGGTCATTTGACCTAACCCCATTATTTTATATACGTGGAAACAATTATCCAGAAAGAAGTAGCTTGTCCAGGGTCACACAGGCAGGGACAGAGCTGAGATTCAGAACTGGGCCCTCTAATTTCCAAACTATAACTTTATCTACTGTGCCATTACACCTCTGAGAAACAGAGAAAAGCACTGTCCCTCCTATTCTATTTATGAAATTTCTTTGCTTACAAGTCTGTTCCTACATGAAAATATAGTATTTCCTTGTCCCACTTGATGATTATGTATCATTTTACTTTTCTTTTTGCTTTGCCTTTGGTAAGATAAAATACATATTTTGTATTTACTTAGTTCTTGGCCCTTCAGTCTGTAAATTGTAATTCACCCTCAACTGACAACTATGCCAACCATGCTTTCAATGTCTTCCTGGTATTATCCTCCACCCTGCTTAAATATTCTATTAATACCATCATTATCTCTATTTACTTTTATCCTCTCAATGGCCCCTTGAAATGGAAGTGAAAGTCTTTAAACCAATACACTTAATTACTTCTGCTTTTCCCTAAGGAAGTGCTGAGTTTCAATTCCCAAAAATCACAAAGAGAAGGAAGCTCTTCTTTGGACTATTTTCATTAGTGTGGAAGGTGATGAAGTCTATTCCTGAAAAATGAGTAAGGAGGAAGAGAGGGAGAGAGGGAAAATGGAGGGAGGAGGAGAAAGAGGGAGTGAGGGAGAAAAAGAGAGAAGGGGAAGGAGGGAGGGAGGAAGGAAAGGGGATGAAGGAAGGAAGAAAGGGAGGGAGGGAGGAAGAGGAAGGAAGGAAGGAAGGAAGGAAGGAAGGAAGGAAGGAAGGAAGGAAGGAAGGAAGGAAGGAAGGAAGGAAGGAAGGAAGGAAGGAAGGAAGGAAGGAAGGAAGAAATTCTTTCTCCTCTTGATTCAGCCTTCAGAATGAAACTTGTTTTGTCTGTAGGACTTTAGAAAGTATAATCCAATGCCAAGCATTCAAAGTGATAGGATTGTGATCAGAACAATTCCTTGGCCAAAGGATGCTTAATAGCTATTTCTTAGATTTGACGGCTCTAGGTAAGCCTGTTAATTTTGCGATTAAGAAATTGGGGTCCAGAGAGGTGCAGCAGCTTGTCTGAGGTCACAGAGCTAATGGGCATCAGAAAAAGCAGCCTTTCCATTATCTCATAATTTTCTTTAAAAAAAAAAGTCTAGTATATTGGAACAGCTATGCCATAGTTCTGCTCCATTGGTAAAGATGATTGAGAGCTCCTTAGAGTCTCAAAAGCTCAGCCAGTCCTGAGTCATATGATTATCAGATAAAGGGTCAGGATGATAGGGTTTCTAATATCCCTAGGGAAACCACATGGAGCCATTTGAAAAATATCTCTTTCATTCCATTTTGATTCCTCTTTTAACCCTAGGTAATTCCAAACATTTGAAGACAAAGAATGGTACATTTAAATATGTGTGGTTTGGGGGTAAGTAGGTTATTTTTTTCCCACTCAGATTTCATAGATACAGACTTTTCATGAAGCTTTATACGCTTTTAAAAGAAATGCTTAAAAAACATCTATTTTCTTTTGGAAACTATTTGAAAATAAAGGAAGGCACTTTTTATTGTTATGCTTAAAAGTTCATCCTTCAGCTAAAATAATGAATGGAAATCTCCATCCATAGATGGAGTTTTTAAGAAAGTTACAGCTCCATTATAACAAAGGTTGGTCATAGAACTTGTCTCTGCTATTTGACTATAGGGATCATGACAAAAGGCACTCTTTTATCAGTTGTTAAAGGTTTATGATAAAGGACTTTGGGATCCAATTAGGATGAAAAGCATTAAACAAATGCAAAATCATTATCAGCCTCACAGTATGTTATAGAAAATGGCTAATAGATATTGGAGAGAAACAAGGGAGAAGAGAAAATAAAGCATCAAATTTAACCTATGAAGATAAATCCAAAAAGACAATGATAGTACAAGTTAACTACATAATGACTGTGAACCTGTGACTCCTCCAAAGTTCCATACTTGAATGGAAATTCCACAAACAAGAATAATTCCAAATTCTATTCTTGAATGCTTTCTTAACCCATTCTTTTTCTTTTTAATTTGGCACAAATATTTCCCTGCTCAAAATGAAGCGACAAAAGATACATAGCTTATCTAACAGAGGAAGCTTTGCTTTTACTCTGAGACACTGATCCACATAGACCATAAGAAGATGTGGAAACTTTTTAATCTAGTTCTTCCAATGCATTAGCTATAAGAAAGAGTTCTCTAAATTTCTCCTTAACAGCAAAACAGCTGGCAAAAAAAAAATGAAGAATAGCTATTATTCCGGAATGGATATTTTTCTCTCATTGTTAACCAGTGATATGTTTCATGTAACAAATCTTAGCTCTCCCAAAATGTATTGTCCTTCTCTGAGTATAAATTTTATTTTATTTTTCCTCTGTGCTTCTGTCATGGAAGCTTTATATTTCTACAGATGACTAGCCAACTCCTACAGGTGCTGCTTTAGCCTATTCAGAACACTGACTAATATATAATTCACTAGATTTTCAACTAAATGCTGTGACAAAGTAGCTCAGATCTTAGTCAAACAGAAGTCTCCCTGCAAGTCCACTTTCTCAGTCCACTTCCATTTTCACCAATTAAGGATGAAGGATTTTGTCTCTATGGAATGACCTAACTCTTTTGTCTTTTCGCATCTAGTCATAAGACTCCCACATTCATGTAGAGTGTAAAATCTTCTTAACCAAAATGGAATTCTGTATCACAAAACCTTAGAATTGAAAGGAACCTTAGAACTGGATAATTGTAGTTCATCATCTCCACTTAATGGATGAGGAAACTGAGGTCCAGAGAGTTGAAGTTCCCAAGATGACAGAACTAGTAAGTGGTAATTAGGACATAAACTCTCATATTCTTACTGCTAGTTAAAGCTCTCTTTGGAGAAGTGAGCTATAAATGAGAGTAATCAGCTTAGCCATAGATTCTGCTTATCATGGATTAACATATCTATGTCTTTCACTTATACTCTGTTTCAATCCCAAGAGTGGATGTTCTTAGTTCCAATTCTTGAGGGTTTTTTAGCTTTTTTTTGGTAGAAATTCAAATGTAATTACCTAGTTTCAGGCTGAAACTTGGCCCTTTTATAATCTTCTGAGGCCTGAGTTTATTGCTTGCACTCCTGGCTTCTGTGATCAGAACTTCCTAAATCCCTCTGACCGTTCTGATGCTGTCTCCCAGAACCTCACTCTATTCTAAGCTCATGCCACTAGAGGTTTTCTCACTGATTTCTAGCTCTGACTCCAATTTATTGCATTCAAATTATACAGGTTACTTTTTACACCCAAATCTGGACTCTAGCACTTTGGTCTGTTACTCTGGCTCTCTTGAGACTGAATGCAGTCAACTATTCATTAATTCCTTCAACAAATTTTATTCCTATATTTGATTTCTTTTTCTTCTCATCTTAAGCACTTTCATTCTTCTTAATCAGATCTTTTACCTCATCATCCAATCCTCCATTAATCATGTCCCTCAGCACATCTCTTTGCCTTCAGCCCTCCTGGTACCAATCCATCTAATCCCTACTACTGTCTAACAACTTTTTGTTCATTAAAAAGTTAGAATCCTATAAAACTTTCATAGACAGCATAACTTTTGCCTAATGCAGAAGGTGCAATTGTAACTGGGAAGGAGAATTTATTCCTTCTAAACGTCTAAAAAGTAGGTGGAATATAACCAATGGATTAACATTAATTAATGCCACCTTTGGAATTAAAAAAAATAAAATCCATTACCTATCTTCAGTTGGATTTAGCTTTGAATCATTTGTCTAGTAGCAGCAGCAGCAGCAGGTAAATCTCCAGGAAAACTCCTCCCCACCCAAGGCTTTTGCTAATTCAACAAGAGATATTTTAAGGCTATCTCAGACTTTTGACATTTTATGGATGCTATGTTAACATACTACACCCATTTTGCTTCTTGTAGAAGATTATTTTCAAAGCTTGCTTACACTTCATAATTTTATAACTCTGTTTTGGATGGACAAAGTAGAAAAATCAATAAAGGAACAAGATAAAATTAAACTATAGAAAACATCCCTCCCTTTATAAAAAGCATGAGAATGTTCTTGAATTATGACAGGAGTGGAGATGCTGGAAATCCATTTTGTAATCAGAGGACCATTTCTGAATTGTATACTTAAGGCCCCATAATGGCACCAGTGATCAATTCTAGTTCCACTGTACTCATGTAACTCCAAGAAGTTCAAAGTGTTTCCCTCATTCCTGAATGAATGAATGATGAAGCATTTATTACTAAGTGCCTAAGGAAGATTTTCCCAGTGACAGGCCACTTCTGAAACATTTACAAGCAGTAACAAATGGTGATTGGCCATTCAGTTCAGGACCATTCCAATTTCCCATTTACAGAGAGATTTGATGGTTCTTGGCACAGCCTATCTTTTTCTGTTGCTTCTGGCTAGAGAAATTAGGGTAGCATGAGGGCTCCTTGCATTTCTGTGACCAAATGACTCCAGTTTTTCACAGGTTATAAACCAGTTTATAGGTAAAGTACTAGACTGAGCATACTTTCTCTCACTTTTTAACTCATAGACAAACCAGTGGCAATGGGAAAGGGGAAAACTGAGATCCTCTTATTGGAAATGTGATGCCATCATGTTAGAAGCTAGACTCCAAATGCAATGCTATCATTTTTGAAAGCTAGATTCAAATTCTGACTTTTCTAGGTATTGTGACATCTAACCTCTCTCTATCTCATTTTCTCTATTTATAAATTTTAATTAATTCTACAAGTACTAAATTCTATAATCCAGTAAGTAAACAATTATCAGAAAAATTAGACTATTATATATATTAGACTATATATGTATACATATAGACTATGGATAACTAGATATAGATTATAGATAATATATAGACTACAGATAGACTATAAATATATAGACTATATTATATATGTATTTTAGACTATATATAAAACAATATTTCATATAAATTTAAAGTTATAATTAAAGCAACTTTAAATTATTTTCATGTTGACACCAATATTCCAAACCTAGTGATCAATTTATTTACTGAATGGATGCTTTCTTTATTGGAGTTCAGCACATTTAAAAAAGCATTTAAAACCCTATCAAATAGACTTAGAAGGGAAAGTGACCCTGAGTACAATCAATGTATTCCTGTCCTGTCAACAATGTTTTAGTGGCCAAAAAGAGGCAATGATTTATTTTTTAAAATCCATTATTAAAAGATGCAAATATTCTACAGATAAATCTACCAAAGTAATGATTACTGATAAGTAGGAAGTGGTCCACAAATTTTAGCTGGTGTAACTAGTCTTATAATTTGTAAATTAAAAATGATAATAGCCATAGAAAGTTAAAGCTCTTCAGATCTAAGGATTGGTGAGCAACAAGACCAATGGCTCACTCATGGAAAAAGGACATCAGGTCTGCTACAAATTACCTACTGACTAAAGGTAATGCTGAATAGTGAAGGGGAAAGAACACTTGTCTTGGAATTAGAAGACCTGAATTCTAGCCCTGTTTCTCTTACTGACAGGCTGCATAATCCTAACCAAATTACTTAAGCATTCTGTGCCTTGGTTTCTCCGACTGTAAAATGTAGACCAGAATGTTTGCATTACATTCCTAACAATGTTGTTGTAAGAAAAAGGTATGGTTATTATTAAATTAAAGGTATGCAAAGAGTACTAAATATTTGGAAAATCATTTGTTCATGATGACAGGTTTGTTGTTGCTGATTTAGTCCCGTTTGACCCTTTGTGATCCCATTGGGGGTTTCTTGGCAAAGATACTGGAGCGATTTTACCATGTCCTTCTCCAACTCATTTTACGGAGAAGGAAATTGAGGTAAACAAGATTAAGTGACTTTTCCAGGGTCACATAGCTAGTACATTTCTGAGGCCAGATTTGAACTCAGGGAAATGAGTCTTTCTGATTCCAGGCCCGACACCCTATCCACTGAGCCACCTAGCCACCCACATGACAAATATAAGGTTTTCAAAAAAAATATGTTTAGTCAAGAAATAAACAGATTTCTCAACCATGTCTGAAAGGTCATTGATACAGATGCCTCCAGACCAATACTCTATATGACCTAATAACTTTCCATGTATTTACCAGATCTGACTTCATTTAGTTTTTTTTTTCCTACTGAAGTCTTTAAGTGCTCACTAATATGCAATCCCCCAAGACTGCTTACATTCCTTTTCTTTCCTTCTCTCCCCACTTGCACAGCTACCAATTAGAGACTCAGAGAACGGCTGCCGGCTGCCTTTTCTTCTCATGATCTTTTTTGGCCTGCTTTTGCAGACTGGCCTACCAAGTCTACATCTATTGTCTGATGCTATCGATTGACCAGGGAGCTGTTAAATGTGGCATCTGCACTTCCTGTGAAGAGGTTCCCTGATGAATACAGACTCTATTAGAGAAGGAGAATAGAGCATGGCTCGCATCCATCTGTCAGTCCTATTGAATTCCAAAAGTAGCTAGCAACTCTCTAAAGTCTCTGGTGATTCTTATTTTCTGCTTAGTTTGGAGACACCACTTTAGGGTTAGTGAATGTTACATTTCAGGGAGTTATATAAAATCCTGTTACTTGACCCTATTCCCATAAGTGATATATTCAACCACATTAGTAACAACCCCCCCACACACATATACATACATACACACCTTAAGTCATCTAAACAATCTCCTATTGCCCCCAAATACTGGAATTTTGATTGTATGATGGTCATGAAGAAGGTTGTGATCAATGCCATATTTACATTCCTAAACCACACACACACACACATACTACTACCACCACCACCACAACAACAATAACAAAAACATTCCTGGAGTAACCCTGTATTACAACATGGATCAGGGCACTCCTTTGCTCAAAACCCTTTCAAGGCTCCAGTTGCCTTGAAAATGACATCCTAGCTAATTAGCCTGGCACTCAAACATCTCTCTGGACTCAATTTACTTTTCAAAATGTCATCTATTACTGTAAACTTTCACATGCCATTTCTCTGCATCTTTACCTGTCAGAACATTATCCATCTTTCAGGGCAAAGATCATCTAGCATCTTCTCCAAGGAAATCATTCTAGTCCCCTTCTCCCTTCCCCCATGTCCAAAATAATTTATTCCTTCTCTTTCCTCCAGAAGCATTTTGCCTGTCCCTCCCCTAGAGCACTTACTAAATTCTTGTATCAGTCAATTATCTTCATATTTTCCCCTCTGACATTCCACTCTGCTGTTTCATCATGGCATGGGGCTGACCTTGGATGTTCAGAGGTGATTCCAGCAGAATGCAAGCTCTGATAGGCTGTCCAAGCTACAAGGGCTTGGCAGAATGGGCCTGGCAGTGGACTACACTTGTGTTCAACAGAGCAATCTAGTTCACATAGGGTCACTCACAGAGTGCTGGCTACAGAAGCTCATAGGGAATGGAGTAGATGCCATCTAGACCAATTAAAAAATGTCAGGGACAGCTAGGTGGTACAGTGAGTAGAACACTGGCCCTGAAGTCAGGAGGACCTGAGTTCAAATTTGGCCTCAGACACTTGACACACTTACTAGCTATGTGACCTTGGGCAAGTCACTTAACCCCCATTGCCTTGCCTTTCCCCCTCCAAAAAAAATGCCTACATAAATTATATGGATCTTTTGAATTACCATAGTGCTTAATCTCTCCTACTAAAATAAAAGTTTTTTTTTTGAGGATGGGACTACATCATACTAGTCTTTGTGGATTCTTAAACATCCTTGCACAATAGTCATTAAATTAATTTTATGCATCTATTATAGCTATATGCATTTTCCCCCTTTGGAACTTTTTTTCAACTAATACTCATTAATTTGCTCTCTCTTCTGCCTCCTACCAATTAAAAAAAGAAGAAAAAAATCTTTCCAACCATTTTGCATACTCAAACAAAACAAATTATTGCAAAAACGTGAGTTTGATTTGGCATTTGAGTCCATGACCTCTCAGGAAACAAGTTGCATTCTTCATCACTGGTCATCTGGGGTCGTGTTTAGTCACTGCATTGATCAGAGTTCTTTACTCCTTTATTATTTTTTAACTTCCTCTTCTGTTTATGTCCCTGCATTCCTCCCAATATTTTCATTCCTTTGCAGAAGCTTTGGCCTTCTAAAACGGGATCTATTTTGCTCTCACCAATTTTGCAAATGCTAACGCATTCTACCCACTCATCTCTTTTCCAACTCAGGGCATTTAGATGTGTAAATTAAAAAGAAAATAAACAAAGCATCACAACCAGCATATTTACGGTATCATCTTTTGCTGTCCACATAGTTTTCATATAATACCTGATAATAGAATAAGTTTGAAGTGAAGGAAGGCAGCCTGGCACCATGGAAAGTGTATTGGCTCTGTAGTTAAAGGATTTAAACTCAAATGCCGTCTCTAATTCTGACTCTTCATGTGGTCTTTGCCAGCTTCCTCTCTGGGCCTTATTGTGGGTAGGACAGCTCTAAAGACTGCAGAGCCTAGTAGAAAAAGCACTGAGCTCAGAGTCAGGGAGATGTAGACTGAAACCTGCTTTTGAAGTTTACTAGTCATGTGAACCTGTCTCAGTATCTGGCACATAGTAAGGCATTTAATAAATGTTCATTTCCTTCCTGTCTTCCTTTCCTGGGCAAGACACTTTACCTTAGTGTCTCAAACACAGACAGGGACTCTCAGACAGGGACTTAACCTACCAAGTCATAGCTGTATCATGACTTGCTCTGAATTAGTTGAGGGAGTTTCCACACCAGGAGTTTCCCAACCAGATGAAATCACAACTCATTCCCTTAGGGCTGAAAAAATGTTGTTATTAGGGAAGATAATCAACACATTCACTAATTAAGAATAAATAACATTCTTCCAAAGTCCTCTTTCCTCACCTGGTCATAACCTGGAGGTGACACCAGATTTTTCTTCTTAGTGCTCCTATATTTGAAGGCCATGACAGTGGAATATAAACTCTGGCATGTACTTCCAAATTGAATAGGGGTTTGAATATGGGTCAGACGTGGCCTGTGTGCCAACTGAGGATAAGGCTAGCTAAATATGGAAAGGTAAGCAAAGCACTTTACAAATATTTCATTTTATCCTCACAATGAGGAAGTAGTTGCTATCATTATTTCCACTTTACACATGAGGAAACTGAGGCAAACAGAGGTCAAGTGATTTGCTGAGGTTCATATAGCTATTAAGTGCCTGTGGCTAGATTTGAACTCATCTTCCTGACTCTGGATCCAGTGCTCCATATGCTATGCCACCTAGATGCACTAGCAAACTAATTTACTTAGTACCCTGTTTTATCACAATGGCTCTGATTTATACAGGATTTTAAAGCTTACACAGTCCTTTTTGTAATAATAATGAGGAAGGTAGTTCAAATATTGTTTTTCCATTTTTATGGCTAAGGAAACTAAGGATGAGAGATGTTAACAGATTTGCCCATAGTCCTACATTCAATGAGTAAATGGAATAAGTGGGACTTGAAGACAGGTCTGGTTCTACACCATATAACTCATTTCATTGTATCATGCCATCAATCTCCTTCTAAGGAATCTACAATGAATCCCCAGTGCCTACCATATCAAGTGTAAACTCTTTAGTATGATTTTAAGGGCCCTCCATAATGTGACTCCAACCTACCTAACCAACCATATCTCCCACTGCTCCCCAATATCCACCCTAACATTTATAAGATGATGGAAGCATTGTTCTTGCCCTTAGGAAGGTATACAGACAGCTATTTTGGTGAACAGTTAACGTCAAACAGTAACTAAAGCCATTATCCATCAGAGTGTTGCCATTTCACTCCATGATTTCTTAGTTACCACGAATGACGTCCAGTGAGTTGTCATCTAACTGCTTATGAAAAACCAAAATTAAAATAAGGGAGGCTATTCTGGCTCTTTCAGATACTACACAGTCACAGGGGAGAAGTCGAGAACTTGTCAAGTGATAAGCTACACGGAAGTAGGGATGTATTATCATTTAGGCCATTAGGCTACTATTGTTTTAATTTACTTTTTATTTTTAGTTTACAACACTCAGTTCCACAAGTTTTGGGGTTCCAAATTTTCTCTCCCTCCCACTCCTCCCCACCCCAACCCTCCAAGATGGCATGTAATCCAATGTAGGTTCTATATATACCTTCACCTTGAACTTATTTACATTATAGGCTGCTATTTTTAAGGTAACTGTTTACCATTTCACTTTAATGATCTGAAAATGTTATGCCTCTCATATTCTGAATCATAGAATTTCAGGATAATAAGAGACCTCAAAGGCCATCTACTCCAACCTGTAAGTAAGCAAGAACTTCCTTAATAACATTCTAGACTCCTTCTTCGAGGCAGCCCAATCTGCAACTACCGTAGCTATTCTTGTCTCCCTTTATACAGACAATGCATTACTCCCCCTGCAGCTCACATAAAATTTGGGAGAGTTTTTGTTTCAGGAAAGTAATATATTTTTGCAAAATCTGATCAGTCATAGCGGATATAATTCAGGGAGATTCACATACAGAGTAAGATCTCTCTAATCAAAGTAGAATAAAAATTAAAGATCTCCATCTAGGAAGTCATGTCTATAATTAACATCAAGATAACCCTGTGCTATATACAGAGTCAAATGTCAATTACCTTAATGCAGGTAAAATTAGGGTGGACATCAGTGGACTTTCTAGGGTTGCTTTCTGTTCTCTTTTATATAGAAAAGGAAAACTGAGTTAGCTCCCAATTTTTGCTCACATAACCATAACTGAGCTCCCTAGTTTTCTTCAGCTTCATGCCCCTAAGTTTCCATTTTTCTTGCCTGAAAAGCATTTTCAAAAATGAAGAATTCAGAGAATTCTATGAAGATTTATGAGAACTGATATAGAGTGAAGTAAGTAGGACCAGGAAAGTTGTAATACTCAATTTGGAGTCAAAAAGTATGCTCTTGAATTCCACATCTTTCTACATGTATAAAGTTGAGCAATACCTTAATGATTCCAGGCCTTAATTTCCATATTTGTAAATAAAGAACTTGGACTATATGGCCTTTAAGATTCCTTTCAGCAACATGATCATAAAATTAATGATGCTAATCTATGCAGTGACAATAATGTACATAGAAGAAGAATAACAACCAAATAAGGGAACAGAAGGCTATGCAATCATAATAACCAAGCTTGTCCACCAAAAATATCAATAAAATGCACCTCCATTCATTGAAGAGGTGGGGAATAATGTGTGTAGAATGTTGTGCATTTATTTTTGCTGGAATGTCTTTTGATCTTTCTTTTAAAATCTTTGTGTCAAGGGAAAACCAGCTGTAGGTGGAGGGAGGATGATACATTAAGAAATGAAGGTGATGTAAAAAGAGAAAGGCATCAATTTAAAAAATAGTCATTTTCAGAAGAAACAGTCCCCCTCCAATCATGTCAGTCACTTTTTAATTCATATATTATTATTCTTAATATGAATTGTCTTTCAAATAAGAGTACTGGGTTCGTTGTGCCAAAAATATATTTGATTTTTTATAAACCATTTTAAGTAAACATCCTGTCATGAAGTTAGGAGAAAATCTAATATTAGACTCACTACCAGATTAGCATTTTCCATATTTTTATTAAAAATAAATATTGTCTAATGAGCTAAATTTTCCTGATTAATCCCTTCTATCCTGACTCTGCAGGTGTGAGAGGATTTTAGGACATATTTTTGTCTAGAACAAACATACCAAATTGAAATGAAGATTTATTAACCGTGCAAGGGAAGGCCACCAAATTCTTAAAAATTAGGTATGTTTATATTGTGGCATCATTTTGTATACAGAGATTATTATATGGATGAGTCTTTAAACTGACTGCAGTAACCTTTTGTGCAGATATAAAATTAGTTTTCCTTATATATCTGAACATCAATGAGAAAAGAAAAAGCTTAGCAGTTTGGAGTAGGAAAAAATCTTAGAATCTCACATAACCTCCTTGTTATTGGTTTTGTTTTGTTTTCATTTGTTTTGGTTTGGTCTTAGTTTTACTTTTGCATAAGAGGAAAGTAAGGCTCAGAATGGTTTAATGATTGGTCTAGAGTAGTGATAAATCCCAGAATCCCAGATTTTCCATCGCAATTTATTTTGGACTGCAACACAATGCCTGCCACCCCACCCCAAAGATATTCCCCTCAGATTCACAAATTCTGATCACAAGTATAGTAGGATCACTCAAATATTTTGAGGTGGCTAGTGATTTTTAATGGATGCTTCAAATACCAACTCTGCTACTTGCTACCTTTGTGAGGTAGATCACTGTAACCCCTCTGGAGGTCTTTGTTTCCTCTATTGTAAAAATGTCCAAGTTGGATGAGATAACCTGTAAAATTCTTCCAGCTTTAGATCTATGATCTATGTATTCAAGGATGCTTGATTTCTAAATGAACTTTAGTGAAAGGAGGGACAGTCACTCAAGTCAAATCACATCATTCGTTGAGAGTTTAAAATAACTCTGCGACTGGAAGCCCTAAGTGTTGTTTGCTAGAGGATGTGTCTTCATATACTCACTGCCTGTCAATTTAAAACTCACGCTGTCTTTAGAAAGGCTGGATTAGTGTACCCTGGGATCCATACACTAGCTTGATCAAGAAGTAAAATCTGATTCACAAGGAATCAGAGACCCAGAGGATAGAGGAAAATTTCAACAAAAGAATTCAGAGACTAGCATAGAAAATGAAATAGAGGAGAGCTAGCAGAATCAGTATATTGAACCTGTCTTTCTTCTTAGCTCCAGTTATGCATGACCAACTGCCTAATGGGCATTCGAAACTTGTTGTCTCATAGGCATCAAAAACTCAACATAACCAAAACAGAGCTTATTACCTTTCCTCCCAACTTCCCCCTACTTTTTTTATATACTTCCCTATTGCTGTCAAGGCTATCACCAACCTTTCAGTGTCTCAGGTTCACATCATCAGCATTATCTATGATTATGTTCTTAAAAACATATCCAATTGGTTGCCAAATTTTGTCATCTCTGCCTTAAATTTCTTATACATAAAGCCTTTTCACTACTCACCTGGGTACCATCTTACTTTGTGTCCTCAACCTCTCACCTACACTAGTATAGTGGACTTCCAGTTTGTTTCCCTTTGTCACCTTTTTCCTCTTCTGCCTGTGTGGGCCTCTAACCTACAACATTCAATAAACACCAGCAATTCCTATTGTCTCTAGGATAAATTTTAAATCCCATTGTTTTTCCTTTAAAGTCTTTCATAATCTGGCCCCATCCCAAATTTCCAACTTCATTGTATAGATTACTTCCCTTCCCAATACCAGCCAAACTGACCTTCTTTTTACTTATCCAAGCCACACCATTTCCCATCACCATCCCATCATTCTTTACAGGTAACGTTTCTGCCCTGGAACATATTCTGGCCTCACCATCTCTTCATAGAATCCATCACTTCCTTTAATAGTCAACTTAACCAATATATAGCACACGATACCCTTCCTGATCTAACCCTCCAACTTCTAGTTACATCCCTTCCTAAACTACTTTATAGTTATTTGTGTTTATGTATCTACACACACACACACACACGCACACACACATACACATTGTCTCCCTGAAAGATCATAAGTTCCTTGGGGGCAGGACTATTTGTTTTTGTCCTTGTCTCTCCACTGGCTAGCACAATAGGAGTTAAATAAATGTTTTTTGACCTAAGGAAAGCTGACTACAAATCAGAATTTATCAGCAACAAATTCTATAAGGTGTCAGTTGGAAATTACTACTTAACTAAAGTATACTATGTGTATAGAATGATTTTATATATATATATATATATATATATACACATATATATATATAATACATATACACACATACATATATCATACAGGTGTATATACATATATACATATGTGTGTGTGTGTGTGTGTGTCCAATGATAACCATCTTTAGGGTGGCAGGGAAGACAAAAAGGAAAAAAAAGAAATTTACATGATAACTTTATTATATATTTAAAAGCAATCTCAATTGTACATAATAGATTTAGAGTTTCATGTGCAATCATCTTTTTTGTTGTACTGTTATGGAGATGCTTATTTTATTCCATAAATTAAAAAGAAAATGAATAAATTTTTTTAAGAGTAAAGGATACTTAAAGGAAAGTCTTCATTAAAAATAGAAGGATTCAAGAGAGAAGCTTCACTGAAACCAAATTCAGAAGATTGTGAAGATGGAACTCCTACTAACTTGCCATTACTAAGATATACACTGAATATTTTTAAGGTAAGAGTCATATACTGAAGCATTTCCATGCTTTAAACCAAGCTACTGTTAATCAAAAGCATGGATTTGCAGAATGAGAGAAGAGGGTTAGGGTTACAGTCTAGGGATGTGATACTGAGGAGATTGGCCCATGTGAAGATGGAATTGATGAGCTTTGTCTCATTAACCCCTTACTCTCTCCAACTGGACTATGTTCATGTGCCACATTTTCTACTACCGATATTGCATGGGGCTTCTCATCTTTAGAGTCATAGGTGCCTGCACTGCAGCCTCCTACCTCACTTTTGGAGCTCTTCAACAACCAGCCCATGGCTACTTTTCATAATTTAGTCCAGCTGCCCCAGGGAAAGAAAGGAGAGCAGGGAAATGAAGTGAAAGAGATCAGAAATTCTTTTCTAAACCCCAAGGGTATAACTTCCTACATTAGATTTTTTTTATTCCCCATGCTTTCTCATAAGTTACTATATCCTTAAGTTGATTTCAGATAGAACCTTGGCAGATAACCCTTTGCAGCCGCTGGATGACTAAAGTTGTTTGCTGCTCCCTTTATGACCTGCAGCTCTTACAAACTGCTGGCATAAGAGAGTGCTTGCCTTCAGTAACTGTTTCCCAGATGAATCTGTATCTCTTACCAGAACACAACTTGGAGCAGAGTTTTTAAAGGTTTTCAAGCAGAGATATGGCTTATGTTTTGATTTTGGTGACTTTTTCATGTACCCTACTGAGCAGAGAAATTTGAGTGCCTTCAGCTTAATGAAGTGATTTTTCCAAATGCTTCCTCCAACCCGGGTTCTGCTGCCATGTCTCTGTGCTTTGCAATGCCTATTCTGCTTTTCCTACCACATTTGACCTTCTTTTATCTATATCAAGGTTAAGACAAGGAATAAAACACCATTTACCAGCATTCTTTATTACCTTATCCTCCACATAAAAGTAAAAGGACACAATTTTCCTTTATCCTCCTCTGGTGCCTGGTATATAAACATTTTTTTTTCTTTTTCTTTTTATTTCTTCATAAAGTTATTCCTCAAGCTTTACTTTAGTTCATTCAATTTTACTTTGCTATTTTCTTTGTATCTTTTCTTTGGTAACTTGGCTAGTTTTATTTTCACTGTTATTTCCAACTGCATTTTAAATTCCTCCATCTGACACATTTGATAGAGATAAGTTTTAGGAAATCTTTTTTTTTCTTCTGGTCTATCTGTTGCTTTCACAAGAATTGAATCAATCTCTTAGATTTTACTCATTTGAACATTTTCCATTGGTTCCTGCCTGAAATTACCTAGAGCCTATCAAAATCAAGTTTTTAAAAAATAATCCAGAGGGGCGGAGCCAAGATGGTGGCTGGAAAGCAGGGACTTGTGTGAACTCCCCCCACATTCCTCCAAAAACCTATAAAAATGGCTCTGAACAAATTCTAGAACAGCAGAACCCACAAAATAGCAGAGGGAAGCAGGGCTCCAGCCCAGGACAGCCTGGATGGTCACCGGGTAAGGTCTATTGCACGGAGCTGGGAGCAGAGTGGAGCAGAGCCAGCATGAGCCGCACCTGGACCAACCAGACTGGGAGCCTGGTGGAACAGGCCCTAGAGTCCTGAATCAGTGAGCTGTGGAGGTTACCAGACTTCTCGACCCACTAACACCAAAGATAACAGAGAAGAACTGCAGAACCCATGAAACAGCAGAGGGAAGCAGGGGCTCCAGCCAAGGACAGCCTAGATGGTCACCTGGTAAGGTCTATCACACACAGAGCTGGGAGCGGAGGGAGCGGAGCCCAGTATGGGCTGTGCCAGGACCAACCAGACCGGGAGCAGGGCAGAACAGGCCCTAGCACCCAGAATCAGTGAGCTGCAGCAGTTACCAGACTTCTCAACCCACAAATACCAAAGACAACAGAGAAGGTTAGTGGGAAAAGCTGCAGGGGACAGAGTAAAGGAGTTCTCAGTTAGGCCACCAGCCCGGGGGCAGTGCAGGAGGTGCAGCTACAGAACTACAGCTGCAGTTACTTTCAGCCCCAGGCCCACCCGATGGGAGGAATTAAGTGGCAGATCTGAGCAGGAGTGCAGAGCCTGCTGAAGATCTGAGTCCAGTCCCTGTTGGCAGTTCTTGGGGGATGAGGAGCGCTGCTATGGTAGAGCTGGCTGTATAGAAATAGCTCTGAAAACAACAGCACATCCCCTCAAGCTTGGAACAAAGTACTCTATACTCTACAAGCAGTCGTACCCCAACAAAAAACTCAAGGGTCAAGTAAGTTGGCAGGGAACATGGCCAGGCAGTGAAAACAGACTCAGATTCAGACCCAGACTTTAGAATCTTTCTTTGGTGACAAAGAAGATCAAAACATACAGCCAGAAGAAGTCAACAAAGTCAAAGAGCCTACATCAAAGCCTCCAAAAAAAATATGAACTGATCTCAGGTCATGGAAGAACTCAAAAAGGATTTGGAAAAGCAAGTTAGAGAAGCAGAGAAAAAATTGGAAAGAGAAATGAGAGTGATGCAAGAAAACCATGAAAAACAAGTCAATGACTTGCTAAAGGAAAACCAAAAAAATACTGAAGAAAACAACACCTTAAAAAATAGACTAACTCAAATGGCAAAAGAGCTCCAAAAAGCCAATGAGGATAAGAATGCCTAGAAAGGCAGAATTAGCCAAATGGAAAAGGAGGTCCAAAAGACCACTGAAGAAAATACTACCTTAAAAATTCAATTGGAACAAGTGGAAGCTAGTGACTTGATGAGAAATCAGGATATCATAAAACAGAACCAAAGGAATGAAAAAGTGGAAGATAATGTGAAATATCTCATTGGAAAAACCACTGACCTGGAAAATAGATCCAGGAGAGATAATTTAAAAATTATTGGACTACCTGAAAGCCATGATCAAAAAAAGAGCCTAGATATCATCCTTCAAGAAATTATCAAGGAGAATTGCCCTGATATTCTAGAGCCAGAGGGTGAAATAGAAATTGAAAGAATCCACTGATCACCTCCTCAAAAATATCCCAAAAAGAAAACTCCTAGGAATATTGTCGCCAAATTCCAGAGCTCCCAGATCAAGGAGAAAATCTTGCAAGCAGCCAGAAAGAAACAATTTGAGTATTGTGGAAACACAATCAGAATAACACAAGATCTAGCAGCTTCTACATTAAGGGATGGAAGGGCTTGGAATACAATATTCTGGAGGTCCATGGATCTAGGATTAAAACCAAGAATCACATACCCAGCAAAACTGAGTATCGTGCTCCAAGGCAAAATATGGATTTTCAATAAAATAGAGGACTTTCAAGCTTTCTCAGTGAAAAGACCAGAACTGAATAGAAAATTTGACTTTCAAACACAAGAATCAAGAGAAGCATCGAAAGGTAAACAAGAAAGAGAAATCATAAGGGACTTACTAAAGTTGAACTGTTTTGTTTACATTCCTACATGGAAAGATGATGTGTATGATTCATGAGACCTCAGTATTAGGATAGCTGAAGGGAATATACATATCAGTGTATGTATGTATTGTATGTGTATATATATATATATATATATATATATATATATGTGTGTGTGTGTGTGTATGTACATGTATATATATGTGTGTGTGTATATATATATACATATATATATATACATATATATGTCTATACATATGTATATGTATACACACACACACATATGTATAGACAGAGGGCCCAGGGTGAGTTGAATATGAAGGGATGATACCTAAAAAATCAAATTAAGGGATGAGAGAGGAACATATTGAGAGAGGGAGAAAGGGAGAGATAGAATGGGGTAAGTTATCTTGCATGAAAGTGGCAAAAAAAAAAACATTTCTGTAGGAAGGGAAGAAGGGGCAGGTGAGGGGGAATGAGTGAATCTTGCTCTCATTGGATTTGGCCTGAGCAGGGAATAACATACACACTCAATTGGGTTTCTTACCCCACAGGAAAGAAGGAGGAAGAAAATAAAAAGGGGGGATGATAGAAGGGAGGGCAGATAGGGGGAGAAGGTAATCAAAAATAAACGCTTTCAAAAAGGGACAGGGTCCAGGGAGAAAATTCAGTAAAGGGGAATAGCTTAGGAAGGAGCAAAATCTAGTTAGTCTTTCACAGCATGGAAGGGTTTTACATAATGATACGCATGTGGCCTATGTTGAATTGCTTGCCTTCTTAGGGAGGGTGGGTGGGGAGGGAAGAGGGGAGAGAATTTGGAACTCAAAGGTTTAAAAACAGATGTTCAAAGAAAAGTTTTTGCATGCAACTAGGAAATAAGATACACAGACAATGGGGCATAAAAATTTATCTTGCCCTACAAGAAAGGAAGGGAAAAGGAGATGGGAGGGAAGTGGGGTGGCAGAAGGGAGGGCTGATTGGGGAACAGGGCAACCAGAATATATGCCATCTTGGAGTGTGTAGGAGGGTAGAAATGTGGAGAAAATTCATAATTCAAACTCTTGTGAAAATCAATGCTGAAAACTTAGTATATTAAATAAATTTAAAAGAAAATATGCAAAGAAAGAAATAAAAAAAATCCAAATGTTACATTAATTTGTAAGATATAAAATTGTACCACACTTATTTCAGGTCTTTAAATGATTATACTAGATTGATTGTGAGGTCATGTATTAAGGACAGGCCTGACAACACACCCCTGGTTAGTTCAGGTTCAACACTGGAACAAATGAGGGAGCTGCAAGCTATTGATCAACAAAAGGAGATTTTCTTAGTTTTAACATAGCAAAGATATGTCACAAGGGTACAGGGCCATGTAGCTACTCCTGACAAGCCTTCCTCATTCCCACTCCCACCCCCCTCATCTTCAAATGGAAAGTGAGTCAGCAGTGAAGGGTATGGTGACTTCATAGTTTTTATCATCCGGAAAGTTAGAGGGGCCTTGACCCCATATGAATGGGAACTTTTATGCCCCCTAGATAACCTGGAAGACAAATAATACAACAAAAGGCCTCTAGAAAGCTGGTTAGGGAGACCCAGCTTGAGCCTTTCCCCACCCCAAGGTCCACCAAGTCCTAACTTTGTTACTTTTCCCTAAACCAAATTGAAGGGAGAGGAAGGGGAGAAACTACTTGTTAGATACTGTTCTAATCACACCATATTAGTGATTGTGTTATAATTGGCTGCTATTATTGCTAAAAGAACACACTCAAAACTGACAGTCAACTAACTCATTTAGTTGTCTGGTATAGAAACATATTGTATAGCTATTAGTCTCTGCCTAGGTGGTAGAACAAAGGGCTGTGCTCAAAAATGTCCTGATTGAATATATGTTAATCCTTTCCCCCCTAAAGATACTATTTAGGAAACATCTATGGGATAATTCAGGTAAAGTTTCAATTAGTGGGACATTTGTTTTCCATAGTCTACCAAACTCTGAGTTGACTAAATAGTTGGTGGCATGAAGACAGAGATATTACCCAAGACTGATTTTTCAAAGCTAAGAAATTAGCATCTAGTAGCAATAAGGTACATGCTAGATTTGTATTTTAATCAAAGCAAGGGATAGGATTGATTACCCTTTAAAAACAGAGATTGTAGCCTACCTATGACAAAGTAGATAAGTGTTGAAGGGTGTACAAGTCAAGTGTATTGCTCAAGACAGTAATTTGTCAGAGGCAGTTTTTGACTCTATGATCTTCCTGACTCCAAGGATAGCCCCCTCGCCATCCACTGTGTCACATTGCTCTAATGAAAATATTAAAAATAATAACTATCTTCCTATAAAGAAAAGAGGCACAGCAAAGCAACTTGCAGGACTTGAGTATATAATGCAAAAAAAACCTGGGTTTTTTTCTGTCTTCAGTGATCCAGTTTGAATATATTTACAGGGCTAAAGGAACTGACTTCACTTTTATGCACACAATAATTTATATAATGCCAAGAATTCAAAGTACTTTAGATATACACTAATATGCATGGCATGTCAATGAGAGAGGCAAGTTTTAAGATCATTTTACAAATGGGGAAACAAAGGCCAAGAAAGGTTAAGTGGTAGCCTCAAAAGGCTCATGGTAAATGATTTGCTAATGTCTTGGAAGAAATGGATGATCCAGTCTTTGCTCCAACAATATTTCAGTTCTATTCAATGCAAAGATGTTGTGACTGCTTGGAGTCACTGATTCAAACCACTATGATTTTCTAGTATTTATTCATGTGGCAAAAAGAAATGAATCAGGCAAATGTATGTAGCTGAATTCAATGGTTCTGCATGTCTGAATTCTCAGTTAAAAAAAAACACCTCAGAGCAAGGACGCTTACTTTTGTGTTGTCACACCCATCTATATCTATAACTTGTAGCTATTAGCCAATCAGGTTGTAAGTCCGGGAACAAGGCCAGAGGGAATATAAATGGCCAAAACACTGCTGCTTTCTTAATGTGGCTAAAAACACTAGAGTCAATAGATTTAGTTCAGGCTGAAACGAAATATTCTAGGTGTATCTTCATCAGTACCTAATTCCTCTACACACACACACACACACACACACACACACACACACACACACACACACATATACACACACAGAGTAATCAGATTTCTTCAGGTGACATTTGGTGAAGAGAAAATGGAATAAACATTTATGTAGCATGTGCCAGGCACTGTGCTCAGCACTTTTTACAAATATTATCTCATTGATCATGCATGGTAGGTTATTATCCCCATTTTACAGCTGAGGAAACTGAGGCAAACAGAGGTTAAGTGACTTGTCCAAGGTCACATAGCTAATAAGTATCTAAGGCCAAATTTGACCTCAGTTCATCTTGACACCAGGGCCCAGTTCTCTATCTACTGTGCCATTAGCTGCCTTTCTTTATGTGGTTTAGACATTGCCATGTTCTTTAAAATATACCCATCTCTTACAACTCCATTCATAACTCAGAGATTTAGAGTAGAAACAAGTGAGGAATATGTTTCTTTTTTGCCTGCCGTATGATCCCTGGCCATCAAGCAAAACTAGTATGCAATACAATTAGAGAGGCTAGCATTTTCCAAGCATCTATCACATGCCATAGAGTACTCTAGGCATTGGGGATGCAGGCAAAAATGAAATAGTCCCTGCCCTCAAGGAGCATGCATTCTTTTTTCAGTGATGACTATATTTATAAAGAAACAATACGAAGTAAGAAGCAGGCTCATCATTAACATCTGAGCCCCAAACCATCCTTTGTAAAGTTGTCATTGATTTCTCTTAGGCTCAAGTCTTGGAGTGGGGAAAGATCCTCTATTTTCATTGTCTCTAGTCTCTGCCCAGATTCTGCAGTAAATAGATTTCCCTAGTTCATTTATCATAGGTAAGTACAAGCATCTTTCTATTCTCAATTAAACTAACATGGGATGAGAAGAGAGCAAATGAAATAACATTTTATAGTAATGTTCTCAAAACTATATGCCATGGAAATCTGATAGAAATAGGGATTCTGTTAAAAAATAATATTTTCCTTGAAAATATATAATGAACCAAAATGTGTATAGCATACAATTTTAAATATGAGTACGAAATAGGCATACTTTCCTGTACTGTGATCTAAAATTTCAATGTCCCTTTAACCTGTGGCTATTTCATGCTGCTAGATTCCAGAACAGTATTTATGGGTTTTATTCATATAATTCAAGCCCCAAAGTGTTATTTGTCTAAATTATTTGTAAAGACTGCTATATGCAGCTATGTAAATGGGACCATCTTAAGTGTATTTTATATTACTCTTCACTTAGTTTATTTAGTAAAACTTCTTTATTGGTCACTTTTATCCTTGTACTTAATTTTGTATTCATATTTATTTTTGTTTCTTTTAATCACCTGTATGATATTTTTAAGAATTCTATCATTTCTTATTTGAAGAGATGAAGGTTTTAGGTTACAAGAAGCAGAAGAGTCCAGAGCCTTTCAAGGTCAAACTTCAGGTACTGTCAGCAAAGAGAGAGAGGTAGCCAGCCACCAGAGAGGGAAAGTAGGCTTATTAGAAAGTATGGAACACAATACAGAGTCTTGGTAATGAGTGCATCTCCCTTACTTCCTGGGGTTCCTTCTTTACAGTTTCCATGGCAGCAAAACCCCAGGGAAGACAAGGCCCACTTGTGGCTTAGAAGCTCTGTGCCCCGTAAGTCTGAGATCTCAGATTTAGGGGGCTTGGAAGGCAAGATGGAAAGGGCAGTGGCATTGGGAGACTTCATTATGAAAAGGAGTCAGACAAGGGGTAACCCTGAGGCTTACAATCCATACTACCTACATCTGGCCAAAAAAGAGACTTATTTCAATTCATGTTGCTTATAATCATTTAATCCCAAATAGCATGACTTGACTTTAAAAATAAATCACACAAGGATAAGTGTTTTATCTCTATAGTTTTCAAGTAAAGTAGCTATTACTTGAAAGCCAAAAAAGTAAATACTGAGTTATTTTAAGCCGACACACTACCCTCAATCCCACCTCTCTCTGTGGACTAGAAACAGCATATGGCCCCTTTGTTCACAGTTCAGGCACTTCTGTTTACTCTGAACCTCCAGGTTGCAATATGTTTTGTAATCACTAATAAGCACTACCTGCCACTTGAGAAATTCAGTCTAGTGAAATTCAGGGGAATCATTGTTCAAATTCACTTTCCAGCAGACGAAATGCCCTTCATGCATGGTTACTAAATCAAAATAACCAGATTATACATTCTGATCATAATTACTGAATGAAGAACATATGTTACTTGCATAAAGCTGGAAAAGCCAATAGCAAAAGGGGAATGAAGATAAAGCAATTGGCAAAGGGTTATAGAGTTATATATGTATGTATTCCTGAAAAAAAGAATAATTTGTTTTGCTTCCGGATTCATCAGGTCACCAAAATGTGCCCATTCAGTCTTCACTTAATTCCTAAGAGGCTACATCATTGTGACCTGGAGATGACCCTAGGTTCCTCAGTGCCATGTCAGGAGATTACAGATCCTGCCAGTTTGGAAAGGCTTTTAAGCATCAGAAGCTCAGGAATTCAGTTTAGGTCCCTTATTTGAGGACCAACCTAGCTAAAGGGGGAGATATTTATAAAATGTTCAGCACTAGGTTGGTGACAGAGAGATGATAGACAGACAGATGGACAGACAGAGACAGAGACACACAGCAAGTCTTAAATACCCACTACTGAATTGATAGGAATTATAATCAGTGTCATGGAAGATCTTAGCGATATTGCAAGTCACTGAAATATGGAAGTGCTTGTTTACCTATAAGAGAGGAAGTCTATACACACAAAAGCGTTGAAAAGGGAAAATATTTGAATTCAATCAGGGAGCTAGGTATTTCAACAATAAGATGAATTCAGTCAAATAATTGGGTAACAAATGGTTACCATGGTGAAAGTAAGGCTGAACTTAGAGGACTGGTATAGGTAGGCCCACTGAGGCAGAATAACTCTCTGGTGAATGATTTTGTGCTATATTTGTCTATGCAAACAGCATGGGGTAGTAGATGAAGAGTCTACTTGAGGAGTCAGGAGAATCTATACTAATTCTGTTTCTGACATACTGGCTATATGACCAAGATATAGCATGTAACCTCTCTAGGAAACTCCCTTAGACATGTTAGTAACTTTCTGAGTGTCATGTTGGTCAATCAATAAGCATTTATTAAGTAGCATCAGGCACTGTGCCAAGCAGTTGGAATACAAAGAAAGGCAAAAGAAAGTCCCTGCTCTCAAGGAACTGAATGGAGAGAGACAACATGAAAACAATTAAACAGAAACAAAATATATACATGATAATGTGGAGATGATCAACATGTAAAAGCCACTAGAATTAATCTGGGGGTTTGGGAAAGATTTCTCATAGTAGATGAGATTTTAGCCAGGACTTGAAGGAAGACAGAGAAGACAAAAGGTGGAGGTGAGGAGGAAGAGTATTTCAGAGAAGGGTAATAACTAGTGAAAATAATAATAGGTAACAATTATAGAGCACTTACTTTGTGCCATGCACTGTCCTAAGTGCTTTACAAATGTCATCTCATTGGATAATGCCTGGAGGCTAGTCATGGAAGGTTTTATCCAAGGAATTATAGGAAGGCCATTGTCACTGGATGGCAGAGTACGTGTAAGGGAGTAAGGTTTAAGAAGACTGGAAATGTAGCAAGGGTGTGAAGATCTTTGAATGCCAGACAGAGAATTTTGTATTGGATCAAGGAAGTAGATTGAAAAGTAGACAGGGAGCCACTGAAGATTATAGAATAGGGGGGGTGACATGATCAGATCTGCCCTTTAGAAAGATTTATTTGATAGCTGAGTAGAAGATGGCCAGGAATGGAGGGAGGCTTGAGGCAAGAACACCGACTAGTTGGTGTTCAGGCATAAGGTGATCGAAGCCTGTATCAAGATGGTGGCAGAGCATGGTTGTCCCATAGGGTTCTTTTCTGAATCTTGTTCTCTTCTCTTCTCCCTCTATATTATTTGTTAATCTCACCAGGCCCAATGGAATTAATTTCCATCTCTATGTGGATGATTCTCAGATTTACTTATCCTGCTCAAAACCCTCTACTGACCTCCAATCTCATATCTCTGTCTTTCATTAACTTCTACCTATATGTCCAGTAATCATCATGAACTCAATATGTCCAAAATGATAACTTCACCTCCAAATCTTCTTGCCTTTCTACTTTCCCTATTACTACAAAGGGTACCACTATCCTCCCAGTCTTTCAGGCTTGCAACCTAGTTTTCTTCCTTGTCTCCTCACTATCTCTCACCCCTCACCAACCTCTCATACCTAATTTTTTGTTAAGGACTATTGATTTCACCTTTGCAACATCTTTGAAATATGCCTCTTTATCTTCTCTGACACTTGCCACCACTCTGGTATGGGTCCTCTTTATTGCCCATGTGGACAATTGCAATAGCCTTATGGTGGGTTTGCCTGCCTCAACTCTCTTGCCATTTTGATCAATCCTCCATTTAACCACTAAGGTGAATTTCCTAATGTGTACCCCCTACTCAATAAATTCCAGTGTCCCCTTGCCACCTCCAGGTTGATGTTATTCAGTTGTGTCCAACTCTTCATGATCCCATTTGGATTTCCTTGACAAATATATTGGAGAGATTTGCTATTTCCTTCTCTAGCTGATTCTACACATGAGGAAACTGAGGCAAAAAGATTAAATAATTTGCCCAGGGTCACACAGCTAGTAAGTATTTGAGGCTAGATTTGAACTCGGGAAGATGAGTCATCCTCTGCATTCCTGACACTCTATCCACTGTGCCACCTACCTGTCCTCACCTCTAGGATCAAATACAAAAGCTCTTCACAACCTAGCCCCCTCCTACCTTTCCAATCTTACATTTTACCTCCCACCAAGGATACACTGACACTGCCCTTCTTTGCTATTGCACAAATAAGACACTCCTTCTCTCAGATCTGGGCATTTTGTCTGGTTGTCCCCCATGCCTGGAATGCTCTCTTTCTCCTCATCTCTACCTACTCATTTCCCTGGCTTTCTTTAAGTTCCAGTGAAAATTCCATCTTCTTTAGGATGCCTTTAGCAGTTCTTAATTCTAGTGCCTTCCCTCTGTTAATTGTCTCCTATTTATTCTGTTTTTAGCTTGTTTCTATTTATGTTTGCTGTCTGCTCCATTAGATTGTGAGCTTTTTGAGGGCAGGAACTCTCTTTTGCCTCTTTTTATATTCCCTGCACTGTGCCTAGAGCCTAATAACTACTTAATAAATGTTTATTGATTGAGAAGAGGAAAAAGGAGCATATGTGAGAAAAGCTATGGTTAAGCAAAGGACCTTTTCTCAGAACAGCATTTTTAAATGGAAAAAATAAAATATATAGGATGACAAAACAAACCAGTTATAATTAAATATAGTTATCAAAATATTTAAAAACAACCAACAAGCTAATAGACCTGAGGTTGGGAATCCATGTTCTGAGACTACTATTTTCAGAGTAGATCCTGACTTGAATTTGTAGTGGGATTGTCCTCATGGAGTGTCCCTACACAAATTAAATCATAGACCCAGTTCTTTCCAAAGACCCTCTTCTCCACAAAGTTTGTCCAGTGAACTCTTTCTCTACTGAAGTAATCTTACAATGATGGACCCTGGATTATCCAACAAAACAAAACAAGACAAAACATGAGTGGAGTGTAAGCTCTGTCATATTAAGACCAAGGTGGAAAGGCTCCAAATGTAGCTAAATCATCTGGCATCCAAAAACCAGATGGAGAAGCTCATCAAAAGAATATTGGACCCACCATATTCTGAATTCTGTTGACCACTGGCTACTCATGAACACTAGTTACTAAGATACAGAAAGGTATTAGATTAGTCAAGTCAACAAAACTTTATAAAGTTCCTACTAATTGCCATGGACTGTGCTAAGCACTGGAGATACAAAGGAAGGGGGAAAAAGTCCATCTCTGCTCTTAAGAGGCTCTTAGTTCAATGGGGGAGATCATATGCAACAAACAAGGTGCAAATAAGATATATACAGGACTAATTGGCAATAAAAGTCTTCTTGTAAAAGGTGGGATTTAATCTGATACTTGTAGGCAGTCAGAGAAATATGAAGGTAGAGACGAAGAGAGAAGGGAATTCTAGGAATGGGAAACAGTAAAAAGGAAGTAAAGTGTCCCATGCAAGGAACACAAGGGGGACAAAGTCAATGCATTGGAGAACAAGTAGAACGGCATAAGGTATAATCATGGAAAGAGTGTGGGAGTCAGAGGATATAAGTTCCAATATTGGCTCTGATACCTAATTACCTGTGTGGTCTTGGGCAAATTATTTGACCTTTCATCAATTTCTTCATATGTAAAAGAAGGCAGTATTGGACTCCAGTGCTTCTTAAACTGTGGATCATATATCCTATTTAGTTTTTTCAGTAACTAATCCTGTCATTTTAAAAGTCTCTTTATTAATGATACTTTACTTTTAAAATATACTATAAATAGAATACAGAGAAAAATACTACATTTTTATCACAGATATATGGATGAAATGTTGTACATGGCTCCCAAAGGGGAAAAAATATTTAAAGGATGAATGCTGAAGGGGTCATGAGTGGAAAAAGTTTAAGCCCTGGATTAGGTAACTCTGAAAGTTCTGATGGCTCTAAATAATGATATTTATCTATGCACAAGTGTGAACCCAGCAAGCAGAGCCTTGGAAATGATGATCTCATGGTTGGCAGTATCTTTCTTCCCAGCATCCACTCTGCTAGTCTCCAACTCTATTGCTTATTGCAGTGGCTCCTGCCCATCTTTACCTTCCTCATATTGTTCTCTCTTTCACAAATTTGCATCCCTAACTGCTCATATCCTTCACCTGGGAGACTGGGTCCATAAGTCACATCAGCTCCCTATCCACCACTTCTTAGGTTAGAGCAAATTCCAGGGTAATAGATACCTTAGTGTAATTTGTCTGAACCAAAAGGCATCCATCTCCAGAATTATGATCTTGAAAGTTCCAAAACAATATTACACATATTTTTCAGTGTACTTTCTACTTGTCAAATTGGAAGTCAAGATTATGAACATTTGCAGTGTTTTTATGAACCTATTCCCAAAGATGTTTTACTGCTATTGTCTTCCAAACTGCCACAAAGGAATTATGGGATTCCTTTAAAGTTGATGATCTCATATTAAGATAAGATATATATTTGTGAGGCACATAGGCTCTGAGAGTTTTTGGAGAAGCTGAGATTTTAGAGATAATGAGAAACTGGTTGACTTTTAAACTCAATGGACTTCTCCTAAAGTAAACGTATGTGGAGAACTACATACATAAAGCAGCATAGTATCTGATGGTCACTGTTCACAAATGAGATCATACGATTTAAGAACTATTGAAAAAAATAAAGGTAAGTTATCAGCGGCAGACTCCTATTCAAAAATAAACAAAAAGTGTTAACATTTTATGAGTACACCAAAAAGTATTTCTTGACACTAAGATTTTGGGTTTTTTTGTCTTAAAGCTATGAAGCAATATTGGCAGGGTTGATAGAGCTAAGCCTAGACAAAAGGCAAAAAAAATAAAGTTAAGATTAGATATTTCCTAGTTGACCGTATATAATATGCATATATATGTATGTAGATATATAAAATTAAAATACCTTACACATCTTATATTTTAGAAGTCTTGCAAACAAGCTAAATTTTATAGATCATATATCATATTTAGTTTTTTCAACAACTAATCTTATCATTTTAAAAGTCTATTAATGATGCTTTACTTTTAAGATATGTTATAAATAGAATACTGAGAAAAATACTACATTTTTGTCAAAGATATATGGATGAAATGTTCGACATGGCTCCCAAAGAGAAAAAAAAATAAAAGGATGAATGCAATTAGAAAATTCAAGTGATAGGGAAAATACAAATCATTAAGTTAATAAATATATGAAATAAATGGACATACAACTTGCCCTTTTAAACCTAAAAATGGAATGGAAATTCTCCCTACTTGTAAACCTTCTAGACAGCATTTCTATAGAGATTGAAGGGCAAATAACCTTAACTAACAATTGACCTCCAATCTTTATTCATACTTTCCATTGATCAATCTTTCGGAGTCCCTGGTCATTTTTGAGGAAATATTTTCATTAGAGTGATATGAATGGAAGCCAGATTGTAAAGAGCTACAGAAAGACTAGGTGGTTAACAGGTAGAGACATCAATTGTAGATAATTTCCTAAAGAAGTTTAGCAGTGAACAGAAAAAGAAATAGAATGGTAGATGGATAGAGAGCCAAGAGCTTTAAAGGAAAAAATAATAATGGAGAGGTCTAAGCATGTTGGTAGTTATATGAGTAGTCAATCGAGAAGGAATTGGAAGTCTGTGAAAGAGTTTGATTGAGTGAGGTTGTAAACGTAGTAGGAAATGGGATCAAAGATACAGGGGAGTAGTAGGAATGTTGCATCTTGTGCGATGACAAGAAGGATGGGAGGCAATGATGCTGAGTTTTGAGGAAGTTAGAAGGGAGGAGAAAAAGTTGAGGCAGAATGATCTCAGTCTTGTCAGGGAAAAAGAGAAAGTAATTTATTTTAAGTGTATGTGTGTGGTTGGGAGGAGGGAGAGTATTTCGTTCAGGATTTAAAGGGAGAGAGAAAGCCTTGGAACAATCTCTGTGGGACATGAGATAAAAAATTAATAAGAATTAAGTAGAAGGATTGCTGAGCAGCAGTGAAGGCCCAGCTGATTTTATATACCATCGATTTGTAGCAGATGAATCAGCTTGAAAAGATGTCATATACTATATCTTTCTTGCTTTAAAATTCAGCTGACGCATTTTCTTAGCCCTGTCTCCTTTTTTATTTTTCATTTATCCACTTTCAAAATACTATTTCAAAAAGGCTGCTAATATCACATGATGGCAGCGAGAATGTACACTATGAGACATGGCCACAGCCTGTGTTACAGGAGATGTTGGTTTTGGTCCCTGGATAAGGGGAGAAGTGGAGGGGGAGACAAGCAGAAGAAACATCTCCAGGCTGCAATAAATACACAGTCAACTGTTGAGCTGTGGTGCGGTGGTTTCACACAGCAGTGGCTGGGAATGGAAGTCGATTTTATGCATTATTGAATGCAGTGCTGTGATAATTATTGTGAAGTCATCTCAAAGGAGCAATAAATTGTAAATACTCCAGTGTTGTTTTTGTTATTGCTTATCATCAGCTTCTTTGATGAGAACTCTGGATAAATACATTGCATAAATACATCACTTCAATGAGCATATTTGGACATGCAGAACTGAAGAATGTATTATAATACCAAATCAACATCTTTCGCTGGTATTCAAACGCAAGCAAAGCATAAATGAATTGAAAATTTGGGGAGTTAAATCATTCACAGTATTCTACTGTTCAACCCTTTTTTTTGTTTGTTTTTTACCTTCCAGCTAAGAGATTCATAATTTGCTTAATGATCCATTAGGGAAATGAAGAGCACTATTATTGTATTATGAGGGGCCTTTCAAGATCAAGTAGAAGGGAAAACATTAAATTAGGGTAAAAAAAATACATTGGCTATTATCCTTTCCCAGTCAGTTTTAAACTGATCGAAGAGAAAACTCTTATCATTCTTACTGAGCAAGTACATTCTTCAAGGGTAGGGACTGCCTCCCCCAGAGCCTAGTACACCGCTTGACTCATAGTAGGTACTTAATAAATCCTTATTGATTTCCTGTTCATCTCAAAAGACCCTAAAGTTTCTATAGTATGAACACTATATAATGAAATGTAAGACTGCAATTGGAACTGCCAGTGCATGCTTTATTTTTCCCTAACACTTTGTTTCTGCAGCATTGCAATGACAAAAAAGGTCGTGTGAATGTGTGCACTTTTACAATACCTTCTTATTTCATACAACCATATGTATCTTGACTTATTACGTATTAGGGGAGTTGGGTGATTAAAAGTGTTATAAGCTAGAAGATTTGGAGGATATTTTGTCCTTTCACCCACTTTTTACCTACTGCCATTACATTAGATAAAGCTGATGTGAAAACACGAATAACCCCTGAAGCCTTCTTGTTGAATGTCATTCCACCCCAGTCCTATATTTCTACCCAAACATATGCAGGTGATTAAATTAATAAGCATTCAAAATAAAGAGAGAATTATATTTGGGAATAAGTGTAATAATAAAGCATCACAATTTATATTCCACTGCCATCAATTCAAAAGGAAAGAAGCCTGGATACGTGGCCTGTGACATGGCGATTTCTTCACAAACCAGAAATTAGTGTAACAGGACCTATGTATGAACACTGAAGACTGAAGAGCTTTTAGATATTTTTGTTTAATGTTTGAAGCAATGATTTCATGGTAAAAAAGACTCCTAGTACAAAAGCTTCCCCTATTGGTACACATTGGCAAGAAAACCAGAAAGAGGTTAAAGGATTTGCCCATAATCATATAACTAGCCCTAGCTTTCCAGACTCTAAGGAAGCCCTTCATCTGCTATGCATCTCCAGCTGAGCAATGCACTTTATAGATTGCATAAACAGTAGGGAAAATGCACAACATACCTTAAAAGTAAGGCTACGAATTGTTTTTTTTAATCACCAAAGTATCCATTGAAATAAAACCCAGAACAATATTAATTATCCTACAGATACTTACATTTAGGTGAAGCTGGTTAGTCCAGTGACCAATTATTTTGTATTCTGTACTCTTGTTGTTTATCTGATACTGGAAAATGTCATAACGCCCAGGAGCATCTCCATTTTCATTGAAAGTGACTGGCGTGCCAGCACTCCCTGTAAACATTTGGAAGAGAATTTTAATAAACAGTTTTGTTCCATAAAAGGATTCTGGTCAAAGAGATAAAGTGTGTGATTATATGTGATCAAAGATAAAATGATTGTGAATCAGTAGGTTCTTTTTGACTATGCAATATCATTTGCATTACAATCTGTCTGACTTTGTATTCAGGAAAGAGTTTTGCTTTATAACAAAGCAAATAGTGAATATCACAGTTAGGTAATTTCTCTAAAATCTAAATGAACAAAATTTGATAGAAGAAATAGTCAGTACGGAAACCTCCAGGGGCAACAAAATGTTCATCTAGAAAAGAGTGCACATTTCTTCATATAGAATAACTTTTGCATTATACATTCCCAAAACAATATTTTGAAACATGACATCATTAGCTTATTATCCAACCAGTCTTGATGCCATATGCTGTTAAGAGCTCAAAGAGATCTTGGAGATTATATAATTGAACCCCTTCCATGTTCAGAGCTTTCACTTGATGCTGGCTCTGGCTCCGCCTCTAGAACTTCTTTCCTTTCTTTTAGTTTCTCTTCCAGGTCGCATGAGCTTGGCCTCTAGCATGACTGTTCTGATGTTGTAAAAGGAGAATTACTGCTTTGAATCTTTGGTCAAACTAGCCAATGGTTTATGGGAGGTCTGTACCACTGTGCAGAACATCAAAGTCTCTATCAGAATTAATCTAAGATTAGGTGGTAAATCTCATTATCTTTCACCCTCTGCTTCAGGGGAGGACTTTGTATTCTCTAAACTAACTCATCTAGTTGACTCTCTTTGTATCTTCTATTGAACTAAAGACTGGTGTTTACCATGGATTTCCTATTCATCTTCTTCTATCTGTGGACACAAGGATCTGACTTCTCTGTACCAAGGTCCCTTCTGTCTAGTGAATATTAATACCAATGGTCTCTAGAGCAAAAACCTTGAATAGCCATAGGTGGCATTACCAACATTACCAATCCCTAATACGTAAGAGGCAGTGTATGCAGTGGAAAAATAAATAAAAACAAAACATGGTTTTGGAGCTGGATTCAAATCTAAGTTCTATACCCTGGACCAGTCTTCAAACTTAGTTGCCTCATCTATAAACAGGTATCAAAACACCTGTGCTACCTTGCTCACAGACTTCTGATGGAAGCATTTCATAAACCCAAAATCAGGGATGTTTTTTCTTCTAAACATTTTCTGATTAAATATTCTAGCCTACTAAAAAATAAAAATTACAAAGGAAGAGATAGAGCGTTATAGTTGGATTCAGTAATGCTTGGGCTTGAATCTCACCTCCAGACATGGGCTATCCTGGGAAAGTCATTTCACTTTCTCTCATTTTCCTCATCTATAAAATGGAGATGATAACATCTACATTAAAAAGTTGTTGTGTAATGGGATTTTATATATATATATATATATATATATATATATATATATATATATATATATATATATACATATACACACACACACACATGTACATACATATATGTATGTATATGTATATATACATATAGTATATACATATATATATATATATACATATATATAATTTTGAAAATCTTGCAGCATTAAAGTGAGTTGTTTCCCCCCAGAAACAGAAGAAAACAAAAATAAATCCAAAACAAACCAAAACAAATTCCACAAATAAATGATTATATGTTTAAAAAAATCTTTTAGAACTCAAATAGTTAAGATATACTTGATAGGTATAATAAGTTGAAATAGTTGTCTCTAATTATATTACACAGATGTATGTGAAGAACTAACCTACTGTTTCACTCTGAGAGCCAAAAGACCCCTGACTCATTTCATAATCACTTCCAGTACTTTCCCATAAGCATTTTATAACACTTTGCAAATCTCCAAGCAATAGATCTGACTTATTCTTTTTTACTTTTATGATCACAATAATGTCTCTGGTTGCCAAATATTTCAGAGTAAAATAGGAAACAGAATTCCAGGATGATTATACTTGAAATTAATTATACATACATTTAATTTCATAAAAGAGATTACCTTTCAGAAATATTTTAATTTTAGAACTTACTGCTTAAAAAAAGAAAGTACTACTTTCATGGAATCTGAGTGTTGTCAGTGCATGAGTCCAGAATTTGGGGACTAGACCAGAAAATGACATCCTCTGAAACTGAAACTAAGATTCACAGAACTTAGTACTAGTATGAATCATTTTCCCATAGTGTGATCACTCTTGGTAATTTGTTTTTTAAATTAAATCTTATTAAACATGCGAATAGGACCTTGAATCCCACAAAAGTTTAGCTAGACCACATAACTCTGAGCAGACAGATAGATAGCTAGGATCTGTGTCTCTTCTCTGGTTTGCCTTTTTTGTTTGTTTTGTTTTCTTTGTTTTTGTTTTGTTTTTGCTTCAGACCTATGATTTCATACATGTAGGGAATTCTTCAAATTCCCTTCATCACTACAGTTGTTCTATAATTTAAAGTCTTAAAAACTTTCCTGGAAAGGCTGTAGTAGGCAGGCCTTGAACTCAGGTCTTCCTGATTCTAAGTTCAGTCCTTTATTATACCATATTCCCTTTGCTGCTGTTGTTGCTTTGTTTGTTTGCTTTTTATAACCTCTTAATTGCCATACCAAGGAAAAGATTATTCATAATTTATATGTTTTTGTAAAACCAGCAAAGCTCGTTGGTTATGTAGGCATATATAAGACAACAAAAAGGGAAAGGAAAAAAAATCATAGTCTGATGCCCTTACTGATTTAATGGACCAACAGGTAAGTCATTTAAAATCCTCCTTGGTTTTCTCCATCAGAAGACTGAGATGACAATAGGGCTCCTTCAGATAGAAATGACTTTATAATGCTGATATCAAAGGCACTTTATGAAGTAAAGTTTCATCATTACTGAATGGATCTGTTTGAGACATAGAAATACAACCCATAATTGCCTCTATGGTTCTTAAATAAGCAGAATGAATCTTTACAACAAAAACAAGAAGAAGACCCATTTGTCAGGGTGATATATCTCAGCAAAGCAGATAAATCAGGAGATTTAAATAAAACCCCTTGCTGGAAAAATAACAAAATAGATATTAAAACATTTAATGTTTGGTTAAAAGAAAGAGAAATGAATGTTCAATGATTAGATGTAATTTAAGTAATGAGTTTTAAAAGTGCACATTGCTAGTTAACAGCAGGCACAAAATGGGTTAGCAACAAGCCTTGCCAGAGAAACAAGACATAAAAGGATACATTCTATTAGAATTGCATAATCTCAACTGGAAAGCTTTCAAAAGGATTGTCTATTTCAATTCACACGTAAAAAAGCACCCCTGTACCCCACCCCACCCCAACATATTCCAGGACTAATGGAGTCCTCACTTCAAGAATTCACTGCACACTGACTTGGACTCAAGCATTGGCTGTGAGGCATCCAAGTAAGCTTGCAAGTATACATTAAGGCAACAAATATCTAATAACACTTACTATGTGCCAGGCACTGTGTTATATGCAGGGCATATACATATAAGCAAAAAGAAAGACAGTCTGCCCTCTAGGAGTTTCCATTCTAATGAGGGAAGGTGACCAAGAAAAAGGAGCTGAAAAGTGAGTTAGAAGAAAAGTGCCTATATTGTGGGCTGGCTTGGTAACAAAATCGAGAAAATGAGAGGCCCCCTCTCTCTCGCTTCACTTTCTCATAGGCCTCTCCCCAATCCTGGGAAGCTCAGTGACAAGCAGATGTCCTGTCCTTCACTTTCCCATCAGCTTTTCCTGGCAGGCAAGCAGAAGTCATCTCTCTCTTGCAGACACACATGGCCTTGTGTCAAGATAGCTTCAACTGAGCCACAGGGGAGAAATCCAATTCTCTACTATTTACAGGAATGCATGCACTTCCTATCTTTAGGCTTACTGCTTTGTTTTAACATAAAATTATATTGATAGCTTTTGGTTTTACATCATCTGCATTTCCCAATGTAAGCTTCCACCCCTAACCATGCCAGAGAAAAACAGTCTTTTATAACAACAACCAAAAATAATTTAAAAGTTGTAAAGGGAGGCGTGGGGAACAACTCAGTAATAATAACCAACATATTAAAAGACCTTCACCTTGGTAATGTGAATCTCATATGTCTTCTTTGAGAATATTATATTTACATATTAGATATTATATATATTAGATATTATATATACTTGAGAACATTTTGTAACACTCAATTTCTATTGTTATGTGGCTATGATTTCCATTTGCATCATTAGTTACTGTGTATATGGTTTTCCTGTTTCTGTTTCCCAGGCTTACTATTAAGATTTACACTCAGTTTAGAGAAGTCACAGCAACTTTACAAGGTAGGTATTAGTGCATCCCCATTATAGAGATGAGGAAATTGAGGCTAAGAGTGGTAAAATTGTTTACCCAGAATCCGATAGCTAGGCAGGAATAAACTCATGTCTTCCTGACTTGATATCCAGACCTGTAGCCATTCTGTTACTTGGAAATAACTTCAAGGAGAAAAACAAAATGAGAGCAGTTGGATAAGCAGGATCTTGACCCCCATCACATACATTGCAGCATGGCTATAGCTGACATCCACAGGGCACTGCTTATAAGCATATTGTACACATAATCTTATTTTATCTCTGCAAATCGCTGTAATGGAAAGAATCCTAATCTTGAACCTGAATTCAAGTTCCATCACTGACAACTATTAGGCATGTGACTTAGAGCAAGACTTAAAATTTCTGAGTCTCAGTTTACTCAAAAGGGGGTGGAGAAGGAAAGTAGAATTACCTAACTCTGAGGGGGGTATTTTATTAATTTAAAGAACTTTGTAAATGGTTATTAACATAAATTGTTGTTCAGTATTTTTTTTTCAGTCCTGTCCAACTCTTAGTGATCTCATTTGAGGTTTTCTTGGCAAAAATATTGTAGTAGTTCGCATTTTCTTCTCCAACTCATTTTACAGATGACAAGGTTTCAACAAAGTTAATTAAATGACTTGCCCAGAGTCACACAGCTAGTAAGTGTCTGAGGGCGCATTTGAACTCAGGAAGATGAATCATCCTGATTCTAAGCCTGGTGGTCTCTCCACTGTGCCACCTAGCTGCCAGATAAGAAGTAACTCAGTGGAAGAGAAGTTGTGAGGACTGCTCTCTCCATTCCATCTCTCTCTCTGTCTGTCTCTCTCTATATAATACACACATACATATACGTATATATGTATATGTATATATATATGTGTGTGTGTATGTATATATGTGTATATGTGTATGCATATATATACATACATATAGTGTGTGTGTGTATATATATATATAGATCCCTTCTCTCCCAATCCTAGATCAATAAAAATGTGATATCATTCATATATCATTATGATAGTAAGAAAATGAAATGAAATGTCACAAAAAATCACTAAAAATTATTGGGTAGATAAACTGAAATGGTATTTAAGAAGATGGTCATTATTACTTGAATCTACATAGAATGCATGATTTAGTCAGTGGGTATAACAACAATGTTACTTGCAGCTACTGTGTAAGGCCAATAACACCAGCACACAGAACGCTGCAAGCCCAGGTTCTTTTGATCTGCTTTTCTAAGGAAAGCAACTTTAAGGGGTTAACAATCTTACTTTAATTAAACATACATATATCACTCACTTAGTTCAGGGGGAAAAGCCAGCACCCTGAACTTCAGAAAAAATACAAACAGAAATTACAAGAAGAAATTACATAAGCAGAGCAAATAAACATCAATCAACAGACAGGCTTCTATCTGTCTGACCATAGCAATACATACACAGTTTTCAGAGAGAGAAGCACTAACATTTGGGTTTTCAAACCCCAAGGGGGCTCTGTAATGGCTACCCAGAGTCTCATCTGGCAAAATCCCAGGGATGCTCTTCCAATGAGTGAGTCCCAAGTAAAACGCTAACCTCAGAGTACATATATACTTCTCCAGGGTCAGAGGGTATCACAACCATGAGACTCAAAGCCTTGTAACCTAGGCCTTCCTGTGACTTAAGCAGGTCATCAAAGACTCTAGATTGAAACAAAGGCAAGACTCAAAGGCACTTGGTTGCCTTAGGGCAGAGAGGCACTCCAAAACAAAAAACAGCAGAAAGTACCCCCCTGCTTGCCATTTCAGTGGGGTGGGGGTGGAAAGGCAGGAAAGGACTCCCTCTACGTTGGTAGATGGCAACCAGCCCTATGTCATAGATTTAGATTACTTCTGGCGGACCAGCAAGTGACTTGCCCAGGGTCAGATAGCTAGTTTCAGAAGTCAGCTAAACGCAATTTCCTTGAGGTCAGGGACTGTTTCTCTTTTGTCTGTGCATTTCCAGCACCTAGCACAGTGACTGACATATATTAGACACTTAATGAATGCTTAATGTTTATATGGTCATCATCACTTCAAGCCCAGCCCTCTAACTATTAGTCAAGCTTTGGCCATTTTCCTTTAATTATCTCTCCAAAGTTGCTTTTCCTCTGTAGAACAAGAAGTTGCCCCTGAGTAGCAATCATCTTAAGTCACATTTATAATGTTCTTTAAGGTTTACAAATTACTTTAGTTTCAATAGTCTTATTAGGCAGATTATGCAAATATGATGGCTATTAACCTCATTGTGCATGTGAAGAAAACTGAAGCCCAGAGAGATGGAATGATTGGCCCAGGGATACAATCCTAGTGTCTGAGTCATGACTTGAATCCAAGTCTCCTTATGCCAAGCTGCCTGTAAGTCATGTGTGGCTACAATTCTCTGAGGAATACTTTGGGATGTTACTGGCATTCTACCTTTTTTTCTTAAGGGAGTGGAAGGAAAATGAAAATGTATAGGAATCTTAAGACTTTTGATAGACATCCAACTGCACTTTTGCTGGTCTAACTCTACGAATTCTCATGAGAAAAACCAGCAGTTTTCATTAAGTTAGCTTGCATCAGTGAATGGAAGCGTGGTAATCATTATGCAATTTTGTGAACTAATTGAGTAGGAAAATCAACTCTAATTGTTTCCCTAGGGAAAACCAGTCCTCACTTCAAAGCTATGAACTCTAGCAGCCAAGGTCATAAATAAAATGACCTTTGTTTACTCCCCAAACTCTTTTTACACATTTTTTCCTGCATCACCTCTAGCACCTGGTCAGATAGTACCCTTGGTTACACTTGCAGAGGGCATTATTTTATTTCTGAAATGCCCTTCCTCATGACTTCAAGAAGTTGAATTCCCACCACTCCTTAAAATCCATCTTAACTGGCACCTCCCTCAGGATCTCCCTAGTACATGATGACCCACCTTCTCTCTGACTTCCCATAGCACATTATTTACACCTCTCATGAGCTCATATACTATTTGTATTTTAAATATTTATACATGACAGTTCCTCTGATCATAATACAAGCTCCACGAAAATAGTGATAGCTCTTATTTTATCTAATCTTTGCCTTTTTTCCAGAGCATCAGAGTTCAAATCCTACATCTGATAGCTTACTAGCTCTATTTTGCTGGCAAATGATTGACCTCCCTGGGCTTCATTTTCCTCATCTACAAAATGAGAGGGTTGGTCTCTACCATCCCTTCCAGTTCCAGATCTACAATTCTATGGATGCTCCTACAATCGTAGTCTAGTATCTCTTACATAATATACTATGATACTTTAATGGATATGTGGTCTCATCCAATTAGAAATTCCCACCATTGGTACAGAACACAATCCATTTGTGCCTTCTTGTTTTGTGCGATCTTTCTCTTCCATATTCCCTCATATATATCATACAAAAGAGATATGTGGTACAGTGGAAAGAATATTGGCTCTGGAGTCAGAGACCTTAGTTTAGAACCCCACCTCAGATGGGTCCTGCCTCTATAACACAAATCACTTAGATTTTCTGAGCCTTGGTTTCCCCATTGGTAAAATCTTTCATCTTATGGTTTTCCCAGCCTGCTGAAGAGTCCTCTCTCATAGATTTAGAGCAGGAAGGGACCTTAGAAATCATCAAATCCAAGCTTTTCACTTTGCAGATGAAGAAACTAAGGCTCAGGGAGGTTAAATGACTTGCCTAGAATCCCAATAGGCAATAAGCAGAATTCAAATCCAGGTCTTTGAGATTGCAAGTCTAGTGATTATTTTTCTCTATGTCATGAAATCTTCAAGTCTTTTAACATTTCATGGATACCAGTGCAGGATATGAGCTATCTATCTATTATTCTTCCTCTGACTATTTAACTTGCCCATGGTCTTTACTAATCCTTTTCTAAAGGATATTTTTTGTGTCAGTTATTACATAAACAATATTGTTGGCAATATGCCATGGCCTACTTTCACCTACCATATACTTCTATATTGTACTTTGGTTTGCCAACAGCCTTTGATATTATGGTGTTCTAAGATTCATTTTCACAAAAGGAAAATAATAAATACTTATTGAATTGTTAAGATAAGATAAAATCAAATATGACTAAAGTTAAATTATTAAATAGGAAAAGTTGCTTCTTGATTATCACTCAACAAGTAGTTGCATTAGAAGGATCACATCATCACTTATATCAGTTGATATTCAAATTATTTTTATATTTTTAATAATTTATACTAGAATATCTATCTGTGGAAATGCACTTTAAATATGCATAATTATGAGCACATATAATTTTAAAGTATAAATATTTATCCTACTATTGCTAGTATGTGCCAATGCATTGTATCAATGGATGCAGCTTGCTCCTTCAAGGGACTCTTATGTACCTACAATGTGTGTAGTGCAAAGAATTCAAGGACAAAAGACAGCATGTACCAATGGAGCTATGTGCAAAACAGATATAAAGAAATTTGGGGAGAAAGAGCACTGATTGTTGAGGGAATTAGGAAAAGCTTCATATATTTGAGACTTGAACTAAGTCTTGAAGGAAACTTAGGAAGTCTAAGCAACGAAGATGAGCAGAGAGCACATTGTAGACATTGCAACTTTGAGAGTGCCAAAGCACAGAGATGGAAATTGGATTTTCATGTATGAGACACAATAAGAATAACTTAGCTGAACTACAGAGTTTGTGAAAGTGATAAGGAAGGAAAGGCAGGTTGAAGACACAGCTTTGAATAACAGTAGCTGATAGCTGGCATTTAGTGTTTTCAAATTTGCAAAGCACTTTACATATGTTAACTCATTTGATTTTTTTCATACCAAGTTGAACTTAGTGGAGACATTAAGCTAAAATACCCTGTCACCTAGCTGCCTGGAGTCGTTACTTCACTCCCTTCCATGTCTCCATCCTGAATGGGATGCCTTTGTCCTACCTTATTGTTGGGTGTTTCAGTGATGTGCCTTCTCTCAATGTCACACAGAATACTTGTGTTCATCTTTGCAGACTTGGTATATGTCAGTTCAATCTCTAATGTCCCTTCCATCTCAAAAATTCTACCATTGTATATGATGCAGCCAACTCCACTGAAGCACATATTTCTGTGTCTGAGGTATTCAAAACCCTGAAAATGCCAGAGCCCACTGGCTATAGCACTACAGTGGGAAAACTTCTACTCATTCCCGACAATGAACGGGGTCAAAAGGGAAACATGGCAAATCATTTATTTCTTATGGACCTGTTTTCTTTGTAATTACACCAACCATTAGTGAATAATTGGCAAGTAAAAAACATGGCAATACATTATGGTGTTATGGTGATTCCAGGTAACTAAACAGTTACAAATATCTTGAAATATAAAATGATGCTGATGTTATCTATATTGATATATATAGGCATATATCTATATCTACATACCACATATCATAGATTGACATTTTAATTTATAATAATATGGAGACATTTTACAATTTACAGCTTCACTGAAGAAGTGAATTAGATTTCTATAGCTCTCTTGGCACTACACAACCAATATTTACTTTTGTTGCAAATATGACATAATTCTTTTGATATATTCACATATGTGCCTGATACGTGGGAGAATGACTACCTTTGAGATTATTAAAGGACCACCCCTTTAACACAAACTGTTTAATAAAAACTAGGCATAGGTGATTTTCCCATTGCTTCAATATTTACTTGCAAGAAGTGAGCACAGATGGTATTCCCATTCTGTAAATTAGATAAAGAATCATTGTATATTCCATTGTTTCCTATGCCTGGAAAGCCCCCTTCCTTCACTGACTCCCCCATGAATATAAAAGCTATTGAATTTCTACCTATCTTTTAAAAGCTAACTATGTCAAACACCTCTTCTAGGAAGCTTTTTCTAATTCCTCATTTCCTCTGGCCATGCAACACTTTATTTGCATCTTATTTATGTAAATACATGTTGCTATGTATTACAGTTATTTTTATTACTAATTAGGAAGACTTTAGTGAGCTACCAAAGTGAACAGGAAGATGATAAAGGGCTGTAATATATTTGGGAAACTGTGTTTCATTTTTAATGGTCTCAGACTGCCCCCTCAAAGACATATACTCACATCCAAAGTTTCTAAGATTCGTCTTTACGTGATGCTATGTGACTGAAAATCATGCGATATCACAGTCTCTAAAGAATGTGTGGAAATTGGAAAAACACTGAATGAGTATAAAAAGGTGGCAGCAATTTCCAGTGATGACCTATATACAAAAAATGATATCAGGAATTTTCCTTTATGCAGGCCTTTAATTTGAGGAATCCCCCCAATCAATGATAACTGGTATGTTCTGCAAATGACAGTCTCCCCAAATTGTCAGGAGCACAAAGGGTTTAAGTGGCTTCACCAAGATCACAGAACCAGTGTGTATCATTTGTGGGATTTAAACTCAAGTCTTCCCAACTACGAGATAAGGTCTCTAACCTATATATCACATTGTCTCTCATTAAGCACATGATTACAGAAATTTGGGCTTCGAAAAGAGGTGGGCCATCTATGTAGGGAGAATAATGAATGGCAGATGGACAATGTTAGGGTTACACCAGTGACCAAAGAATGTTTAAAAAATTACTAAAGAAAAGCCCCTAACACATTCTCCTTTGAGGAGGATTTAAGGACTTACAAGAGATAAGTGCAAGAACTTGACAGAGTGACAGGTAACTTTTGGACCAAAGTAGCCAGAGGATCATAAGATCTAAGATCTAGAAATGGAAGAGACCTCAGAGGCTATCTAATACAACCCCTAATTTTTATAGATAATGAAATTGAGGTCCATAAGTGACTTGCTCAGGTTCACACAGTAAGCAGAGGTGGAATATAAATCTAGGTTCTCTCATTCCAAATCCAGTGTTCTTTCCATTGTACTATGAATGAATTTTGGTGTGTATCCTATGTGTCAGACACCCTGCTGAGCACTTTAAAAATATTCTATCATCAGATCCTCACAATAACCCTGTGAAGCACATGCTATCACTATCTCCATTTTACAGTTAAGGGAACCAGGAGGTTAACAGGTAGAGGTTAAGTGACTTACCCAAGGTCACACAGCTGGTCAATGTCTGAGACTGGATTTGAATTTAGGTCTTTCTGACTCCAGGCCCAGCATTTCTATCTATCGCATAACATAGCTGTTTCCATCACCCATTCATTTATGTATTTGTTAATTTGAATATGTGACCTACCTCCCTTCCAAACCAACAAGAACTATGAAGGCCAATTGTCCATTTGGGCCCATGGGCTTAGATGTACAATATTTGTGATCCTAAACCTGCAGAAGCAACAAGTGCTTCCCAAGTCCTTCCCACAATGTCAATTCCTGAGCAAAGTAGTAGCAATAATATGAGTATAGCTTTCTCACTATTTCTGAATTCATATGTATAATTTCCTTCCATGATTATCCTCCAATGAAAATGTCAAAAAGACACATTTGCAATTCCCTGGTCAAGTGGCTCAGTCTCCAGAACACTATAACAGTAACCCTCTATTTTTTTTTGGTCTAAATGATGTTAGCAAGTGGAAAAAGGAAACCAGATGTGCTTCCTATGAATAATTAATGCTACTGCTGACACATTCTGAAGCTCTTTATATTACAATCTCTGTGGCTTTGTGTACACAAATTGTTTTGGCCATTTGGACTACAGAAACTTTTTGATTAAAGCAAATTCTCTTTTTCCTGAAGGAGGAAAAAAGATTGAAACTGTTTTCATACCACTAAAGTATCACATATTTTCACTTTATTGTTTGAAAGGCAAATTCTAAAATGAAATATATTTTTATACACAACCAGAATTTTACAATGATATTAAGTTTCTTTCTCCTCTTGTTCTAAAATATTTATACACACTGGATCATTTTCTTGTATTTTAAAATATGCCATTCCTTTCAGCAGAACCAGTCAAAGAAACATATCAAATAGAATTTAAGCTTTCTGAGAAAATTTTCCACTTCACTGTATGTGTCCTGCACAGGCTTTGCTATTTATATGTGGTCTCCGCCATTAGAATGTAAGCTCCTTAAAGGCAGGGATAATATTTTTGCCTTTCACTGGTCCCCTAGCACTAGCCTAGCATCTGGCCCATAGTATTTAATAAGTGGTTGCTGACCATCTGGCTGGCTGGCTGACTTCTCGGGACAAGGACATTATATTAGCTACTACCTTAATATTCCACATGACCAAAAACATGCCCTGAGATATTGTTTATTTGAATTGAATCTACTTGATATTCAGTCTTAAGGCAACAATGGGGCAGCTAGGTGGCACAGTGGATAGAGTACTAGAACTGGAGTCAAGAAGATTCATCCCTCTGACTTCAAATCTGACCCAAGACACTTATTTGCTATATGATCCGGGGCAAGTCACTTAACTCTGTTTCCTCATTTATAAAATGAGCTGGAAAAATAAATAGCAAGACACTCCAGTATTTGCCAAAAAAAAAAATCCCAAATGGGGTCATGGAGAGTTGGGTATGAGTGAAAATCGACTCGACAACAAAGTCAACAACAACAAAATTCAAATTGGTTTGCTAAAATATGATAATAATAGCTGGCCCTTTCAGGTTTGCAAAGCGCTTTACAAATATTATCTCATTTGATCCTCACAACAACCCTGGGGGATAGATTCTATTATTATCCTCATTTTACAGATGAGGAAATTGAGGCAAAGGTAAGTGACTTGCTTGCCCAGGGTTACTAAGGTAGCAAGTGTCTGAGGTAACATTCAAATTCAAGTCTTCTTGACTCTTGGCCCAGAACCCTATCTTATCATTAAGCTTCCATAATGTAACTCAATTAGAACATTACAGGATATATGATACATAGTATAATTCATTTAGAATGTTATGAGATGAAAAGAGGTTTTTTCCGACCAAAGGTTGATATTTAGGCTGTTATTTCACAAGGAACCTGGAGAAACCATTAAATTAGAATTGAAGAAACAATTCAAATAGCCATTTCAAACCACTATGTTTGGGCCAATAGATTTTTTAGAATATTGAATTGACCTGGTGTTTGAATGAATTAGCTGACTTGGATTACTGTTTGGTTTTGTGTAAGATTCATGCAAAGAGAACTGATGCCTAGCAGCTATTTGTGTTCATTTTGGTAATTAATATCAAATTTCTAAAGTTCACACTCCAAATTGTCTAATTAAGAAATTGATCTCTTGAATCCTAATACGTGGGAATGCCGCAGCCATAAGAAATGGGCTTAGGGCTCCAAGTATACTCTAACTCTAACTTCTTTACCTTCAGTAGTTTCCTGCATGGTTATCAATTCAATTTCTTTTTTTTAATTATTGATGTATAGAGTCATGGATATATGTGATCCTATAAAGAATACTGAAATGCTAGTGTACTACAATTTTAATTTTAGAAATGTCCACAAGAAAATGCTAAAATGCTAAGTGCGTCTTATTTCTATTTGAAGATTTTGCAGCTGTCTTATTTGGAGTAGATGGTGTTGCCTAAAGAATAGAGCTCTAGGTATGGGGGAGGGAGGTTGGTGGGAAAATCTGAGTTTGAAGTAGGGCTTAGTCATTCACTAACTGTGGGGCTATGGGCAAGCCACTGACCCTCCTGGACCTTGATTTCCATATTCCTAAGGCAGGTCAGTGACCCTCTTGCTCCTCCATTTCCCATCTGCAAAATGTTCTCTAAGGTGTCTTCTCTCTTTGATAGTTTGTGACTTCCCTTGTAAAAGGTTCATGCTATAATCAGCTATCACTAAAAGGTGGCATTCTTTCATTTAAAAAAAAAATCATAGGGCCTAGAAAATGTAACACAAGCAAAACAAGGGCTCTTTATCAACATGAAGAAATAAAGCCATCAGATTTTGTATTGATTTTGCTGACATCCTTCAGTGACCCTACTTACTATATTGAAGGCCCTTCTGTGACTCTGATGATGGATTCTTCCAAGGGTTAATATGTTGATGAAATCATTGATTTTGTGTGGCATCCCCTGAAAGAGCACTAGACTTTTAAAAATACACAAAAGGAGACTACTCTTTATAAATGCACCACATCCCTTTGGAAATTGAAATGGAAGTCAATATCCACTACAATAAACCAGAATAATTCAGTAAGACTTTGCAGATTCTACCGGGTCTCAACTTATTACAAGCTACAACAACCATACATGCAGAATCTGGATTTAGATGTTAGGACAAGATCACAAGGCCTTGGTCCTGTTCTGTCCAATAGTTTTATCAGTAACTTCAAAGATTGAGTAAGAGTTCGAATGTAGAATCATAGAATTAGAGGGCATTCAGTTCAAACCTTGCAGACAGAAAAAAACAGTAACAACAAACAAACAAACCTTCATTCCAGAGGGTCTAAATAAATTTGCATAAAGTCACTCAGGCAATAAGTGGCACAGGATTTGAACCCACATCCTTTGATTCTAAATCCAGTTTCATCCGTACTGTACCATAAAACTTCTTTGCATCTTTTATGTGCCAGGGACCGTGCTTAGGTACTTCACACATAGAAATGGAAAAGAAACTGCCTCTGTCCTCAGGAACCTTCAGGAAACAACCTGCACATACTAAGAAACTTTTAAAAATAGGCACTAAGTCATTGTAGAATAGGGGGAGTGATTAGGAATAACCTTGTACAGAAAGTGGCAGTAGTTGAATTTTGGAGGAAGCTAGAGATTTGGAAAGATGGGAGGCTAGGTAATACAGTAAATAGAGTGCTAGTTCTAGAGTCAGTAAGATATAAGTTCAAATCCAGCCTCAGACACTTACTAGCTTTGTGACCCTGGGCAAGTTACTTGACCCCTATTTGCCTCAGTTCCTCACCTGTAAAAAAAATGGAGACACACTAGAAAAGGAAATGGCCAACCACTTCCAGTATCTTTGTGAAGAAAACTCCAGAGACAAAATCAATGGGGTCACATAGAAGTGGACACAACCGAATGACTGAATGATAACAGCAGAGATTTGAGGATGTAGAGATTCGGAGGGAGTGGATCACTGAAATCAGAGATTGAATATCATATATGAGGAATGAGAAATAGTCCAGCTTTGCTGGAATATAGATGACTAGGTGAAGGGGATAATGTTAGTTGATCAAAATAATAAGGTTGGAAGTGTAGGGCAGAATCTTTGCTGGGCATTAGATGTCAGACTTTATCCTAGAAGCAATTGGGAGCATGCGGAATATCTTAAGCAAATATTTGCATATTCATAATTGTGCTATAGAGATATCAGTTTGGCAGCCATGGAGAGGAGATTGGAAAGGGGAGACAATGATGTAGGGAGACCAATTAGGAGACCCTTGCAAAAGTCCAGGTGGTGAGAATTGATAAGGGCTTGAAGTAGGATAGTGGATGTGAATAGAGGAAAGCCAGTGGATAGACGAGATGTTGGGGTGGTAGAGTTGACAAGCCTTGGCAACTACCTGGACATGAGGAATGAGGGAGGATGACTACAAAGATGCAAATTTGGTCACTGGAAGGACAGTGGTGACCTTGACAGAAATAAAAAAGACAAGAATAGCATGCTTTTCAAATTCACAAGTGACATAAAATAGAGATCGTACCTTCAATATACTCTGTATGTTTCTAATAGGTATCTATTTATGTTCAGGGTCTCTCCCCTTTTAGAATGTAAGCTACTAAAGGGTAGGTTCTGTCCTCATCTGTAGTTTGTTTCGCTAGTGATTAGCACAGTGTCTGGAACATAGTAAGCCTTAATAAATACTGGTTGATTGATTAATTGATTAGAAGACAGGATTTGGATCCCAAAGGATCTGAACAAGCTGGAATAACATATTGAGTTTAATAAGATGAATTTAATAGGAATAAATATAAAATCCTATGTTAGGTTTTTTTTTAAATGTAGCATGGAAATGCCACATTGATAAATGCTGAATTGAGAGGATGTGGCTAATTAACAATCTGTGGCAAAAGAAAAAAATAACCTATACAGTTTTAGTAGACTATAAGCTCAAAAGGTAGTGTGGCATAACAGAATTTCTAGGCAAGTCTCTATCTTCTCAGTGCCCTAGGTATTTCTCTGCAACTTTGTGTAACAGACAAGTTGCTGCTCTGTCATGAACCGTCTTCTCCCTCCCTCCTTCTCTGTCTCTCTCTCTCTCTCTCTCTCTCTCTCTCTCTCTCTCTCTCTCTCTCTCTCTCTCTCACCTCCCCAGCTCCCATAAGTTTAACAATTATCTCTATGCAGATGACTCCTAGATCAATGTATCCAGCCGCGGTTTCTCCCTGAGAGCTTTTGTTCTGGATCATCAACTCTCTATTGGACATTTCAAACAGGTAGTCCTAAATTGAATGTGTTTAAAACCGAAATCAATATCTTTTCCCCTGAATCTGCCAGTCTTTTATACTGACAAAAGCACCACCAGTGCACTGGGTGATACCCCTTCCAACTTCTCAGGTTCATAATCTCAGTCCTATCCTTGGCTCCTCATTCTCCCTTGCTCCTCTTGTTTAATCATTTGTCAACTCTTGCCATCAATATATTTGACCCCTTCTTTCTACTTATATAGATGCTACCTAAATTTCAGCTTTCATAACCTCTTGCCTAGATTATTGCAACAGTTTTTTTAATAGATCTCCTTGACTCAAATCTCTCACCACTCCAGTTTATCCTACATGCTGATGCAAAGTAATGTTACTTGAGTGCAGACCTGACCATGTTACTCCCCTACTCAACCAGCTACTGTGCCTTCCCACTGCCTGTAGAACTACCTAACCTGTCCCTGAATTATCTTTCCAACCTCACTAAGCATGACTCTTTCCTCCAAGGACTCTATAATCCAGCCAACCCAACCTTCTCTTTTTCCTTACTTCACCCCCTGTTTCTGTTTCATTTTTACTGGCTATTTCCTAGTCCTGAAATGCACTTCCTCTCCTTCTCTTGGATTCAGAGAATCCCAGTCTTCTTTTAGGATGCAGTTTAATTACCATCTTCTACCTGAAGTCTTTCCTGATCCCTTCCAACTGCCAGAGTTCTCTATCTCAAGCTAGCTTGTATTTAACTACTCTGTATATATTTGTATTTATTTATTTAGCATATATTTTATATTCATTTAAATCTCCCCTGGTAGAATGTAAGTTTCTTGTGGATAGATATTCTTTCATTCTTTGTATTTGTATTCCCAGTGTCTAGGACAGTACCTGGGGTTTCCTAAATCAATACACAGGCACAGGTACTTAAAGTCACCGATGTACTAATACAATCTCTGCCAAAAATTGATAAAAATTACAGTATTCAGAATGAAGAGGCAATAACCGCAGTATACTCTGCCTTTGTCACAACACAGGTGAAAAAGTGACTCAGTGCTCAGTAACAGGCACTACACATTTTCAGAGGGAAAAAATGGCAAGGTTGAGTGTGTCCAGAAGGAGAAAACCAGGAGAGTAAGGAGATAACTTAGTTTGAAGGACCTGGGGATGGTTAGCATGGAGAAAAGAGACCTTGAAAAGGATAAGAGGAAACAATACCTTTCTTCAGATATTTGAAGGACTGTGAAATGGAAGAGGAATTCAACTCATTCTGCTTGAGGTCAGAATTAGGACCAGTAGATGGGAGCAACAAGGAAACAGATTTCAGTTCATTAGAACAAAGAACTTTCTGAAACGAGAGATATCCAGAAGTGAAATGGACTACCCCTGGAGCTGGCAGACCTCTAAAAACTTACTGTATGACCACTTGTCATCAATGTTGTGAAGGGAATATATGCTCCTAACTAATTCCTAAGTAGAAACTAGAGAGTTTCTGCATTCTTGTCTAACTCTAAGAATCCAGAGTTTTATGAAACAATTTACTCTAAAATAAGCTTCATGCTAAACGGTGAAACAGTTTTAATATTTTCTCATCTCTTCCTGTACCCCTCTTAATCTTATTATTGGCACAATTATCTAACCACCTCTATGTATTACCCACATGATATCAGATACAGCAGCCAAGCCAGACCTACCCTCTCCAGGCAGGATCACAGGATTGTTTCTTTTTTATTTCTTTTTTTTTAAATCAGAAAAAAAAATCCTGATAGTCAATAAACTAATCAACAAACATTTATTAACCACTTACTATGAGTCAGGCACTGTCACTTTGCTAAGGGTTGGGTATACAAAGAAAGTAAAAGACAGTCCCTGCTGCCAATGATCTTACATTCTAATGGGGGAAACAACACATAAATAAATAGGTATACCCAAGATACAGAGTAGGTAGAAGGCAATACAGCCTTCCAATACTAAGCACTAATTGGGGTCATCTCCAGGCATCCTAATCTGTATCTTGGTACTGGACCCAGATGGCTCCGGAGGAGAAAGTGAATTTGGTGACTCTGCACAGCCCTCCCTCACTTAAACCCAATTCACTTACAAGTCATGGCATCACCTTCCTGATGTCATGGTCCTCTTCAAGAACAAAGGACAAACAACAGTCTGAGAGTAGTCTGAGCTGCCCCACTGGGGACCCAACTGTCCAGTTCCAATTAGGCAACACAGCTCCTTCCTTCCTTCCTCATTTCCCTCCCTCTTTCCTCCTTGCTACCTCCTTCCTTCCTTCCTTCTTTCATCCACCCATCCTTCCTTCCTCCCTTCCTTCTTCCTCTTTCCTTCCCTTCCTTTGCCTTACTTAAATTCAATTCACTTGCAAGTCATGGCATCACCTTCCTAATATCATGGTCCTCTTTGAGAAAGAAGGATAAACAACAACAGCAACCAAGGAATAAGGAGTGGTTTATTTACATTTAAATTTGAAAAAAGATATATGGAGACAACTGTTTAATCTAAAGGTATGTATCTCCAAATGAAATTTTCAGAGGAGTAGGTAGGATGGGTATTTAGGGACTTTCTCAGAGCCCCTCCAGTCACAGTACTCTGACTACCTTACTCTGCCTAAAGTCAAACCTGTCCTCAGTAAGCAATGAGTGGTGAGACTCACACTTCTTAAGGAGACAATTTTAAATTTAGAAATTAATCTCAACTCTTTTATAATAATAGTAAAAGGGGAGATCAAAGGATTTATGACCAAAAAGGGATTTCCATCACTAAAATAACATTTTTTTTCCTTGAGCATGGCAGCACAAAGATCAGTTGGTGCTTTGAATGTGACATTTCCCTCACCATTTTAGTGTAAAAATCCTTTGAGACAATCCCCTCCTTAATGAAATCTGATAACTACTCCTCTTCAAGGTTTATGTTTGTGACTTTTTAATCCCAGAATAGTATTCAAAACCCTTAGGATTCACTGAAGAGAGGGGCAATGTTACAGGGACTGTTTTTTTTTTAACTTTGCACTCCTAGCACTTAATACAATGCTTCACCCATAGTAGGCAGTTTATAAATACTAGTTGACTGACTGATTAGGGAAGAATCACAATATGATCTGAACATGAAAGGAATGAGTTTGGAGAGCATGAATCACAATAGAAGGGAAATTCAGCACAGAAATTAAAAATAAAATAGTCATGAGTGTGCTAGGTTAAAGAACACACTGGATTGCTGGTGTACCATGTGTGCCATGAAAGTATAAAACTTTAATAACATAATGGGACACAAATTCCCACAATGAAGAACATCTGTCAAGATAATGTGAGAAAAGGGAAGAAGCCAGGAGATACTCACTAGGGCATAGAACAAGAAACTGTAAGCTTCTTGAAGGCAGAAACTATTGGGAGTTTTGTCTTTCTATCATCAGCATCTAGTACAATGCTTTAAAAATCCCTTTTAGATACATGAATATAAGCAATGAAAAACTGGGTGCATCCATTAGTGAAAAGTCAATGAATAAACATCAATAAAATACTTATAATACATAGAACAATTTTTAAAGTATAAAAATGGACACAATTGTTACTGTAACAATTCTGTTACTGTCTTGCTAAGTCCAATTCATGCTTTTTTTTTCTTTTTTGTTAAACTTTTCTTTTTTAATATAATTAATATTTTTTATTTTTAGTTTACAACACTCAGTTCCACATAACTTTGAGCTCCAGATTTTCTTCCCCCCACCTCCCTCCCCAGTTCAGCATGGAATCCGACACACCTTCCACATATAACTTTGCATTGAACTTATTTATACAATAGTCAAGCTGTAAAGAAGAATTATGACCAATGGAATGAATCATGAGAAAGAACAAACAAAACCAAAAAAAGAGAAAAAAAAAGAAAAGAAAATCGAAGGGAAAAACTGGAGAGCATACAGTGTGCCTCAATCTGCATTCAGACTCCATAGTTCTTTCTTTGGATATAGATAGCTCTCTCCATCATGAGTCCTTTGGAGTTGTCTTTGAACCTTGTATTGCTGAGAAGAGTGAAGTCTATCAGGGTTAGTCATCACAGAATCCATATATCTGTGGTTGTGTATAATGTTCTCCTGGTTCTGCTCTGCTCACTCAGCTTTATATCATGTAGGTTTTTCCAGGTTGTTATGAAGTCCGTATCTTCCCTGTTTTTTATAGCACAATAGTATTCCATTACCTTCATATACCACAACTTGTTCAGCCATTCCCCAATTGATGGGCATCCCCTTGATTTCCAATTCTTTGCTGCTACAAAAAGAGCTGCTATAAATATTTTCGTACATATGGGTCCTTTTCCCACTTGTGTGATCTCTTTGGGATACAACCCTAGAAATGGTATTGCTGGTCAAAGTGTATGAACATTTTTATAGCCCTTTGGGCATACTTCCAAATTGCTCTCCAGAATGGCTGGATCAGTTCACAACTCCACCAGCAATGCAACAATGTTCCAATTTTCTCACATCCTCTCCAGCATTTATCATTTTCCTGTTTTGTTGTTTTAGCCAATCTGACAGGACATATGTGGTACCTAAGACTTGTTTTGATTTTCATTTCTCTAATCATTAGTGATTTTGGGCATTTTTTCATATGCCTATAGATATCTTTAATTTCTTCCTCTGAAAACTGCCTGTTCATATCCTTTGACCATTTATCAATTGGAGAATGCCTTGTATTCCTATTAATTTGGTTCAGTTCCCTGTATATTTTAGAAATGAGGCCTTTATCAGACTAAGCCAACTTCTTGCCAGACTTCTTTTCAGTTTTTCTAGCAATTTTGGTGAAACTATATTTGTTTGATCCAAATCTATTCCACTAATTGACAAGTTTTCCTTCCTTATTTTTCAATTAAGTACTGAATCATTTAAATGATTTCTGCTTTGTAATACAGTTTGATTTTTGATAAATTATCACCCTGGAAGTTTTTTTTTTACCATTTGTTGTTCTACATATTTTGAATATATTTTGTAATAGTGATTAGGGGATATTAGAATCAAGCAGCTCCTTCTTATATCTCCAGTATTCAGATGCATGCGTTACTCCTGAGGGACACTTTCTGAAAAAGCTATGACTGTTCACAAACTCTTGTCAGTCACTAGTGCGGCAGCTAGGTGATGCAGTTGATAAGAGTGCCCAGCCTGGAATCAGGAAGACTCATCTTCTTGTGTTCAAATCTGGCCTCAGATACTTATTAGTAGCTGTGTGATCCTAGGCAAGTCACTTAACCCATTTGCCTCAGTTTCTCTATTTGTAAAATGAGTTAGAGAATGAAATAGCAAACCACTCCAGTACCTCCCAAGAAAACCCCAAATGGGGTCATGAAGAGTCAGACATGAATGAAAATGACTAAGCAACAACATTGGGGCAGAAATGCAATACTATGACTTGGGAGAGAGGGTGTGGTGGGTAATGGAGATTTAAGAGTCATCTGTATATAGGTAACAGATAAAGACATGAAAGTAGATGGGACCACTAAGGGAGAAAATGTAGAGGAAGATGTAAAAGCATCCTTTGGGAATGCCTAAATCTGCAGTTCATGTGCCTAACTGTGTTCAAAGTGATTTCTAAAATAAAATGATGCAATATTGGGCAGTTTATATTTAATAGATCATCTCCCATACCACATAAAGCTATATCCCAACACAAGAAACTTGGGACAGAGGCCCCTGTGTCCCAGAAGCAGAGATCCACTTCAGAAACCAGGAGGAAAAAAAAACACCATAAAAAAATAGCAAGAAGCTTTCAAATAGATTCATATTATGGAGACAGGGATGATCAAAACACCAATTCAGAAGAGGACAGCATGGATACTATACCCACATCTGAAACCTCAAAAGGGAAAGTGGACTGGTCTCCAGACCTAAAAGCATTACTGGGAGAACTCAAGGAGGACTTTAAAAACCAAATTCGGGAGGTAGAAGAAAAAATGGGAAAAAAAATCAATGAGGAAAACGAACCTTTAAAAGGTAAAATCAGGGAATTGGTTAAGGAAAATCAGAATATAATTGGAGAAAATGTCTCATTGACAAGTAAAATCAACCAAATTGAAAAGGAGATAGAGAAGATAAAGGAAGAAAACAAAACATTAAAAATTAGAATTTCCAAGTAGAAGCTAATGACTCTATGCGACATCAAGAATCAGTCAAACAAAATCTAAAAAAATGAAAAAATAGAAGAAAATGTGAAATATCTGATTGGAAAAACAACCAACCCGGAAAATAGATCCAGGAGAGACAATCTAAGAATCGTTGGTCTACCTGAAAGCTATGATGAAAAAAAGAGCCTGGACAGTATCTTCAATGAAATCCTTAAGGAAAATTGCCCAGAGGTCCTAGAAGCAGAGTGTAAAATTGTCATTGAAAGAATCCATTGATCACCCCCCGAAAAAGATCCCAAATTGAAAACTCCAAGAAATATTACAGCCAAATTCCAGAACTACCAGGTCAAGGAGAAAATCCTGCAAGCAGCTAGGAGGAAACAATTCAAATATCACAGAACTACAGTCAGGATCATGCAGGATCTTTCAGCTTGTACCTTAAATGACAGGAGAAATTGGAATATGATATTCCAAAAGGCAAAGGAGCTTGGACTACAACCAAGGATCAACTACCCAGAAAAACTGAGTGTAATTTTCCAGGCAAGGAGTGGACATTCAATGAAATAAGGGAATTCCAGACTTTCCTGATGAAAAGGCCAGAGCGCATACTTTTTTTTCTTCCAAAACAAACTGTATAAACAGAAGCTCACGATTTCACCTGTAATCCTCTTTGTTGTTATTTTTAATATGGAAATGTAAAATGATACTTCAAGTATCAGCTCATACCCCACCTACTAAAGGAAGACTTTTTTGGTATTCTATCTGCCCTCCTCTCCTCCTAGCTGATAGTACCTTGCCCTTTGAGATTACTTTCCATTTCTATACCTCTCACATAATTCCAGTTAGTTACATGTTATCCCCACCATAAGAATGTGAGTTTTTTGAGGATAGATAATTTTCACCTTCCTTTGCACTGCCAGCCTTTAGCATAGCACATAGTAAGCACTTAATCAACACTTCTTGATTAAGTTCATTTTAAAAGTTTTCTTTTTGAGTGAAAAATAAATCAACCAAAGAATATGTTTTATACCTACTATGTGTTCAAAGAAAGAGGGGGTGGAAAGGAATAGTGCCTACTATGTGTCAGCCACTGCGCTCCACACTTTACAATTATTAACTCATTTGATCCTTAAAACAATCCTGTGAGGTAAGGGCTACTGTTATCCTCATTTTAGAGATGAGGAAAATGAGGCAAATGGAGGTTAAGTGACTTGCCCATGCTCATACAACTAATAAGTGTTTGAGTCTGGATTTGAATTCAGGTCTTCCTGTTTCCAGGTCCAGGGCTCTATCTTGTTCATTCTTTTTTCATTCATGTCCAAGTCTCCTTGACTCCAGTTGGGGTTTTCTTGGTAAGGATAATGGAGTGCTCTATCTTTCCCTTCTCCAAATACTCTATCTACTGTACCTAAAAGGCAGCAGAATGGTATAATGTAAAGAACATTGAATGTGGCATCAGACAACTGCTTCCAGACTGCATTTCTGCCATATAGTATCCTAGTCACTATACTTTTCTGGGCCTCAGCTTCCTCATCAGTAAAATGGTGAGTTTGGACTTGATCTCTAAGGTGCCTGATGGCATTCTATGAGATAAATTTATTATGACACATCAAGGGAAATATAATGTATGATTGGAGACCAAAAGCCTCACAGTTTTGTTGAGGAAATGGAATAAATATGAAGGAAAGGACAATTCAGTACTAAAATTACACGGTACCTAGTATAAATAGCATAAAAGGGATTCTAAGCACTTAGGTTCACTGTGGGAGAGAAAAGTTAGTTGTCTTCATGGAGCAGCATGAAGAATGAAAGATCCTACGTGAAGGATCAGTAAGACGTAAATAAGTAAAGTTAAATCAAGATTACATGTGCAGGAAATAACTTAATCTAGTATTTGCCCCTTCTCATTTCTTTCTACAACAAAACACTTCCCTAGTTTGGGAGCTCACAAAGGTAACATGGCTTAAATTTTTTAAGGGTTAGTTTGTATTTCAATGAAGTATAAGTTGTTATTTCTATGCATTCTATAATTTACAAAATTTATTCCTTGGGAAAACATTACCAACATAGTTAGTTTAAGAGTTACTATCTCCATTTTAGAGAAGGGAAGACAATTGACATGGGGGCCAAAACGTCATACCAACGTAAATCTATTGATCCTACTGTTTCATATGTTGGGGTGATGAGGATGGCTCTGTATATATCGGGGCTGAAAATATCCATATAGTAACATGGACCTTTATTACATGCTAAATAGATAGATGCTTTTCTGTAGGTCTTAGGAAAGATTTTTACCCAGGAAAAAAACTAAAATATGTAACACTATTCTCTAGGCTTTATATTATCTCAAACTGTAAAGAATTATTATTTTAGTGACTCAGAAAATAAAAGGCAAGATAGAATACCAGAATATAATAACAACAAAAATATTTTCACTTGATATGCCTGAATAAAGGGGGGGAAGTGTATTTGCCAAAATGATATGATTAGTTGAATTTTCTCTTTATTCTGGTTTAAATGGCAAAATAACCAAATTTGAAACATTTCATCTTATCTCTTCCCTCTTCACTAATATTCTAGAAGTTAGAAGGTTGTTAGTAAATACCCAGAGTTTTTATTATGCTGTCACAACTTTCAAGGCTGTGTAGCTCTTGATACCATAGACTATTTTCTCTCACTAAATATATACCATACTACCTATCTGGCTGCTCTTTCCCAATTTTCTTTGGCCATCAACCCTTTCTCTTAGCATTGCTGTCCTCTAGACTCCTTTTTGTTTTCTCTCTACTCTTGTTTTCTCTCCTTTGCTGACTTCAGTTGCTCCCTAGTAATGAATTATTATCTCTATGCAGATGACTTCTCTATCTATAAATCATGGCCTAATCTCTCTTCTTAATTCCAGTCCCATATCATCAATTACCTGCTAGATATCCCTTTCTGGATATCCCAAAGGCATATCAAACTCAACATAGCCACAACATAATTCAATCTCTTCCTTCCTAAATCAAACCCTCCTCCAAACTTCCATATTTCTATTGAATAAACAATCATTCTCCCTATGACCCAAGTTTATCTTTCCCCTCTTTCTTATAACCTATATCCAATCAGTTCTTAAGTCTTGTCAATTTAACTGCTATGTCTCTTACATCCTTCTTCTCTCCACTCAGTAGGCTAATATTCAAGTTCAGCCCATCATCACCCCTCACTTTGGCTATTGCAATGGATTTCTAAGCATTTCTCTAGATACCATCTCTCCTCTCTTCACTCCATCCTCTACATACAGCTGCCAAAATAATCTTTGAAAGGACCAGTTTTGGCCACTTTATTCTATTCAATAACCTTCTGTGGTTCCCATTGATCCCAAGAAAAATTACAAACTATCAACTACATTCTATTCATATACAAACAAGCATGCATAGTTGCTCTTCACTATATAAATTATATTGCTTCATTCTAAGAAAGCATCTATGTTCCCAACTCACTAGAGAGGAATTAAAAAATATTTTTCACAAGCTGTTACTCAAGTTTCAAAGAGCCATTATCTGAGAAGATGCAGAAAAGCATCTTTAGACATATCATTCCTATTACTCAAATGGTACAAGAAGCTTTTTGAAGCCAGAGCCTTGTTTTCTGTTTTTTCTCCACATCCTAAACTGCTCTGCTTGGCACTTTTCTTACATAAGGGATTAAGTGTCTTCTGAAACAAAGCTCTCTGAATTTGACAGAATAATTTGATTTTATTACAAACTTCACAAAAAAGCTTATGTGAAACATATCTTAATATGTTTCTTTTTCCCTGATAGTAACCTAAGAAAATATTGTTACCGATGGCGGTAAAGTGGGACTTTGCATAGATGTCCTTTATCTACTCTCTAACTATCTCTGTGAGTTTCTGATAACATCTTCAAATGACTGAAAAAGCTCAGACAATTCTCAGTCAGTGAGCTGTTAATAAATGGGGCTGCCACTGGGCTTTTATTTGTCATACATTTGTATCTGACTCTTATTACTTGGTTGGAAGTCACAATTGTTAAAGTTCACATGTATCAGCTTAGTAGTAGTAACCTTTCAGAAAGTGGCCTAACTCCTAAAAAGCAGGTTTCAGAACGTACCCAATAGAAACTTTTTTTGTCCTTTTGGTTAGTTTAACTCAATTTTCTTTTCTTTTCCCTATCCCACTTTCTCTTTTGATATAAGGAATGTATCTCTGAGAAAGTAAGAGAAGTATATTTGGGGAAGTATAGATAATATAAGAAGAAATAGCAATTAAAATTTATTTTTAAAGGAGTTGTCCTGGACGAATCTAAGGCCACTCTCCAGCCAATTTAAATCAATTCTTCCAAGGCTCAGTGACCAAATGAAGCTCATATCTTTTCAGCCCATATAATATTTTATGATATATCACTTTGTGTATGTCTTCCTATGAATAAATGTTCCCACCTACTGACTCTGCAGTGTGGCCTCCAGGATACCTGAAGATATAATCATAGTGTTTAGATACGGATGTATACTTAAATTCCATTTCATATAATCCTTTATTTTATCAACCCAGTATCTGTGGCCCAAAGAGTTTAAAAAATTTGCCCCAAATCATACAGTAGTAAAGCATAAAACTTAAGATTAGAAATCCAAGTCCTCTTTCTTCAAATCCAGCACCTCCTTACGTCATTTCTTCTTTTGACATCTGTTTGATCTCTCTCTCTCTCAATCTCTCTCTCTCTGTCCTCTTCACTCTTCACCCTCTATTGTCATTTAAAGTGAAATACTTGGTATCTAATGAACAGTATGGCTAACTCTGTTAACTGTGGACAAATTTTGCTTTGACTTCTTTGTGACATTTCCTCCCATTCTGCTGAAACAACTCCTTAGTCCAATAAGTACTGGAAGCAAAGGAGGCTTAAGGTTAATCATTTCTAAAGCCACATTTAAATTACTGTCTATCTCATACTGTGAAGAAAGCAAGGCATTGCAAAATATCAGAGCAGGAGAAAGATGTTACCAAACTATTATAATATGCAGTGCTTCAAAAGTCCACTAGTAAATAAGAAATATTCAGTCTCATTTTATGACCAATAGGTCATAAACATTTGTAGAGAAACAGACTGAGAGTTTAAAAATAATTACCCAATAGGAGTGCAAAAGGATAGGTTTTCTCTAATACACAGCTCTAAGCAGGATATGCTCATACCCTCTTGAGTAAGCAAGGAAGGAATCATCAGATTCTGATAGTTCCTTCTGTCTTCCAAACTGTTTCATATGGATTCTCTTCTGAAGAGCACTTGCTAAGATACAGTTCAAAGAGCATTGAGTCTAGAGTCAGGAAGACCCAAGCTCAAATCCAGCCTCAGATATTTACTAGCTTTGTGACCTTGGACAAGTCACTTAACTTCTTTCTTCCTCAGTTTCTTCAACTGTAAAATGGAGATAATAACAGCATTTACCTTTTAGAGTTGTTATGAGGATCAAAAAATAATATTTATAAAGTGTTAACATAGTGTCTGGCACATAGTAGGTGGTGCCATATAAATGCTTATTCTAGTCCCTTTTCCTTTCCCTGGATGTTAGTTACAGAATAGGGATGGCAGTATTAGGAGGTGTTATTATTGTCCCGGCTGTTAGACTTATCTGCCATAGGGATCAGTATCCAACTGAAGTATTCAGAAAGGTCAGTTTAGTACTGGGCATAAGGGAGGGCTCACTAATGCTGGTTATTCATACAGCATGCAGATCAGGTGCAAACAAAAACTAGAAACTACTCTGTTTTGTTGTTTTGTTTTGTTTTACTCCTCTTTCAAATATGTTTTCCCCTCCTAACACTCTGTGCAGCTTTTGAGCTTCAAAATCAGATGCACTTTATCCAGAAGGGAAGCAACTGCTTCTGAAGTGGCTAGGAAATGAATAGGAATGTATCAGCTCCATTTTCAATAGGAAACACTGTAATTACAAGTGTCTCTCCCTGCCATGGCACCACCACACGAGTTCTGGTGTCGTCACCCACTCCTCAGGTTTGTAGAACACTCAGGAGCTTTGATTTATGATTCAAGGACGGTTGGGAGCAGAGGATAGTTTGGTTGAAATTTTCTCAGAGAAAATAAAAGTTGAAGTAGAAATATATGTTGAAAACATGAATGAGTGTGGTTTCTAAGAGAGGAGAAAATAAAATTTGGAAAACTAGATGTCTGGGCTTAGAAAAATTAGATAATAGACAGACAGACATAGACAGACAGACAGACAAACAGATAGATAGATGGATAGATGGATAAATAGAAGGGTAAGAAAATAATATTATAGAAAATGTTAATAGATGATGAGGGGATAACCACCTTTATTGTTATTTTTTAAACCTTGAACAGGAAATCAAGCCACCAATAAGCAAACACTATTACATGGCAAGCATTATGCCACGATGAATGCTATCTTTCAAGTCAGACAAAAAACAAGGTTTAGATCATTAATAATTGCTTTCATCTTGTGGTTAGAGAGGGGGTATTAGCCTGGTGCTCAAACCAAATTTTATTTGGGTAATAAGTTTTCCCTGTCTTAAATTCCCCTGAAGTCTCTAATAGTGTGTGTGTCATTTCGAGCACTAATCTATTTACCAGGGTGCTGTGTTCTGCTGAGTGGTCATTAACACACACCCCAAAGGTGCCTAAACTTCAGAGAGGGAAGAAAAAATACTTGGATTATACTAGTTTCTTCAGTTAGCAACGGAACCAGGAAGGTTCACTTTGTAAATCTAGCTTAGAGCACCTGTAGAGGAGTTGGGAATTCTTTGTAAAGATAGATCAGTGTCAGCTACTAACTATATTAGTCCTGTTTCTGGCAGATTCCCTGTAGCTTCAATACCAACCACTTTCTTCTAAAGTGTAAACATTTCATTTTTCTTTACCTTTAATGCCACAATTTCTTGAAAAAAGTGTATACATACATATATATATAAAACATACATACATATTATATACATATATACCCTTAAAATAAGGGTATGTATGTATACCATATATATGGTGTGTATAAACATATATATATATATACACATATATATACAGCATGTATATAGATATAGATATACCATATATATGCATTGTGGTTTTATTGTCTTTTTTAATCTATAAAGTTGATTTCATTAGGAAACTCAAGGATATGATGAATGAATAAAAGAAGAATTAAAAAGTATTTACAAAACACCTGTTATGTGCCAAGAACTATGCTAGGTGCTGAAGATACAAATAAAAAAGGTGAGTCTTACCCTCAAAGAGCTCATATTCTAATAGGTGGAAACAACACATATTGGATATATAAATATAAATATATATATATATATATGTGTGTGTGTGTGTATGTATATATTTATGTATGTGTATGTATAGGTATATCTTTGTGTATTTGTATGCATGTGTGTATATGAATATATATATTCACAGACACAAATATATATGTGTGTGTGTGTGTGTATATATATATATATATATATATATATATATATATTTCATTATTGTTCCCATTATAAGAGGTGAAAAATGAGGTGACCAGGGTGACAGCCTCCCAGATATGGACGGTTATATGAATTTTTATCCACCCTCTCTGCAAACAGGAAAGATGAGCCTTAAGAAAGAGGTCCAAAACATGTTGAGTGAGCTATGTCATGGCCTTAGAAGGCCTTGTCCAGAGGGTGACATTCAAGAAGAGAATGGAGGAGAAAGCAGCAAGGCAGACAGCAGGATGCCTAACTTAGATGAAAATCCCTCTATATAATCAGTTCTTTTATTTTATCAATCTAAGGTATGTAATAATCACTCACAAGAGGGTCTTATACATGGTAAACACTAAGTAAAATATCAATTGATTTCATTTATGATGTATAACTATAAAAATTGTTTCAAGTTTTAATCTCCTTCCCTTTGATTTATCCTCCCACGAGGGCAGCTTGAAATATTTAGTGGACTTCAAACTCACTGTAAGTCAGTAGACTGATATGATGGGAAAGAAAATGCTAATGCAACCTTGAGCTTCATTAAGAGGCCCATGACTTCCAGGAACAGGAATGGAGAGGAACACTTTTAGTCAAGAGAGAGTGCAAAACCTGAGGGGGTAGCATCACTTTGAGGATCAGTCTAGGGGACCTTGAGGAACAGTATCATTTCCAGTTGCCACATTCTCCATGAAGCGTTCCCCATGTCCCCATGAATAGAATATTCATTTTCTCAGACCTTACATCGAACTTTGCAATTTTCTTTTCCTCCTGGAGTCATTTCTACTTTATACTTATTACTTATTTGTTAGTGGTCCATGTCCTTGAGTTAGAGTGCAAGTTTCTGAGGTCAGAAGTCACATCTAAACTCTATCTCATCTTACCCTAGCACAATCCATGGCATATGTTATAATGTAAAGAGCACTATGTCTGGAGTCAATGGACCTGGGTTCAAATCCTACCTTTGAAGCTTACCATCTGTGTGATCTTGGACAAATTATTTACCTTTCCCAGGCCTCAGTTTCCTCATTTGATATTTCTGTTCCCCTTTATCTCAGCTTAGATCCTTCATTGAACCATCTTGGTGTGTGATTACGGGATACAAATTATATATACATATATACATATATACATATATATATATATATATATATATATATATATATATATATATATATATATATATATATATATAGCTAAAAGGATGGCCTCAGGGAAAGCGAGCTAATAATTATCCTGCTAAGCGTTAGAAGACGGAAGGGTTGGAAGGGGAAGTTTTGTTTATTTCTTTGTTCATTTTCCCTAGGAGAAATTTTCAGAGACAAAAAAGGGTTATTTGGGCCCAATGGTAATGATTTGGATGGGTGAAAATCAGAGAAGACCACTTGAACTGGTGCTGTTAATAATCATAAAGACCATACCACATAACCCAGGTTTTAATAAGTTGGTTAATAATAAACCATGTACTCAATTTGTTCCAAAAAGCTGCAGCATGAATGGGGCTTTCCATAGAGGATGAGATGCTCTGCCATCTGGATCATGTGAAGGATCATTAACTACATCTTACTGAGGAATATTACAGGTTATAAAAATGTCATCTAGATCATACCGGTAAGCCCTCCTGTACTTAATGCTGAATTCCTTTGAGGATAAAAGCCTGCCATGAGGCTCAAGTGGAACTGTGATTTCAGATGCCTGGAAACTATTAACACCGCAACTAGAGCATGTGAGCACAATAGAACAGTTGACAGAATTCAGAAGAATAAAAAAATATTTGAATTTCTCTAGCTGTAGAAGAACTCATTAAGAATTACTACTGCCATTTAGGAAAAAGAAAAGTTTTCCATGCAAATATCAATAAAATTAATTGGATCCCAACACAGCCTTTTATTTAGTTAATAGAATGGCTTTTACTTTAAAGGACAAAAACCCTAAATGAACGTTTCCCTCAGTATTCTACTCCATCTGTTAAAGGAAAAAATATTTAAATTCTGTAAGGAGGAAACAAAATTAGCTTTGTTTACCATGTTCTGATCTTGGCAATGGTGTGGAAGATAGGAATCTAATGGAAATATCCACACATGTTCAGGGTGTGTGTGTATGTGAGAGAGAGGGAGGGAGGGGGAGAGAGGGAGAGGGAGAATATGGGGGACAGAGTAAGGAAGGGAGAGAAGGAGATAAAGGAAAAGATTCACTATAGATTTTAAATAATTACAGTGGGAAGAGGGGTAATAGAGGGAAAACATTCTCTTGTTTATTTTCTGCCTAATTTAATTCAACCTCACAACTTCTGAGAGTATATAAAGAATAATAATAAAACACCAAAAATTATAAAAAATTGATCCTTAGGGAGACAGAACTTAGTGATCAATTCAGATCATTTAGAAACTTCTTAGCAAATTACTCTAAGCCTCAAAAATTTAGCCTCTATTGACTGAGTAATAAGCAAAATGTGATACAGTGGCTAGAACTTTGCAGAACATGTCTTTCATAGACTGACTGAAGATAAATTCCCATGCTACAAATGCAGATATTAAGAAGAACTCAGCCTATAAACTCTAATGGAAACCTGCCCTTATTACAAACCAAATAATTGTCCACGGTCACTTGGACTTAACATTGATCCATAAAAATTTAAGTAAAACCTTTTTAATAGATACTACATACTGTATATCAGGGATATAGACTACAAAGCTTCAGACACCAGCAGAAGGAATCATGTAGGAACAAGATAAGGTACATATCATCCCTATTACCCTATCTGCTCCTAGAATTATATTGAGGATGCTTCTAGTGAGCCTACAGACGAGTCTACATCCTAACACTTTTATTCAACTGCAGAAAGCAGTTGTCTTATCCATCTACACAATAGCATAGCCCAGCACTGTTTTTATCTGAATTCTACCAAACAAGATGGGAATAATAGTTTTTCCCCTATAATAATATGTCTGCCATACACTCAGAGATTATCTAATGATTGTCTTCCTCCTTTTTCTAAGGAAGTATTAATCTTCTTGTATCTGGTTTAAGGTAGCAGAGCCTGTGCTCCCTCAATATTATATGGGGATTTTTTTAGGATACTTTACAAATTTTTGTCATCCATTTTACCATTCTAAAAGTGAGCATTGACTCATATTGCATAGGCGTTAATTTATTTAAACATGTTCCTCCCATTTAGCTTTGATTTCAAGATGCCAATAAGTATCTTGACAAAAACAGTCATAGCTTTAAGCTTAATGAGTCTTATCTAGAGAAGAGAAGGGTATACAAAAGTATTAACTAAACTCAATATTCAAACTTAAAGACTTGAAGTCCAAATGACATTTTTATATCATAGGATAAATACGCCCTCCTCCACAATTAAGAAGCTTTTAAATATATCTTTCAGTGGAGCCATATACATCTGTATCATTCCTGTACATCAAATGATTAATAAGATGTTTTGGTATGATTCCTTCTTTAAATAGGAAAACATTCTCATTCTGTTTAGAAGAGATGACAATGAGTTTAAAATTCAACAAAACCAAAAGGGGCTTGAACGTATTCCCTTTATCAGTCACATTGTCCTTTCCCTTATTGTGTTGATGGAATACTTTAAATTGAAAAAGAGTTTAACTCAAGTACTCTAGGTTTTTTCCCCACTACAAATAGGCCTATTTTATGTATTTGAAGGTCCTGAATAAGTCATGAGTGCAAAACTGAGTCAAAGGCTTTATGATATTCAATAATCTCCTGTCAATGCTTTCAGGTCACTTGTTCAATAATTGCTTTATGCCAGAGAAGTTCTGGCATAACTTTTTTTTATTCTTCTATCAATATATTGTTCATTTATGATTGTTTATAATTTCTCTTATTTATAATTTATGAACACAGTACATAAATACATAACTGCCCTGTTTTTAGAAAGGCAAGTTTTGGTAGGGAAGAACAACTTTTCCAAATTATTCCTTCTTTCTTCCCTGATACCTAAACTCCAAGAAACAAAATGTGTAAAAGGAAGATTTGTAGGGAGTAGTCAGAGAAGAATGTATCAGGATTCTGATATCCAATTCTTCCTTCCCTCCTCAAGCTTTGTCTCTTCCTTATCTCTGTCTTCCCTCCTCCAACATCCAATCAGTTACTGATGATCCTACGTCCATAAAATCTTCTCTCTCCCCATCTCTCCACTCACATAAGATACAGATATAGATAAGATATTATCTATATCTTATTCCAGGATTTCATCTCTTTTCATCTGGCCTATTATAACATTCTTTTAAGTTTATGCATTTCTAGTCTCTCTCCTCTCCAATCTAAACTCTATGTAACTGGAGCAATAACCCTAAAGTTACTCCCTCCTACCTTCAGAGACTTGAGGATTAAATAAAACTTTACTCCGGCACCCAAGATCCTCCACAATTTGGCTTCAATCTAATTTATCAGTCTTATTTCACCTTACTTGCCTTCAACACTTGACATGCCAACCAAACTTGACTACCAGCTATTCTCCTATATTCGCCATTCTACCCCCCAACCACCATTCATTTTCATAAGCCATCCTCCATGCCTAGAATAAATCCCTTCCCCTTCCCCACTTCCACCTTTTCAAAATCCTTATCCTTGTTCAAGATGCATCATGTGTCACCATCTCCATAAAGCCTTTCATGATCCTTTCTTTCCCACTTTTTCATATATTTCCACCTCTCATATGCTTCTGTATGTCTTATCTCTATACATTTTATATCCACAGCATATAAACTCCTTGAGGGTTGGGATGATATCATTTTTGTCTTTGTATTTTCAACACTTGGCAGCTTGGTTGCCTCAGTGAATAAAGTGCTGGTTCAGGAAGTCAGGAAGTACTGAGTTCAAATCTGACCTCGAAACTTACTGTGTCTGTATGATCCTGGGGCAAATTATTTAAACTCTGTCTACTTCAGTTTCCTCCATTATAAAGTGGGGACAATGATAATATCTATCTTCCAAGGTTCTTGTGAGGATTACATGAGATAATATTTGTAAAGCACTTAGCATAGTGCCTAGAACATAGTAGGAACCAAAAAAGTTGGCTATTAATTGTTACAGTATTTTGCATACAATAGATGCTTAATATTTGTGGAATGTGAATGTTATGGGGACCATTCACATTCCACAAATGTTAAGCATTTGTTAACTGGATGTGACATCATAAGGCCAAGAAAGGAACGAAACAGGGGGTGACATGATATCAGATGTTTTCTGAAAGAGAAGAATTGCCATAATTCAAATACATAAATCTTACCATGTTTAAAAGCTACAATGTATATAGGGTTATACAATTTGCAAAGAGTTTTACAAATATTCTCACTTGAGCCTGGGAAATTGTTATTTTTATCCCCATTTTACAGATAAGGAAACTGAGACAGAGAGTTTAAGCAACTTGTCCAGGGTTTCACACATAGCTGGTGTCTGAGGCTGGATTTGAACTCAGGTCTCCCTGATTTCAGAACCACAGTTCAGTCTGCACCACCAACAGCCTTACAATGAAGAAGGTCTGTTTGCTGCTAACTTAAATTTCCCTTGTAACTGCAGTTTATTTTTTTTCTTCATTAAAGAAAGAATATTAATTCACTATCTTCTGCCCACTGAAAGGCTTCTTCCTATTTTTATAGACCTTCAAGATGAGCCATAAACTTACTCAGGCCCTCAGGAAAACATTTGTCTACTAATTCACTTAAATATTCAGGTAGCAGTTATGGAGAGTGTTATGCTGTGTTAAAATTGATGCCAAGATGGATAAGACATTATTCACATCTTCATTTGTAGGTCATAAAATAATAAATATCACAAAAATTTAAAAGTGGTATGTGTGTACATATATGTATACATATACACAAATACACATATATTATTTAGGGTCATAGAATCAGATTTAGAGTTGAAAGGAGTTTTCAAAGTCACCTAATCCAATCCTTCCTGTATTGTTTGAGGAAATTGTAAAGGTTAAGTTACTTGCTCAAGAGACCAGAGATAGTAAACAGCAGTTAGGATTTGAACTCCAAGATCAAAGCACTTTCTATTTGATCTAACTCTTATACGTTACCACTGAGGAAATTTTCAGAGAGGTAACCAAATCTGTTCCAGGTTAAAAAAATAAATCTCTAATAATTCATACCTAAAAACAGTACTGGAACCTATGTCTTCTAGGTACTTGAATCCAGAATCCAAGGAACCTAGCCCACTTTTCATTTTACTATATCATAAGTCTACGCATGACAATGGTTCATATATAATCATTTTTAACCCTCAAAAATAGTCTGATTGTTAGGTACACAGGAAATGCCAGTAAAAATAACAGTATTTTTTATCTCATGCTTTCCTGATAGCCCTGGAGGCCACTGATTTGGGGGGAAGGAGCCAGGGCATTCTGGGTCAGTGTCGATCCATAACTCTCTGGCCTTATGTTTGCCTTCCTCATTAACAATGAGTAAAGCAATCTTAGATCCTTAATCAGGGTGCATTACAGTCTACAGTAAGGGCTCCTGAGTACCCTACCTTCCCCCTCCACAGCCTGTGCTTGCCTAATACATATGGGCCCTACTCATCCAGAGTACATGTTTTCACCTGACAGAAAATTCCCACTGAGAGCGCAGGCAGATCACTGGAGCTTACCATTGTAGCTACAGATTCAGGTGTGCAGTTTAGGATCTATCATGTTGTAACTCAGTTTAAGGGACCCCTCACTTATATGTTCTGTTAAGGCTAGTCTACAGACTCATATATCTGGTGTCCCCTGGTAATTTAGTTGTCATCAATATTAAATCCATTGTTCCCATTCTCTGTAGGGATAAACTGTACTTTTCCTTTTTGAAGATTTCCCCCCAATCAGAATGCAAACTTATTAAAGTAAGATATCATGTCTTTTCTGCACTCTGAAATGGTCCTTAAAACCCCCGTCTTTGCCTTGTGGCAGGGCAGCCAGTGGGCAAAAGACTAATATAACTGAAAATGGATGTTGACAGTGGTCAACAAGCCACAGAAGTTCATTCTGGGCTACATCACTCATCGTGATGTACCCACATCCATAGGATAGTTGTTACTCTTAATGTGATCATCATTAACAGCCAGATCAACCCCTAAGAGAAGAGCATGAGCTCTGCTGTCAGAAACTAGAGTATTGGTTAAATGTCATCTCCCACCTCAGGTCAGATAACAGTAGCACCCAGCCAAAAGCCTTCATAATGACCAAAAGACATCTTACTGAGTGAAATAAAATGACCCAGGCCTACGTTGGCAAGTATAAGATAGGAAAGGTAAATGTTGCCTTTATCTCTTTCCAGAGATGTCACCCACATGAATTAATCTTTGGAAAGGCAGAGTTTAGGATAAATTGTGCTTATTTAAAGCTCGGTATCCTGGAAAAGCCTGATGACAGGCACCTCATTTAGCCCTGATCTTTAGGGAACCAAAGTAATAATTTTTCGTTTGTCTCAATCAGCACACCACAAATAGCATCTAAGCTATTTCTCCTGAAAGATAGTGAATCATTTGTTTTATATTAACAAAGAGATTTGAAATAAGGGATTGAATCTTTCTTCCCACCCCTAGGCTGCAAAGTGAAGTTTTTTCTCAGAGACGTTTACTCTAGCAGGACCACAATGCAAATGTAAAACATCCTGAGGATTAACTTCTATGTATTTAATGACAAATAAAAGCAAAATGAGCAAACAACATATTTGCAATGTGCCTGGGGAGGGGAGTAGAAATATTCTGCTCCTACATATTTATTCGGTATAAAGGATAAGCCAATGCTTCCAGACAGGCAAATCAAATCTGAATCATCAATGAAGAATTTGGGAAGAAAAATATGTGTCAGAGCAAGTTCTGAATTTTAATCCTAACTGCTAAGCATTGTGACTTAACAGTATTTGCAGCAGCCAGGTATTGCTATGCGTAGTTAATTTTCCTCTCTCCCTCTCTTTCTCTCTCTCTCTCTCTCTCTGTCTGTCTCTTTTTGTCTCTGCCTCTGTCTCTCTATCTCCCTGTCTCTCTGTCTCCCTGTCTATCTTTCTCCTTCTCTCCCCTCCTCTCAACCTCTATCCGCCCCGCCTCAGTCAACATCTTAAGTGCTTTTTATGTGCCAAACTCTCTTCTTCTCTCCTTTGCTCCTTCCCCATCCCTCTATTTCATATTTTTAGTGTAAGCTTTATGAGGAATTGTAGGCAGGTCACATGTGATTTCATATCTTTGCAGAAAAATCATATTCCCTCTGCAGCCTCTCCATTTAAGAGCCAATTTCCAAAAATTTAAAATGTATGAAAGAATGAACATATGGTGGAGGTCCTCCTGGATGCAAATCTCACACAGCAAATGAAAATGATGCTTTCCCCTCATTTGTAAATCTATCTATGTTATTCAAATTTTGTGAAAATAAGCATACTTAGGAAATTGTGTGTACCTTATACTTTTCTCAGAAATAAAAACTGCTCATTGAACATTTCTATTTCTCATCTACTACATGCACCTTAACTATGTATGCATGTATGTCTGTATATATTCATAATATGTGCACCATATGTATGTTATTGCTAATGAAAAACTACTAAAGAAAAAGGAATAACTAGTAACTTTATGAATTCTTTCCAATTGATTTTCTGTTCCCAAGGTTAATTGTTTGACTGTCATTAGGGCTTTTATTTCCCTGATTGGGGGGAAAGGAGACTAGACTTGAGATTCACATCAGCACTGGAAGCTTCCTGCCAAGAAATCCTTATAATGATGAAGATCAACACTTGCTCTGCAACTTAAGAGTCTAATAGTTGCCTAAGGCATCATACAGATAATATGTATCATAAATAGGACTTGAACTCAGATCTTCTGGCCTTTGAGAAAGCAGTTCTCTATTCACTACACCATGCTGAGTCTCCTCATCACCCTTAATAAATGAAAATGTGTTAGGATTTCATAGGTGTGCTTTATTTTCACAAGTCTTTTATTTTTCACTTGGAGATAAGTTTTTTTTCCAAATATTGTTTTCACATGCTAACAATTCACATTAATGTAGTATGTTTAGCAGAAGGCTAAACCAAAATGCATCACATTTGTTTACATGTGTATTTATGTCAATGTGTACATATGTATTTATATGTATACATGCATATATATACACACATATGAATATGTGTGTGTGTGTGTGTTGACTACTATTATTCCTTCCTTGGGAATTGATTCACAAACAAGGAATCACAAAAGTCTCTATTCAATCTTCCCCCACCTCTTCCTCACCCACACCCTTATAGGCTCTTCACTTTCTGAGATCATAGAAGTCATCTTCCTGCCTCTACTAGATCTTGATCTGACTTTGGTGCATCACTCACTCCTCTCTATTCCCCTTGCTCCCCTCCCTCCTTTCATGTACCCTGTACCTATAGACTGAAGAGCTAAAAAAAGAAGTTAATTTCTCTGTGTGAGAGGGATGAAGTCTTCATTTAATATCCTGCATGATTAATAATAGGTAAGGAAGCACATCTACCATTCACAGGTTTTGCCAAAAAGAAGAAAGACAGCGACCCTGAATTTATTAATTTCATCTGTGATAGGCAACTTTGGGCTAAACCCATAGTCCCCTACTGCTTTTTCTAATGCAGGATTTCTAAGTACAAAGTTCTTTGAAGCTTATCACTCTTCTAACTGCAAGAATCTTGATCAAGACAATCTATTAACTAATATCAGAGAAACATTTTTTCATATGATCTTCATAAGATCTTTGAAATGTTGACTTTTCGAAATATGCTGTCTTACACAGTTGAGTAAGACGTAGAATTGATTATTTTGACAATTTGGCCTCACTAACAAAGGGTGTGTCAGATGACCTCTGACCAAATGTTCATGTTATCAATCTTCATTAAGATCAATCATTCAATGAGCATTTATTAAGTGCTTACTATATGGTAGGTACTATATTAACTGCTGGGGATATAAATAAAAAGCTAAATCAGTCCTTGCCATGAAGAAGCTAACATATTAATGGTGGAGATGGAACATACACAAATCAATACATATGAGGCATATACAAAGTATATGGAAGTTAGGTATATAGGGGTAGGTACTAGTAGCTGGACTGGACCATAAAGATCATGGAGGGAATAACTTGTCCAAAAATGGGAAAGATTGGTAAGATCCACGCTTTGAAGTTATAATTGTTAGGGCGACTACCCAGTCTTCCAAATATACATCTGAAGAAACTTTTTCTGGCAGCACTGACTTGTCTTCACTTCAAGTGTCTCTTCCTTCAACAGAAAAAGGCAGCAATAATATCCATTTGAAGTGGCATTTAATATCTTAATCTTTCATTACATTCTCTCAGGAACCAAATGTTGCATCTACACGTTGAATAGAGATTTTAATTGTTCTTCTGGAAACAGTGACGTCTCTAAAATATATTCATACATATTTTATCCTACATAATAAGCAAACTTTAACACAGGTTAAATGCTCTCCTTTAAGAGAAAACTAATAAATGGACAATGAGCTTGATTGCCAGAGCCCAAAGATCAGGCTGTCATAAACTTATAAAAGGACGGATGGAGAATTTGCACTTTTTTCAATGAAATTCAGTGGTTCCCTGAACACTGCTGCTGCTTTTATAGTGATATTCCTCTTCACAGGCAAGTCAATCTCTAGGTCCATTTGTGTGGGTTACACATATTGTGATAATTTGGAAATATGAATAAGGAGAAATTTGGAATACTGAATACCTAGAGACAGATCTAATAACTAAGAAAAAGCAAGATATGAGATCCTAACTTAGGAAAAGAAAGAAGGCTGGTATTGGGTGCTATTATTAGGATCTCATTAAGGAGAATTATACCCCAACCCTGTTTATATTAGAGACAGCTAGGCAGTGCAGTAGAGAGAGCCCTGGACCAGGAGTCTGGAACACCTGAGATCAAATCCGGTCTCAGACACTTACTAGCTGTGTGACCCTGGACAAGTCACTCTGTCTTCTTCAGTTTCCTCATGGGGATGATAATAATACTACCTACCCATTACATTTCTGGGGTTATTGTGAGGAACAAATGAGATAATATCTGTAAAGCACTTAGAAAAGTGTCTGACACATAATAGGTGCTTAATAAGTGTTTCCTCTCTTCCCTTCCTTATATGGTTGTGATATCTATACCCTTCAAAACCTTATAATTTCTACTCATCAGTTAGAGTGTTTATATGGGATCTGATATATTCATGATGTAATCCTTACAAGCTCTGAAGATTCTTGTGCCAATTCCCATTTTCACAGATAAGTCTCAGGTCCCAGAGTGAGGTTACAACTCCCCATCAAAGTTCTTGAAGTTCTCTAAGGAGTCAAGCGTGATTGTCTAATGTGAAGATCTCAGGCCTCCACCGATATGCTTCTCCTCAAGATTATCAGTTGAGAATCTTTTTAGTAAGTAAGCCTTAGGGGACTTTTAGTAAGGGCTTTTTTCTAAGGTAGTACAGTATCAAGTACTAATACAAAACATCCCCCCAAAGTGGGTGATATACTTTTCCACAAGTAGATGCTGCACACCAAGAAAAGTAAACTCAAGCTTAGAGAGTATAGATGGCAAAGGGAAAAGTCACAGCCCCTTGTCATTGGAAGTCCTTTCTCCTCACTCAGGGAGGGCTCAAGAAGTTCCCCTTAGCCATAGGCTCCTAACGGAATCATGAATATATAACCAGTCTCTTCTTGATTCCCAATATAGACATTGTGCCACCTGATCTGAAGATGTTAGTAGGACGCTTATAAGGTCCTTCTCAAGCTAAAAGGGTGGGAGAGAAGGGGACAAGGCTGAAGCAAAGGCTGTCCCCTCCTGCTGTATCCTTACTCTAGAGGTTCTTCCTTAGAGGTTTTCTGGAACAGGTTTTTTTTTTCTCAAGCCAAAAAGTATTTATCAAATACGTATCATATGTCAGACATAGTGCTAAATACTGGGAATAGAAATACAAGCAAAAAGCAAGACAACCTAAACCTCAGAGGAGTCTCCATTTCACTGGGGGAAGAGAGAGCATAAAAAGGAACTGAAAAGCAGAGATGAGGAAGACTTATGGGAGATGGGGGTGGACAGAGCTAGTGAAGTCCAGAGAGTAAGTAGTGGGACTGGGACAGGAGTGAAGGATGGTTGCCTTCTATAGTTTCTCAAAATAAAAGATCTGGGAGGCATTCACCAGTAAGAAGAGGGGATCACAAGGGAAGAGGGATTGTCCAGGATGAGAAATAGGGGCCAAGTTTGGAGAATCAGGATTGAAGCTGAGAGATTAATACTGTGGCTTGCAGCTGGCTAGAACTCCTGAATTCCAGATAACTAGGAGCTTTTATACAGGACATAGAAGGCATGATGAAATTCAAATGTAACAGACTTTCTGGCATCGTTTCACAAGACTTTTAATACTTATTCTAAAGCCTATGATTGAGATTGATTCCTTGAACGTGTTATCTCTTACTTTAAGTGAGGTGGTGTAGCCTTATTGATTTACTAAATCACCCTACCTTTACCCTGGGATTTTTTTTTTCTTGCATGTTTCTCAATCATAGAAATATCTTTTCCTCAATTCAGTTTAATTCTTAAGCATCTGCTATGTTCAACGTAATATGCTAATTCTTGAATACATGAAGACAAAATTAAAGTGCACCTACCCTCAAGCAGTTTACCTTCTATTTATAAAACACTCTCCAGTGCAGTAGATACATGGGAAGGGGGTAAAAAGAAATTCCTATGGTATAGGAGTGTAGCAGCAAGCACCCTACCATACCCAGGATGGCTTGCTAGCACAAGTTCTTTAATCTGCTTTTAAAGGAAAACAACTTTAAAGTAGTCAACAATCTTCTTTAATTACATTCACTAGTTCAGGGAAAAGTCAGCCACATGAACATCAGAGGAAATACAAGCAGAGAAATTAGCATAAAGACCGACAAACAGAACTCTGCCTGAATCAAAGCAATATTGACATACACTTTATGTGCACCACTGGATCGAGAGGGCCTTTACATCTGAGCACTCGGGGTGTCTGAACATACGGCTACTCAGTCTCGACCAGGGAATCACAAGGTCCTTCTCATAAGTAAACCCCCAAAGCAAAATACCAACTCAAAGTAAATATACACTTCTCAGAGCCAGAAGTCATCACAACCCTCATGACTCAGTGCCTAATTAGAAATTAGCAAAAGATGTGAAAGCTTTCCTACAAGCCTTCCTAACCAAGCTTCTCCTTAGGCAAGGCCCTTCCCTAATGGGCTCTATGTGACTCAGGACATATCACAGCTGGGCCAGAGCTTAAAGCAGTAAGATATCCTTGATTGAACACATGTGGTCACACAGATCTATTAATGAATGGAGAAGATCTTCCAATTCCATTAGCATTACAAGGAGGAACCTAGCAGCACAATGGGAAGGTCTCTGGTATGTGTTCATAACATAAAAAATGAAAGAAACCAAGAAACACTTTTAAAGCACCTATACTAGTATGTGTAAAGCACTATGTTTGCATTGGGGAAAATGTAAATTTTAGATAAGGTATTATCTTATGCTTTATAGAGATTACAGAACAGAACAATTCAAATAAGTAGTTACAAGACCATGTTATTTGGTTAACTCAACCAAAGAGTCAATTCAATGGAAGAAAACCAAATAAACTGTTTGACTGAAGTGGTCAGTTGTTGGGGTGTTTCATTTTGTTTTGGGGATTTTTTTACCATCATTAGAAATTAAGTTTCCCAGTTACAACTAGAAAAGTTAATCCTTCTTCCAATTATATTAAATGGTAGTACAAACAAGGAAGAGAAAGTTAATTGCATTTATTACTTTCCAGGGCAAGATTTTAATGTTCCCAAAGGTATGTCTCTCTGTTCTAAAACACATTAACCCACATCAGTATGGGAAATTTGGGACTGCCTGAGATTTTGAGAATAAGGAGGAGGAGCAATGGCAAATGGAATGGGGCTTTTTGGCTAATGGTGATATGTAGGATAACAAAGGCTATAGCAAAGAAAAAGTACCAACAATACCTAGTCATGATGGAATTTCTTTTTAATATATATCAGTTCAAAGGCACCATTTTATTTTTAATCAAAAGGCAATCAATATTTTCATTTCTCTTCCCTGGATATACTGACAGAATATATCTTACAGTATATACTGAGGAGAAGAAAGAAGAGTTATTGGATATTTGTGATCTCTCGGTGAACATAAAGAATATATATTGATATTAATAGGACAATAACTGATTGCTAAATTAAAGAGCCAAGAAGGCAATGCCTCTTAGTTCACATAGCAGGGACGCTGGGAAACCTTAATCTCCCTTTGAAGCAGAGAGAATTTGTCAGAACTGAGTGGGATTTTCTGTAGTCTTTTTCTAAAAAGAGCAGAAAACAACTGTCATGTGTGTGTACCATTTCTATGTCTGTCGTTTGACATCATGGCAATAATGTTGTATGTATAGCAAACTTCCATTTGTGGTCCATTAACATTTCTCTAAGCTTTGTGGTTAAACTTTTCTTCACTGTATCGTCCAATCTAAAAGAAGAGACTCCAGTTTAATCATGAAATTTAAGGCAGTTATAAACAATTAGCATCATTTACATATAAGAAGCAAGGAAGCAAGCTTAGGCAGGCAACTCTGCAATTGAAAGCTGGCTACTCTCTCTTCACAGGTTACTGTCTTGATTGCTTGAGTACATTAAATACATTAAAACAAAAACAAAAACAAAACATTCTCAGATATCACTCCATGGACTAGGCTGAAATAACTATCATCAATGGCCAATATACCCTGGTAAATTTTCAAGCTCAGGACAGACTTTTAACTTCCATCACCTCTTACAGATGCAACCAGAGGCATGCAAAATAGTTCCAATCTACAAGGGACCTAAAATAAAATATCTACTTCACTGGGACCCAAACAGAACATAATAATCCAGAAGCAAATGTATGTTTTCCAACATGGAGGAAAAGAGGAAACTGCATGCTGCTTGGAAGAGGTTCACCATAGAACAGATTGAAATGTACTTTATTTCTGAGAGTCATGGATCTTCAAGAACTCTCCTGTCATCTGGAAAGTGGAGAGATTATTTAAAACACATCAAAGGAAGTTTCATGCCTAGTTTTATAGTTGCTACTATACCACAACTTTACAGTTGGAGGAGTGGTTGGTTACCTGCATTGTAGTGACAGGCATGGAGTTCTATTCCTGAAATAAACTCCAAGAGCACACTCCCAAAAGCTGAGGTCCCAGAATATCCATCTCTTCTGCAGCTTTATAGAGACTAGCAACAGATGGGATGACTCCAGTTCACTGTCAAAATGGACCTTAATCCATAAATGATTATCTGGTCCAACATTGCTACTAAATTAATTACTTACTATGGGCCAAAGGCACTTTGCTATTCATTTTTTGTAAACTTAAAATAGTGACTAATACTAAGTGGAACTTGTAAAATGTAAGTTATTGCAGAATTCAAACTAAAACAGTTTTTCCCCCAAATTATTGCCTAATTATCACCATGAAATACAAAGATGATTAAAATTACCTTTTAAGATTCCTCAATAAAATTCATTATTAACTTTTTTATTAGAAGCAATATTCTTTCACTTTTCACCTTACTATGTTTGGCCCACTTATAAATATGACACTGTTGCAGCTGTCCAATCTGAGGAAGCTGACTAGGCAAATCAACTCATTGTTTAAAAAAAATAGAACAAGCTACACAGGTATTTAAGCCTAAGGCAAGTTTAATTAACAGTAATGGAGAATTTAAAAGTGAAGTGAAAATTAAAGCAGTAGGAAATGTTAAAGAAAAAACACTATCATGTTGAAAAGCATCCAGGAGAAGCCATGGGGAATTGATGCTAATTATCATCGATTAGTGGGATAAGGATTGCCAAACACAGGCGGACCTGTAGAAGCAGAATTGAGGAATCATAGTCAGAAAAGCAAAGAAGAAAAATGAAGAAGAGAGACAAATGAAGAGTCAGTAGTACTTTTTTCCAGAGCTTAATATTGATTCTGGTCAAAGCTACTCATCATAACTTGTTGCCTTTTATTGTTATAAGGAGAGGAGAAAAATTTCCAGCTCTAAGCATTGCTCACTCCTTTAATCATTAGATTAGAAGGCTTGAAGTCAAGCCTCTTTGGTGCAGCTTTGATTTATCTATATGCCTACCTGTCCTCATGCTCTGTTGTTTGTTACTGTGTCTAAAAGTCATGGGGAATTGGTCCAGTACAAGGATTCTCTCATAAGGTTCACTATCTTTCTTCCTCCATGAAGGTATTTCACATATAGATCATATTCCAGGACCAAAAACTATCCATCCTTCCCAGTCACAATCATCTGTGGCTGATCACTAGCTATTTTCCACACTGGCTATTTACTTTATTAATGGACAAAGAGTCTTAGGGCTTTTCCATGAATAACCTCTCTACAATCATGTATCCAAGATTTTGTATCAGTGATTCTGATTCTAAATTTACTAAATGATATCTACAATGAGATGGACCATAGAAACCAAGCAGTCTGAATACATCTGGCAAATGCACCATTCTGGGAATTTAAATAGTGCTATCCAAGCCTAATCACCACAGAAAACTGAGATCATTCTCTATTCACCTTCTCAAATAGCTGAAGTTACAAAAAGTGACATATGGGAGAGATGTAAACATTAAAACCACATTCTAAAAGAACTGAGCCAACAAAGATATAGGACACATGAGAAAACCCTAAAATTGACTCTCATTTGGGGAATTAGTTGTGACATTCAGTGTAAAAAAACAATTCATGGTCAACCACAAAAAGAAAAACCTGGAGCTATGAAATATTCTACCCATTATCAAAATAAATGGTAGTATCTTCAAGTCCTACATGGCTTAGAAATACACATGAATCCTCGGGTAACATACTTTGCAGTGACAACAAATTGATGCATTAACAAAGAGGCTCAAAGGAACTGAGTTAATGCATCAGACATCCAGCCAAACATTAATGATGATGTAGCCCATTATACTGATAGCCCTACAGTGGGATCTATTAGTCATTCTCCAAATTAAACATACAATATCTCCATTATAGACAAGGTAAATGAGTTAAAGAGTGACTGTATTGGGGGTACAACTGGAGAAGAGAAAAGAAAAGGAACATTAGTCCTGCTGGAGTAGTCTTTCAGTGAGGATACCCTTTTCTTTTGGCAATGATGGGAGGGCGGCATGGAACATTACCTAAAACAAATAGAAATAGGAAACTTGATGGAAGAGCCTTCTTCTCAGGGGCTATCCCTTCATTATCCTTTCATGCCCCCAAATAAGTCTCCTACTAGCCTATCATGTTACTTGAAATTTTGGTATTAAACATTCAATCTTTTGATTTAAGGAATTATATCCAATAATCTCCAGTTAAAAGGCAAATATAATGATTGGATAACCCACTATATCAATTATAATCAACATGAAGTTGTGGGACTACTCAGGGTTGCCAAGATCATTTCAGAGGATCTATAAGTTCAAAACTATTTTCAAAATAATATTAAGACGCTTCAATTTCTAATACAGGACATGTCAGTAGACATAACCCAAATAAATAAAACATCTTTGGGGTCCTCAACAATTTTTAAGAATGTAAATGGGTCCTGAGACCAAAAAGTTTGAGTATCATTACACTATATCATTATCAACCATTAACACCTTGAACAAATTTATTGATTAGATTATTTTCCAGCTCAACCAACTGTTGAGAAAAGATCCTTCAGGGAAAGGGACACAATGTATCATAGAATGGAGATATTACCAATAAGTTTACTGAGTCATTGATGAAGGATTAGAGGGATTCATAGGCACGTTATTCTGAGGGATCTGGACAAGAAGGTACTGAGAAGGTAACAGTTCTCTTTCAAGATATAATTAAAATTGTTTTTTTTACAAAATTCGGTGGATATTGTATGTTGTGGTTCATTTGTTTCATTCATGTCAGACTCTTTGTGTCCCCATTTGGGGTTTTCTGGGCCAAGATACTGGTGTGGTTTGCTATTTTCTTCTCTAGCTCATTTTACAGATAAGGAAACTGAGGTAAACAGTGGTAAGTGATTTGCCAAAGGTCACACCACTATTAAATGTCTGAGGCCAGATTTGAACTCAAGGAGAGGAGTCTTCCTAACTTCCTAACTTGCAGACCCAGCACTCTATCTGCTATGCCACCTACCTGCCCTATATACATGCTGTATATTCAGTTGTAAATGTTGCCTTCTTCAATTAAAGGAATGAACCTGTCTGCATAATGATATGTCTGGAGGGGGATGGGTAAAATACATTTCTGCCAAAAATCTGATCATGCTACAGGCACAGCACTTGGGTCAAAACTGTGGGACGGAATTAACTAAAACATACAGACATGGGCTTTAGTTTCTTAAAATCAGAATTGGCAATGCCCCAGAAATGCTTCATTTGAATATTTACTTCGAATCAGCGTGTAGGATTTTAAGAAAACAAAGCTTACAGAGCATAGGTTCATGATGACCCAATTCCCATTCTCCCTGATCTTTAATGCCTACTTTAGCTCTGAGTACAAAACATGATAATTTTGAGACAACAGACACATGCTGGCCTAGTTAGATGCCATCTCCAATTTTTCAATTTCCTGAAGTTTTATTTCATATATGCCACTTCAGTAGTATTGACAATGGTATTTGTTTTAGTACTTTTTAAAAAAAAATACTTTTTTTTTCCAAAAGATAAAATTATTAGGTTAACAACCCACTTCCTCCTATTATATAAAAATTAGGTAATTTTTAAAAATTACTTTGAAAGTAAATACCACAACTACGTTAAATATTATGACTAGTTCTCAATACTACTCAAGAGTTTATTAAACATTACTATTGATAATTCACAATGTTGAGAATATTTAAATGTATCATTAAATATAGACAGTTTTCTATTAATATTAGTTTCTCTACAAAGCAAACTACCCTCTAGTTAGATGAAATTTTCCAGTTACACTGTAATTAGACCACATTCAACTTCTCACAGCACTTCTGAGATCATTTGCTTGTTTTTCACTCTCTTCCCTCTTTCTTGTGGCATCTTCCACTACTGCTTACCAGAGATTTATTAATCTCCAAATAGCAATATAAGAGATTTATCATTGTTTATGTCCTAAGGAGCAAGGTAAGTAAAATGTAGGTAGATATTATGTAAGCTGTAATCTTTAATGCAAGTGGTAACATTGTCCGGTGATCTATTAGGGCTTTCTCTACTTCGTTCATCCTGCTCCACAAAACAAGAAGATAAGCATTTTCCCTACACTGGCTTTGAATGAGGCTGTTTCTATATTCACACTGGCAGATTGATTCCAAGCACCTTTTGAACCTTAACTTAAAAGAGAGACTGATTAGTGTTGCCATTTGACATATTAATATGGTCATTTGAGACAACACAACAGATGTTTGTTTGTTTTTTCTACACTACAACATGTATAGAGGCAGCTAGGTGGGGCAGTGGATAGAGTACAGGGCTAGGAACCAGAAAGATTCATCTTCCTGAGTTCAAATCCAGCCTTAGACACTTACTAGGTGTATGACTCTGGGCAAGTCACTTAACCCTTTTGCCTCATTTCCTCATCTGTAAAATGATCTGGAGATGGAAACGCAAGCCATTCCAGTATCTCTGCCAAGAAAACCCCAAATGGAGTCACAGAGAGCTAGACATGACTGAAAAAAATGACAACAACATCAACAGTACATGTAGACTATAACTTAGAATTCTGACCAAATAGTCTAGGTAGAATGTCTCTAAGAATTGCCTATCATAGTTTCTAGATAGTAGAACACAAGAACAAATCATTTCATAGCAGAGAAGAACAGCTAGAAAATTAGAAAATATGAACTAGTATCCTATTTAAACTTCTTTTGTGAAAGATGGAAATGCTTGAGTTTAAATTTAGATTACATTTAGATTCTACAATTTAATTGGAATTGCTGTGTTGACTAAATATGCATCCACAGCAAAATGAAAGATGGGTAATATTTAACTCATTAGTGATACAGCTATTTATTCACTGTTATTTACTCCTGGGTATTAACAAAGGTATAACATATTACATAACAATAAGCAAATGAATAGTATGAACATGAGTAATTATTTAATTTGAGCCTTTATTCTCCCAAACAAGGACATTATTCTGTGTTTTTGTCATAAGCAATGGTACATGTACATAGCAGCAACACCAGGGTTTTGATAGATTTCCAGATTTGTTTTTTGCATTTCTCAGCAAAGTGTGCCAGGAAGTTATGACCGACAGCAACGTAGGACCAGACCATGTCATAAGGACATGTTAGTTTCTATGATCTAGTTGTCTACAACTCCATGTGCAAGTATAAGGAATGATGTAATCAAGTAATGATGGAAATATTCTAAGTTTGATAGATATTCCATTTGATGTCAGAACTCTACATCTCAATTTTTCTGTCTCTAAAATGCCACTTAATACTCTAATAAAGAGTCTATGTTGGAGGAAAAATGAGGACAATAAGTCCCATTCTATAAGGTTGTCACAACATGAAATCACAATGTTCTTTTCAAATATCAATGACATTCATGTCTTGCAATAAATTGATAATATTAATGATCATACTATTAAAAACTTAGAAGAAAAGCATATCGTATGTGTGTGTGTGTTACTTATAGTTATGGGTGGGTGATATATTCTTAAGGGATAGAGGCAATCACAAACTATATGATAGATAACTGATTACATGAAACTGAAAAGCTTCTGCACAAATGAAATTAGGACATCAAGGAGAAGAAAGTTGAACAGGTTAAAAAAAACTTTGCATCAAATATCTCAGACAAAGATTTGACATACAATATAGGAGGACATATACATACACACACACACACACACAAAGACTAAAAGGCATTGTCTAATACATAAGTAATCAAAGGATGTGAACAAACAGTTTTCAAAAAAATAACTTAAAAATATTATCCACCAAATGAAACAATTCTCAAACAACTAAAAATAAGAGAAATTCAAATCAAAATAGCCCTGAAGTTTTGCCTCACATTCAGCAAACTGGTAAAGATAAAAGAGATGAAAATGTTGAATGCTGGAGGGTTGTGGGAAGACAGGCATGGTAGTGTGTTGTTGTTAGAGTCATGAATCAGTATAACAATTTTGGAAAGTAATTTGGAATTATGCAAAAACGTGATTAGAATGTTCATGGCCAGATATTATTACACTACTGTCCTATCTGCATTAATGGAAGCATTTCCTCACCAAGAGCTCTCCTGAACTAATCAAATCACTGGTCCAGTCAAAAATGACAACAACAGAAAAGGTCAGCTGGAATAGGTGACCAATCCAAAGCCCTTAATTTACAGGTGAGGAAACTGAGATAGCTAAAGTGACTTGGCCTCCAAACCCTCTGTGCCATTAAAATACTCAGCTGCTGAGAAGAATGTATGAATTTCCAAAAGCTAAGTATTTTATTCTTTAGTGACATCCTAGACCCGCGATGCGGTGGCTGGTATTATTTCAATGTTAGAAATGGAGAGAGTGAAGGAATTCATCAGAGACAGGAAAAGAATTATAGTCTTATAACATTCAATTTTATGTTAAGTTCCATCTTCACTGCCTTAAAATTAAACCATTTTTGACCATCAAGACTAGTCATTACAGTTTATACTTTGCAAATCACTCACAGTGTCTCTAGTTGGTTTAAAGATGCCTTGAAACCACAATATTCATTTTAAAGGAGCTAAGCTAGAAAAATCTCGCCCCTAGTCTTATTATGCCTCTAAAATTCTCCTGTTCTGGCTTCCTCTTCACAATCATTTAAATCAGGAATTCTTAACCCAGGGTTCACAAATCTATTAGACAGATTTCAGGAGGCCTATGAACTTGGATAGAAAAAAAATGCATCTTTATTTTCACTAACCTCTAAGTGAAATTTGGTATTTTTTTCAATTATTTGAAAACGTTATTCTGATAAGAGGCCCATAGGCTTCATCACGTTGTCACTGGATATACCCATGATACAAAAAAAGGTTAAGAATCCCTGATTTAAATTAATCTCCCTACCCAATTCACCAAGTCTTTCCATTCTCCTTATTCCATCCATTCAGTTCTATCAACTCTGATACCCTTACTTTGCCTTTTTAAAAATGATAAACAATTTGCTTAATTCTAGAAATCTTTCCTTCAGAAATATATTGCCTACTAGTTTTCCTTGGGAGGTGGCAAAAAGAACTTAGGGTTAAGCCAAAATTTCCTCTGTGATGAGACTAGGATAATAATTAATGCTATTTACTACTTTTTCTTTTTCACAATTTCCAACAGAAAACAATCACTGAATTTTAGAGGTGGAAAAAGAGATGGAGATCCTCATCAAAACATCATCATTTTACACATAAGGGAACTGAGGCCCAAGTAAGGTTAAATGACTTGTCTAAGCCCAATCAGTGATGGAGCTGAACCCCCAAACTAAGTCTCCAGTGACCCAGGGAAATACTCTGTGTATTTTTATCATCATTCCTCCCCGATCTACAGTTTTCATTTACCCACTGCATTTTATGTAGGAGGCAAGTCCAATAACACTACGAAGTTGTCTGCTGAATCTATAAACCCATTTGCACATTCTCTAGCACATCTCTCTGTCAGCTTGTACTCCATCCCTTCAGTCATCAGCATGTCTATGTGTTGTGTGTGAGGTTAAGGGGTATCAAATCAAAAGTATACTTTCCCACTTGTTTCTTTGCTGATACGAATAGCTTCTAGATCACTGACCAACACCACAGTACATTTAATCACATGGAACAGGAATTTTTTTTTATATTTATTCCTTCTAAAAGTAACCTACTTTATTGATAAAATACCCATTTTGTCATCATCCAGGTATAGGTTTCCCACCCCTCATAGGGGCACCTGGGTGGTGCAGTGGATAGAGCACCAGGCCTGGAGTCAGGAAGATCTGAGTTCAAATCTGGCATCGTACATTTACTAGCTGTGTGACCCTGGGCAAGTTACTTGACTCTGTTTGCCTCAGTTTCGTCATCTGTAAAATGAGCTGGAGAAGTAAATGGCAAACCATTCCAGTATCTTTGCCAAGAAAACCCCAAATGGGGTCATGAAAAGTCAGACATTAGTGAAACAACTGAACCACAACAATCATCATCTAACTCCCTGCCCTGTCTCCAGTAAACTTGTGACTAGCATTATCAGGCTTATGCTTGGCTTATAAGAAAGAATGTAAAGATGGCTTCTTTTGTTCTATTTGCCCGGAGAGACATTTGTGTTTTCACTCCATTGCTCTGGTCTTCCCCAATCACGATTCACAGTAGTGCTTTAATTATCCAGACATCATCGCTTTTGACCTAGGGCCTGATCATTTCATCATAGGAGGTGCTTCAGTTTTGTAAATCCTACTCCCCTTAAAGTTCTTGTCCCCTGACTCTAGTCTAAATTTTCTTTTTTCGTTTTCTGACTTAAGGGAATATACATATTGTCCCTGATGTTTAAATGAAACTTTTATAAATAAATGGAAGGATAATGATAGCACAGAGAAAGCAGAAGATTGGTTTCCAGTTTTCTGAATCCAAGATGTGTAATTTCCATACATAAATTAAAATTCTATTGGTTGTCAATGTGATTTAGTCTCAAATTACAGGAAAATTGGATGAGAACAAAGAACACAAAAAATATGCGAGTCTATATTTTTCCTTATGGCTACTCAATACTGTCTTTGCTCTCCTAGTTGTATGCCCAATGTTTGCCATAGGATAAGCACTTGATAAATATTTTGTTCATGCATTCATTCATACTCTCTTGTCCCAGAACCTAAATCTGTGCACCCAAGAGAATATTACGGACATACGTTGCCAACTTACAGTCACTACCATGGTCTTTTGTAAGGTAAAAATTATGACTCAGGGCCCTCTTTCACATTCTGGTATTAAGTATCTCTCCCTGAAGCTGCTGAGGTCTCTGCACTGTCAGGTTTGAGCATTTATCAAGCCTGTACTAATGTGCGGGCAGTGTGCTAGGTGCTAAGATACAGGAGATAAAATTGAAAAGTATATATGATCTCAAGGAACTTACAATTTTATTAGTTGTCTTAGTAGATTTTGGAGGTCCCAATTGTTTATAGAAGGGCATTTTACTTATCCTGTAAGACAAAGAAAGGGAGGGAAAGGAAGGGGAGGAAGAGTACATACACCAAACAGACTATTGTTTAACATTCTCATGCAGCTCTTGGCCTGTAATCGATACCAGAGCTGTGGAGACAGTGTTCATTTCCTCTGTGAGGCAGAAAGATGGTAAAGTAGAGAGATCACTGGGCTTGGATTCAGGAAGACCCAAGTTCATATTTGGCCACAGACACTTATTCATTATGTGACTCTGGACAAGTCACTCAACCTCTACCTCAGTTTTCTCAGTTGTAAAATGGGGGTAATAGTATCTTTCTCATACAGTTGTTGTGAAGATGAAAGATCATATTTATAAAGCCCTTAGCATAATACCTTGGACATCATAAGCAATAAATGCTTGTTTCTTTACCATTTCCTTCTCAAAAACTAGATTTATGACAACTTAGATGTGTCAGGAAGAAAGAGAACTCTTCCCTCCTGAATTATTTAACTCAAAGAAGAAAAAGAAAAAAAAATTGTCCAGTACTTGGCACAGTACTTGACGCAGTACTTGGCGTATAATAGACATTTGATAAATGTTGACAATGATAACACAGGCCAGCTCACATTCCTTAACTGAAAACAGAAATATTTAGCTGTGACCTGGAGCATTAGTGGTTTCTTGTTTTTTGTTTTATTTTGTTTTGTTTTCCCCGATAAAAAAACAGGTCATACTAAGGACTCTGCTGTTCCAGTGTAATGGGAAGAAGGGTGGGACATTTTTACTGTTTTCTCTTTTGGAATGCTAAGGTAATTAAGTACCTTTGAGTCTTGCCTTTCAAATGTAACAGCAAGCAAAGTAGGACTTTTTGACATTTTTTGTTTGAGTGTTTCTCAGCACTAAGCTTTGATGAGTCTTGCCTTTGTTTCTTTGATTGAATCAAGAGTCTTTGATGACCTGCTTAAGAAACAAGAAAGCCTAGTTCACATAGGCTTCAGTCAAGTGGTCATGAGGCCCTCTGACCCTGAGAAGGGTATGTATGATCTGAGGTCGGCATTTTGTTTTCTGTCTCTCACTCACTGGAAGAGTGTCATGTGATTTGACCAGATGAGACGCTGGGTAGCCATTGTTAAGGAGCCTCCCGGCTTTGAAAAATCCAGATATTGTTGATTCTTTCTCCGGTAACTATTTATATATTACTTGAACAGACAGCTAGAAGTCTGCATGCTGATTTGTGTTATTTTGCTCTGTTTATATAATGTATGCTTGTAATTTCTGTTTGTATTCTCTCTGAAGTTCAGGGTGCTGACTTTTCCCCCTGGACTAGGTCAGTGATATATATACATTCAATTAAACTGAGATTGTAAACCCCTTAAAGCTGCTTTTCTTAGAAAAGCAGATCAAAGATCCTGTGCTAGCAGCCCTCTTGTGTCCTGGTGTTATTGGCCTTACACCTCCACAGTAGCTGCTAGCAACACTGTTGTTCCACCCAGGTGACTGCATCTTCAGTTTTCAGGGCAAACGTATGTTTACACTGAAGGATTAATTTGGGGCTATGAATATGCCCCCATTAAATAAAGGATATACAAGTTTTCATGACCCCATGCTTTTACCCTCAACCTCAATAAGAGCTTCCATTCTACCTCGAAATGATAATATATAAAACCAACCTGAACATAACCACAACTCAAATCAGATAATTTAGGAGCGAGGGGAATTATGGGGACAGGCTGATAAGGCTGATGAGTAAAGATAAGGCAAACTTATTAAGAAATTCCATTCCCTTCTCTACATCTGAAAAACAGATCCTTATGACTGAAAATGGTAGAGGTAATATGAAGCATCAGCCTAGTGTGCATGATGTCCTTAAACTCAATGTTCCACAATTTGTAATTCTCCCTTGCCTCTCAATTAATATAATAAATGAATTCCTACTAAGAGGTTAATAAATTGAAAAGCTTAATGTAAGAGTAGGGTATTTCCAAAACTAGCCTTGCTTTTAATTTCATCATGACCTCAAGATAATAGTGTTCTGATTACTGGTGTATTAGACCAAAGAATAATTCCTACCTACTAAGATGTTGTGCCCATCTCCACTTCAGATTGTACCTCTGAAGTCTTCAAGTTTAGAGCAGCAGGAAAATTGTGAGCAGTGATTAACCAGCTAACTTTTCAAAGGACAACAAAAATAATCACACCCTGAAGCGTATTATGTAAGTGTGTACCAAGGCAATAAAATCATTTTATTTAAATTTATTTTTTTTACCAAAGTATTTCACAAAAACTCCAAAATCTACTTTCTTTCTACTTTTCCCATTTTCTCTTCTTCTCTGTTTGGCATACTCACTCCCACTCTGTGACCCTATCTCTGCTTAGCTATCTCTTTTCCTCCCTCCCTCTTTTTCTTCCATCCGTCTCTCCTTTTCCTTGTTACCTGTCATTCTTTTTTTTCTATTTCTTCTTCCTTCTACTTTCCTCTGAATTAATTGACCATAACATAAAATTAAGCAAAGATAAAATATCTTATATTTATTAAATAAATATATTCCCTAGTAATCATTTTGCAGTTAGGAAAATTTAACATTTCAAATGTTCATTTTCCTGGATGGAAGGAGAGGGGAACTTTTGTAGTTTTTTTTAATTACCATGTAGTCTTGCTTAATTTTTTCAATAGGGAAAAGTATGTTTCAATATCTTGTATCATACAAGGATGTGTAGGAAGTAGGTGAATGCTGAAACTAATAGCCTGCCTCCCTCCAAACTTTTATAGTGCTTCTGCCATTCCCAGGGAACACTCCTAACACTTCCAAGTCATACCACTATTATACTGGCAGTCTCATTATCAAGACATACCTTTTTTAAAGCTACACTTGAGGGCACAATTAGGGATGGGTGGATAAGCTCCTCTCTGTCCCAAAATGGCTGAACAGAGGATATAGTGAAGGTAAATGTACTCTAGATTTATTCTCAGGTCAAGTCACTGAAACAAAACTATTGAGAACCTATTATGTATAAGACACTATCTTCTGTGATGAAGACATTATCTCTGCCCTTTTAAGATAGCATACAATCTCTTCAGAGTCATAAGTATAATCTAATATGAAGCAATATTTGACAAGTGCTTCAGTGTAAGTGTAAGAAAAGTGTTGTAGGAACACAGAAGAGGGATCATATATATGTTCCCTACATACATGTACATGCATGAGTACTTCTCACAAACATACATGTATAAGTAGGATTACTTCTGACTGGGGAAATCAGGGGAAAGCTTCAAGGGCTGGGTCCCAAAAAATCAGCTAGATTTCAAAAGGCAGATATAGAAAGACAGGTATAACAAGTGATGGCCAAAGAATGACTATATAGAGAAAGATGAATTACTGGGTGTTGCAAAGGAAAGGCAAATGGCCTAGCTTGGATGAGGCCCAGGCTGGGTGAAGGGGAAGAATAAGAGATGATGCAAGAAAAAGTTTTTGAGCAGATGCATGACATGAGTGGGTGCACTCTTTATGAAGGTGATGGTAATGGCAGGAGTTTCACCCTGCTACTCCCAGAATTAGCCGTAACTCCACCAATCTGGAATCCAGGTCCTCAATGTCATTTTTCCCCAACAATATACACAGACCAGTGAAACTCCACAAAAGAGCCATGCTCTCTAGGACATACAGAAGATATAATACACATCATAGTCATCTCAAACAGAACCAGAAAATGTGTGATTCATGACACTAGCAATGTTTATGGTGGAGGGGAGGGATTCCTTTCCCTGAGTAGGAATTACCTGCTTACCGAGATAGGGGGGTCCATAGCCTCTTAGAAAAGCAGGTTGCACCATATAGAAAGTTTTCCCTTCTGTGGCATCCAGGGGTTTGGCTGCCTGATAGACTGGCCATGTAGGGTCATGGCTGGCAGATTAATTATCCTAGACCATAGTCAGCAACTTAAATATTTACAATTACACTGGCAATGGCATGTCACGTGCAGAGTGAATTGGAGAAGTGAGACTGGAGATAAGGAGTCCAGTTAGATTATTGCAATAATCCAAGTCAGTGGCAATGGGTGTCTGAACTAGAGTACTGATAGTGGGAAAGGAAAGGAATGGACAGGAGAAGGAATCATTACAGAGTGGAAACCAAAAGAATCTGATGATGACTCTGGTGTGGGGAGAGAGGGAAAAAGCTAGGTTGATGAAGACAGTAAGATTTCTCAAAAATCAGATGTGGATAATACCATTTTCATGGTCACGCTAGGTCCCTTTCCAGGGACCAATGGCAGGGGGTGAGGGGGACTAAAGAATAGAGCATTTAACTATTGATGATAAAAATATCTCCTATGATTTCTATACTGATTATTCACCAATTTCCAAACAGCTGCCTACTCTTTCTTATGCAGTCCTATAATGTTTCTCACCCACTCATTCATTTCCCACTCTCATATCTTTCTAGGTCTCCTCCCACCCATTACTTTCAAACCAATACATATGTTTTCTTCTTTTCCCACAACTCATGCTGCTCATCCCTTTATTTCTGTCAAATAGCTTTGCCAGAGGCTTTGTGGTGCTGTGCTGGTGGGTTTTATTCCTTATGATTTCCTTCCCCTTTTGGTCCTTTCATTGAACAATGAAGTGTTTTCTAGGAGAGGATTTTGGCAGGAGTAGTTTTTGCAGCAATAAAGAACTGTCATATCAAAGAACTCTCTACTGATTACTAAAACAACACTTTCTAGAATTCTTTTGCGTCATTTCTTTCTACATTCTTTCTTCCATTTTTTAAAAAATTTTATTTTCTTCTTTTCATTTCTATACTACTTTTCCTTTTCCCCTTTTATCTCCTGGTTTTAAATAATCAGTTGTCATGGAGACTAAATGCATGTATGCCTACATATACATGCATTCAGGTATGCCTGTGTATATATCTAGCTATATATATTTAATCACCATGACAAGTGAATACATATACATAATAACTTGCATATCATTTGCATTGTCACCACAAATATCATATGTGTATATATATTACATATTCTTATATGCATATGTAATAGGAGGGCAGAGTTTATAATCTCAAAGAGGATCATAAACATGTCTGAAAGGTTCGGAACCGCCGGATATAAGAAACTCTCAAAGTAGAAGGCAGAAGAATCAAAACATATATTTAAGCTCCACAGTAACCAACCCATGAACCAGCAACCCCATTTTGATATATTGATCAAAAGCTTCCAGGCCCAATAAGTACGCCTTGAAAGAGTAACCAGGAGGCTACAGAGAAGCATGATTGCGTAAAGCAAAATCATGCTTCCCCCTCTATGGTAAAAAGATTACCCACTGGCCTGAAGTCTTTGTTCAGCTTCCTCCCGTAGGTCAGCTCTGCTACTGGCAGCTCCTGCTTCAGCTGTGGCTGTGGCTGTAGCAGCCTCTGGCTCCAACGGGAGCTGCTTTTAACCATCCAGCTTCTGCGGGGGTGTAAGGTACGCCGGGGAAAGCACAGGTTCTTTCAATCTGCTTAAGCAAGGTGAAGGGGTTGACCGGGAAAGCACAGGTTCTTTCCATCAGCTTAAGCAAGGGAAGCAAGGTGAAGGGGCCGACAAGCTTACTCCAGTCCAACATACAAACAGCATTCAGTTCAGGGGAAAAAAGCCAAACTAGTCAAGGCCACTTGTTGACTAAGTGCTAAGGAGCCCATTTTTGGTTGCCAATACAGCATATTATATGCTAGGAGTGGTCTTATGTGCAAGTATAGATGGGAAAAGAAATGTGTACATATGTGAAAAAATATCTCTTTGGCAAAGGGGTGTGTGTGTGTGCACACGCATGTGCAAGCGATCCCCAAGAGTTATTAGAAGTTAGAAAACTGCTTTTCTGTTTTGCTATATATGAAAAGACTGAGAGTGTATGCCAAGTAGTAAGTGCATAATTCTGCTTGGACTTGTTCATGTGGAAGGAGAGCTGGTGAAAATTGGCTTCCTATCTAACTGCATCATATCTGTCTCTTTGATGTCTCTTCATCTTCTTCCCTGCTGCCTGGAGCTGGGAAATGAGTTTGAATCCTGCCTCAAATGCTTACTAGCAGCACAATAATGAGCAAGTCACATAGTCTTGCAGAGTCCATTTCCTCTGCCAAATAAGGCTTTATAAAATATGGCCGAAATTACTGAATTATTCTTGTTGCTGCTGTTCTTGTCATTCAGTTATTCTTATTCCCAGCACCTCACACTCAATATGTCCAAATTTTATCATCTTTCCCCTTAAACCTGCTCTCTTTATTTGGCATCACAGTTTCTTTCAATAGCCCAATCACTTGTCTAGGCTCTGATGGGTGAAACTGTGGGGTTATCTTTGACTCTTCTTTCTCCCTCACCTCTCATATTTGATGAGTCCTGATGATTCTACTTCCAACCCATCTTTCCCTGGTTCTCTCCATTCTTAAAGCTATCACCCAAAAGTAAAGAGCCACATTATTCTTTGTCTGGACTCTTATAAATTGCCTCTTAATGGCATTTTTGATACATCTCTCTCCCCCCTTCTAATCCATTCCTTATACCAATGCAAGACATCTTCTATAGAGATCTCCTCTGTATGCCTAAAAGTACTCACTGGCTCAATCAATCAAAAAACACTTCTTAAAGTGACTACTATTATGTGCTAGACAATGTACTAAGCATTAGACACAAAAAGACAAAACTGAAACAGGCCTTGCTCCCAAGAAGCATACATTCATTCAAGGGATCAAATATGTGAATATATAAAAAGTAAGTAAAATAAATACAACATACTTGGGGGCCCTCAACTAGCAGTTACCAGAAATCAGAAAACCTTCAGGCATCCTTTGGAGGCAAAGAGATGAGAGATGGAGGATCTTATGTGAGAAACAATAAGGATTGCCTAGCTGAGAGAGTACAGAAAGAGTTGTAACATAAAATAATGCTAGGAAATTTGATTAAAGTCAGAGTGTGAAACACTTTAGATGGCAGATAAATGTGTCTAATTCTATGGGCAATGAGGAGCTCTTGACATTTATTGAGTAGGTAAATGACATGGTCAGATCTGCACTTAGGAAAATCATTTTGGTTGATTGGTTGTTGTCCTTTGTGCTGGAAGAGGTCCAAAATGATACCACTACATCAGGGTCAATTTACAATGTTTCGGACTGTGGCTGATAGGACCAATATGAGCTTGGAATGCTCTACCACAGGTCAGGCACCAAATAGTTTGTATGAACATTTGGAATGGCCATATCTCTAAATGTGTGCAATTACTTTAAGGAAAATCACTTTAACATCTATGTGAAGGAAAGATTGGAGTAGAGAGAGAAGTGAGGAAGGAAGGGCAATTAGGAGGTTATTGTCATAGTCCAGGCAAGAGGTAACAAAGATATAAATGGGGATATTATTTGCATGAGTAAAGAGAAGGAGAAACATCTGAGGGATCTCATGGAGGTAGATGCAACAGCATTTAGCAACTGAGTGGATATGTGGGGTGAGGGAGAATGAGAAGTCAAGGATGATACCAAGGTTGTAAACCTGTGTGTCTAGAAGGATGATGGTATCCTCAATAGAAATAGGCAAATTTGGGGGAGAGAGAGAGTTTGGGGGGAAAGATAGTGATTTCTACTTTGGAAATGTTGACTTTCAGACAGGTATGGAACATAACTGAAATGCCCAACAGCTATTTAGAGATACATTGGTAGAGCTCAGGAAAGAGATTAAAGCTAGGTATATAGGTTTGGAAATTAACTGCATAGAAATTATATTTAAATCCATGGTGGTTACTGATGTCTTCAAGTGAAAGAACAGAGAAAGAAATGAAGAGAGTCTGATAGAGGCTTTTAGGGATAAAGCCATAATTAGGGAGCACAATATGAATGATAAACCAGCAAAAGAAACTGAAAAGGAACAGTTTGGTGGAGGAGAAATAAGAGAGAGAAGTTACATAAAAACCCAGAGAATATTATGAAAGTGGTTAACAGTATTTGATGCTCCTCTTATGACAATTATCATGTGCATAATATAATATTAAATGGTCTTCTCTTATGATAATAATATAATAATAACTAGCATTAATATAGCATTCCAAGTTTTGCTGAGTAGCTTACATATATTACCTCATTTTATTTTCATGTCAGCCATTGGAGGCATGTATTATTTTATCCTCATTTCATGGATGAGGAAACTGAGGCTAGTAGAGATTAAGTGACTTGCCTGGGGTCACATTGCTAATAAATATCTGAGGCTGGACTTGAACTTAAGATCTCCTTTTTGGTCAATTTGGCTTTGATACCTGGAAAAACAACAATTAGAGATGAATCAATATCCTTGCTTGATATTTAGGAACCTCTACTGCCTTATTTTTATGGCCTTTGCTTATATTATTCCCCTCTATAAATCCCAGGCTCTGGCTATAGCGGAATATTCTCCATTCTTTCAATCTCTGCATGTTTCTGCCTCCATGATTTTGCCCTGTTTCTGGAAAGCGCACCTTCTCTGTCTTTGCTATTTTCATTTCTGCCCATCCATAAAAGCATAACCAGTAGGGCAAAAAGAATACAGATCTAGAGTCAGAGGACATGGTTTCAAATCCTACCTATGATACATATTACTTTGTATCTGGAGACCAGTCATTCAATTTTCCTGGGTCTCTCTTTTGTTATACTAATCCTAATATTTTACTATTCTCCTCAAGCTTTTGCTTAAAGACCACTAGTATGGGGAAAGCAATACCATACAAAGCAACCTATTCCATTAAGAGGTAACTCTAATTATCAGGAAATCATTCTTTACATCAACTTTTATTTTCTTTTCCTAATTCTATGCTCCAAGACCAAATAGAACAAATCTAATTCCCCTTCCACGTAAGAGCCCTTCAAGGATTTCAAGACAACAACCATATGTCTGTCCTTCTACCCACCCCATTTCTTTTCTTCTCCAACCTAAAATTTCTCTTTTTCTTTCAACAGACACTCATGGAGCATGATCTCAAGACCCTTCTAGTGACTATTCCAGTTACCTTTATCTGGAAACTCTGATTTGTCTGTCTTTAATGAATGTTTCTGTCAATTAAAAATATCATCAAATTCATTTCCATGATGTTATTCGATACTCGCTGTGACAAACACTTCCACTTCCAGCTCTCAGCTCAAAGAAAATATTCATAATATACAGCTATGAGGTTTCCACTCATTCAATCAGTCTTTGATCTCTCTTGTTTCTGACTCTTAAACCATGTTTTCAAATATATTTTCCACTATGCCCACCTGTATACCAAAGTCATTGAGTATACTAATACTATATGAAAATGTCTATCATTTATATGTTTTAAGTTCTGAGTACCTCCCATATATGATCTACTTACCGATAGTCAACAAGGCAAGGCTAGAAGCATTTATTCACCATTTACTATACGCTAGGTGTAGTAAGGCATTTAAAAGTATATGTGGATTAGGTGTCTTAGTGAATCATTCATAGAATCTACCTTCTCACTCTCTGAGTGCACTTAAGCTGCAATTATTTTCAGGGTGGTCTTTCTGTTTATGTTCATTGTGAGAGCTGTGAGGTGAGATGACCAAGTTTCCTATGAAATTGTGTTTGAATTCAATTAAACAAACATTTGTCATACTATATTTTAAATTCTTGTGTTGCTTATTTCCTTTGGACAGGTGATAAAAACAATTCTACCAACTCCTTTATTTGAATATCAAAGGAGAGCCTGTTAGCTCTATTTCCATTCAGTTACAAATTATTTTGTTGTTCATGTTATTTAATTTTATTTACAGTGAGAATGTTAAGATTCAGTAACCCTAAATCCTACTCATTGGTCACTGGAAAAGTATCTGACATTTAGTGTCCCAAGAGCAATATTAATTTTTATACATTTATATAGATGTACTAAAAATTATGTGATTCTTAGAATTTTCTGCCATTTTGAATGAAAATGGACCACATTTCATTGTCTATTTTCCTTTGTTTCCTCAGTTGCTAAGACCAAAGAATTCATTGGTAGGTGGCAAATCTACTAGTGATGACCACATCTTAATACATACAGCTTAGCACCTTCTTAGAAAGCAGACTTAATGAATGACTTGAGTCATTCTTGGAGCCATTCCAGCAAGGTAGAAACTGCCAGAGTTTACAATCTGCTGGCCTTTATCTTGAAGACCAAGGACACCTCCATTAGAATGTAAATTCCTTAGGAGGAGAGATTATTTCATTTGTTGCACCCACCACACTACTTGATAAATAGATTGTGTTTAATAATTGCTTATTGATTGCCTTGTAGGTTAAGAAAGCATTAGAGTAGAATTTAATGGAGGTTTGCATACAGTAGTCATTTGATAAATGGGTGTTGAATTAACTATATGGAAAAGGTTCTACTGGAAAAAGAAGAAGCTTCTAGAATTAAGATGTCAATTGGATTGATCTTTTTTTTTTATTAGGTTGAAATTGAATAGTACTTCCACAGTAGTAGTTTCTGTGGGTATGGATATCCATAAAGAAGCTGAGATGAGATGGAAGAGGAAATAATGTAATAAGAAAAAGCTATATGATGACAGAAGAGGTTAAAAACTCAAGGAGGGCCTTTTCAAATGTCTATAGCACTTTGTCTCTGGGTACATAGGGATGAAGACGGAGATACCAGTAGGTAGGAGAATATCCTAGCCACTGTCCCAAAAAGGAGAGGGCACTAATGAAATGAACACTGATTTCCCCTAAAAATAATAGTCGGCAATGACTTGATGATATTTAAAATAATGCCATTAAGCTCCATTTCTTTGGCTACAGGAAAAAAAAAAGAGCATAGTGTTAGCAGCTTAAGTTGTTATAAATCATTTACACCTTAATATAAATGAGTGATCAACTCTTCCCTAAAGGATTTGTTCCTTTGTTTTTCCCCCTTTGGAGGATGAAAAAGAAAGTATGAAGAAATTGGCAAATAAGAGGAAGTAGCTTCATCTTTAAAGAAGGAAATGGACATAGAAAAAAATCTAGAGAATTAGAAAAGACCAACTTTACCAATTTTCCCATTAAAAGTAGGATCAATCATGGCCAAGTGTCTTGCCATTGTCGTAGTAATGAAAATCCTGGGTTGAAGAGGCAGAAATTTCAGTAACCATAGTTCTTCAGGAGGAAATGGATGAACCAACCCTTGGGAATTTGAATTCTTAACTCCTACTTATCACAATTAAACTCTGATTTGACCAAAGTTGAGTAACATTGAATACGCACAAGTGCTTTAGACTAAGAAGGAAACAGAATTTTTTTTTTCTAATTAAGAAAATAATTTGCTTCTGAAAGCCTAAGACTTAAAGCTGTTCATTTGCCTATAAAGAAGGCTATGGATCACAGTTTTAGAGATGGGACATAGATCGTCAAATGTAATCTCCCCTTTTTACAAATAAGAAAACTGAGGCCTGAGATATGATGTGACTTGCTCGAAATCATAGAACTAGTAGGATTATAAAATAGGAATTAGAATTCAGGGCCTCTGAGCTCCAAAGATATACTGTCCAAATCACTTTTATTGGGCACTGGGTGAAACATATTTAAGATGCCAGCAAAGAGAAGTCTGCCTAATACAACAGTATCACTCTTGCTTAGAAGGTGTGTCCAATTTGCCATCCTAAGAAGATTGAAATCTTCAAGCAACACATAATGGAAAAATACTATGGGAACAAGCAATAAACTGAGAATATATCAGGATCTGGGAGACTAGACCCAATATTGCTTCTTCTAAACTGCAGGATAGAGACTTTTACTCAGCTTTGACTGATAACATCAAAAGTTTCTCTCCTCTCATGTAGAATTGTTTGCTTGTTCACAATAAAGGTTACTTGAGAGATAGGATTTTTTGAAAACAATTTTTTTAACCATTGTCAAATGTCTCTTGCGGCAGTGATGGAAGGGAGCAGAGAGGAAGAAATTCTATTTACTCCCTATCCCACTTCTGTTACTACTAATTTTACAAAATCTTGTCCATCAATAGGAGACAACAAAGTATGGTGGAAAGAACACTGATCTGGAGTGAGAAGAAATGGGTTCAAATCTCATTTCAGCCATTTAATATGTGTGTAACCTCAGAGAAGTGACTTAACCTCTCCAGTCCTCAGTTTTCTAATTTGTAAAATGAGGAGGTTGAACTATGTGACCTCCAAGGACCCTTTTAGCTCTAAATGTATCATCTTATATTATTAGCGAGTTATTAAATTATACTTTAACAGTCACCTCTTTGTCAAACTAATGTTGTGTCTATTTAATGAGTCCTTAACACAACAAAAGCCATCTGTACCACCCAAAATTAATAATTAGCTAGGGAAGGGGAGTGATTTTTTTAAAATTTCTATCAACTTCATAATCATTTTATTGTGCTAATAGAATAAGTATAGGATATGTGATTTAATTGGTTTGAGGAACTCCCAGGAGACAAAACGTCCTCTATCAATAAGAGTTGGCACCTCCTCTACAACTAATAAAATTAGAGGATGTCCCACAACACAGAGAAATTAAGTGACTTGTTCTGGGTCATGTACATATCAGAGGAGGGCCCTGAACCCATGTCTTTCTCATTCCAAGACCAGCTTTCTATCCCCAATACCAGAATTAACAGCATCTGATGAAGATAACAGCCATCTGTTAAATAACAAACCACTAGAAACTGTGTGTGATCAAAAGCACAGATAGACTTTTTTAAAAGAATGATGATGGATAACAGCCAGGACCACAACATATTGATATATCCCCCTTGAGATCTATTTCCAACTCAGTCCTATTTGAATTCTACTTTTGCCTATGGATTAAATGCAATACTCATAGTTTTTTAATTGTTATTGCTGGAATTAACCAAAACTCACTAATGAAATTAGCTAACAAAATTTTCCACTGCTGACCAGATATTATAAAAAAACATTGAACCTATCATGTTTAATGGTGCATAGATTTCCCAAGCTGTATAACTGTGAAATAGAGTGTAACAAATAATTTGAATGCAACTGTGATTAAACTTTCCAGTGTTGGAAGACACTTTTAATGGACACTATTATCTATATTTATAGCAGTTTCATTTTTACTTTGGCTGTTCCTTACCCTGGATGCTTTCCCCACCTTGGCAATTAATTTGCAAAGTGTTCCATTAATTGCCTTACGACTGTCATATCTAAAGGAAATGGTGGTCCTAAAAGTGAGCAAGAAAACTCCTCAGGTTAGGCACATCTTCTTGTACTTCAGGGATTTCATTTTTCATCGAGGTTCAATTTAACAAAGTTTACTTTGAGTTTTATATTTTTTTCTTGTATTTATTCATTATATTACTCCTGATATAGACTTTTGATTGGCTTCCCTAACCCAGCTCCCAGCTGCCTTTCCAATCTTCTTCTTATCTTTGCCACATACTCTTTGCTTCAGTGACAGTGGCCTCCTTGCTGTGCCATGGAACAACATATTCCATCTCTTGACTCTGGGAATTCTCCCCAGCTGTCCCTCACAACTAGAATGCTTGCCTTCCTCATCTCTATCTACTGACTTCCCTGGTTTCTTTTAAGTCTCAACTAAAAGCTCATCCTCCACCTTACCCAACCCCTAGGGTTGACCTACTCTTAATTATCTCCTCTTTATTCTGGATATAGCCTATTGTTTTTCTTGTTTTTGTTGTTGTTGTCTTCTCCTTTAGATTCCTAGTTCCTTGAGGGCAGGGGACTATCTTTTGCCCCTCTTTGCCTCCTCAGTGCTTACTACAGTGTCTGGGATGTAGTAGGGTTTAAGAAATGTTTATTAACTGAATGACTGACTGACTGGCTCAGAAACAGATGTTTCCTTCCCTGATGTCCATGCTCTGTTTCCCAGAATAGTTAAGGCATTTGCTCCACCCAAGGTTAGTCTTCTGTCTTGATATAGCCTATAAAATATGGTGATCTGGCCATCTAGGGTCACGTTTAGGGAACCAGAACACTATATGAGTACAGAAGAAATAATTCTAGACATGGATTCCAAATCCTGACTCTGTTGCTTACTCAGACAAGAGGCTATATGGTATAGTGGAGTAAAGGAAGACCTCACTTTGAATTCCACTTCTGACATCTACTAGCCTTGTAACCACAAGAAATTGCTTTAACCTCTCTGAGACTCAGTTTCATCTTATATAAATATGTGAAGTTTGGGCCAGGTATTAAAAATCTCTCAAAGCTCTAAATCAATGTCCCCATCATTATAAGCAACTAGCTTAGGTAAGTTAGTTAATATACTGAGCCTCACTTTTCTTATCTGTACTATATATCTATATGTACTATATATCACAGAGTTATTAAGATAATCAAATAAGCAAATATATCCCAAGGACTTGGTAATTATAAGTTTGGTATATAAATATAAGCCATCATTATTAGGTCAACAATACTATTCCTCCTGGTTCTCTGACACTGCATCACTGACCTATTTACATTTTTCTTTGTGGATTCTGTTTCACGATTCTACTGTGATGAACTTGAGTAATTCTAATATCTTACTCTGTCCTGTGATAATAGACTGCTTTATTTTGTCCTTTGGTTTTACTGGGAAGGGAGTTTTATCACTGTGATCCAAGACCACACTGTGACGAACCCTTGAAAACAAAAAATATGGATGCAGTAGAGGACTCTGATGATGAAAGAGTTTCAAAAGGAAGTACACAAATAAAAATGAGTGTTCAGGGTAATAATAATAATAGTAACAGTAATAATAATGAGCATTTCAAGTGCCTACTCCATGCCAGGCACTGGGTTTAAGTCCTTCACAAATATTATCTTACCTGATGCTTACAACAGTCCTAGGAGGTAGACGCCATTATTATCATCATTTTATAGAAAAGAAAATGGAGGTAAACAGGAGTTAATTGACTTGCCCAGGTTCATACAGCTACTAAGTGTCTGAGACTGAATTTGAACTCAGGTCTCCCAGACTCCAGGCCCAGCATTATATCTACTGCATAAGTCAGCTACCTAGAAAATCAGAAAGCATCTACGTAAAAGAGCATGATCATTGTATTCATCTTGGCATGTCTATAATCTGTATAATTCTCCTCATTAACCTCTCCTCCTCCTGTTGACTATCTATGTACTCCAAATATTCATATGGACTGTTTTGCCCAACCTGTAGTAGAGTATTCTGAGCTCATATTGGTCTGATCAGCCACAATCAGACACATTGTGCCTTGACTCCAACATAGTGATATCATTTTGGTCCTCTCCCAGAATGAAGGACAACAACCATCCAACCAACCAACCATCTTTTAACATGGAATCAGGTGCAGTATATCCTCATTCAGAGCTGAAGTATAGCATAGGAGATAAAGAGATAGACTTTCAGAGATAAAGTGTTCTGGAGACAAAACCTAACTATAATACATACTGGCTCTGGTCACATACTGTGACCCTATGACTTCATCTCTCATAGATACAGGCCAGTGGTATTAAATTCAAATAGAAATGGGGACCACTAAGCTGTACATAAGGATCCCTGTGGGCAACAGATTGACTTAGTTTTAAATTGGAATATCTATGTTTTATCATATTTTTATTTATTTGGTTAAAAATCTCCCAATTATATTTTAATCTGGTTCAGGCTGTACTCAGGAGCATTGCCTCTACTGCAGGCCATGTGTTTGACATCTCTGCTCCAGACAACTCTCAATGAATTTAAGTTGTAGAGCAGATGCCAGCTTGCATTAGGAGTTTCCTATGCCAGTGAAATCATAGGCCCAGCTCCTAGCACCATCACTATTTATACTCACATTACATCATAGAATCACACATTTAGAGTAGAGAGGGCCTTAAGAGTCTCTCTAATCCAACTCCTGCTAATAATAAATAAGGAATCAATTTCTATATTTTCTTCTTTCTGCCTTCCCAATCTCCAAATCTGAAAGAAGAAATATATATATTTTTCTCCATAATTAACCCTTTCTCCATAGAAGTTCTAATTTCTGGTTCCCCATCATGCAATGGTAAAGAGGCTGGGTTCTTTGAGGTTCATCTAGCAGTGCATCTACTTTGGCAAGTCCTACTTCCCTAGGGCAGCTAGGAGGTGTAGTAGATACAGTGCTGAGCCTGAAGTCAGGAAGACTCATTTTCATGAGTTCAAATCTCATCTCAGATACTTACTAGCTGTGTGACTCTAAGCAAGTTACTTAACCCTGTTGGCCTCAGTTTCCTCATCTGTAAAATGAGCTGGAGAAGGAAATGGCAAAGCACTCCAGTATCTTTGCCAAGAAAGCCCCAAATGGGGACATAAAGACTCTGAACAACACAACTGAACAACAACAACAACCTCCCTGAGGGAGTGCCCTTAGTAGGTTCCTTGGTCATCTCATGAGTTGCCTGAATAAAAATGGAGAGTGATGTGAATGCAAACAGTGCCCTCAGGGCTCAGTTGCCTTTTCCCATGGTTTGTCTTCTAACTTGGAGACACCTTAAAGTCTCTTGACACAAAGGTGTCCTAAGGCATGAGTATCTCTCTCCCTGGCACCCTAAAGTCTCCCCTTATCTTGAAATACCACTCAAATTTCCATTACCCTGGGCCATGCAATTCTTTCCCTCCCCATCTGGAGTCATAACATTTCTAGTCTCCCTTATCTTGTGTCATTGGTTGTCCTCTACCTGTGTACTTATCCTATCCCTTAATCTCCAACCCTCATAAGAAACCCTAAAATCATCCTACACACTGTATAGCTTTTGGTCTATATAAGTCTGGTTCCTTCCCTACATCAGTGCCTTTGTTTAGCTCCTTGCTAAATCTCAAGCCCACTGCTTTTGTGTCAGTAAAGTTCCCAATTGCTACAGAGAAGGTCTAAGTGAATTCTTTCACATTTGATGGACCAGCTCTCCCAACCCTGACCTCATCAGAGAGAACCCCTAAATTCTTATCTTCCTTCCAGGTTCAGCTCAGGTGCCACCTCTTCTAGGAAGCCTTTCCTGATCCCTCCTAATGCCAGTTAGTCTTTTCCTCTCTTCCTTCTCAAATGATGCCTATTTGCTTTACCCCACCCCTCACACTCAGTAAAATATAAATTTCTTGAGGGGAGGGACTGTCATTTTTATTTTTATTTTTCTAGCTCCGAGCACTACATATTATACATGCATAGTAATTCCCATATAAACATTCACTTAGTGGAATGGAATGACCAGGCACACTGACTAGCAGGTGACAGCAATTTTTGTTCATAGGAGCTAGTGGAATTCTGTTAGAATTGGAGAGGTCAAGGTCTGTAGCAATGGAATCAGCATCAGCATGGATGAAATCTTTTGAAGTGCTTAAGTAATTTCCCCTCTGGACTCCCATGCTTATCAACAGCCTGGGAAGTTGTTTTCTATCTTTTGTAAAAGTAGGTGAACAAGCATGGGGAAAAATGTTTATTTAAATGTCATAGTAAGAGTCCTTGAGTGTTATTCAAATTTCTTCAGTGGCTCTTACCAAGATATCAAGTTCAAATAAAGCCCAAGGATGGAATGACTGGATCTTTCCCATTAACTAGTCTCCACCTGACTCCCATTTCCCATAGGAATGTGACCTTTTTTTTGGCAGTGTAAGGATAAGCCCAAAGCCTCTTCAGGCTCTGCTATCTACATATACATATGAAAGACCAGGATTGTTCCCCGGGAGAGACTTGAATTGCCCTGCTTTTGCCTTTTCATCAACATAGGGAAGCCAGAGGGATTTTAATTTGAGAGAGTAGGGGAACCTAAATCCTAGGTTTTTAGCTACAGTATATGAACTTTAAAAAATATTTATTTTTACATTGGTATGTCATTGCAATCAATGTCCTTTGTGATTCCATGTATTTTTCTTTTATACATTTAAAAACATCTAGAGAAGAGAGCCAGAGGCTTTGCCAGACTGCCAAAGAGTTTTATGTCCCTCAAAAAAAAAGGCCAAGATCCTCTGTCCTGGAGGTTGTAAGCAGCAGTTAAGCGGGTAGGCCTTACATAGCAAGGACTAGGTATGGACTAGCCCTCAAAGATTAATCAGATGTCATAGATAAGATCTAACACACCTTAAGTAAGCATGAGGATTCTAATACAGAGATCTAAGCTCAAGGACCAGTAATTTAGGACTTCAAAAGGCAGACTTGAAGCAGCTAGCAGGTGCAGTGGATAGAGAACTGGCCCTGGAGTCAGGAGGACCTGAATTCAAATTTGACCTCAGACACTTACTAGCTTTGTGATCCTGGGTAAATCATATACTCTGATTGTTTTTAAAAAAAAAAAGATAGACTTGAGCCTATGGATGCTAGTTATCCAAATAAAAGTGTCTCTGTTTGTGGTAAAGAGCTTGGCAGTTTACTACTAAACATTACAGATCTTATTGCTAAGATTCTGAAGGGTACAAGACAGGCCACATTTTAAGGGAAAAAAAGTGGAAAAGTGAATGATTTATTTCTGTCTATGGAAGTTGCATGCTTTTTCTGTAGCTAAGGTTAGAACTGTCACTTTGCTAAAAGGGCATTAAAAATATATTGGGTCTATGAATTGAAAAACTATGGTAGAGCCCACTCTTCTTTTGAGAAACAGAGAGCATTCTAGCCACAGACTTTGCTGAAGCCTAAAGCAGGAAGCAGAAAATAACTCCATAGCTACACGCTCAATTCTAACAGCTAGAAAAATCTCAAAGAGACTATTCATCCAGAAGATCAGCAGCCCCAGAGTCAATAAGTCTAGTAGAATTGAGCCAGGGATACACAACTGTGCCCAGTAAAGACTGAGTCTGTCAATGACTATATAAGAAGCTATTGCAGTGGAAGCAGTGTGAATAAATCTTCTAAAGGTATCAGTAGCCCTGTAGCCACAGAAGCATGAGTTGTTCCTTCACATATGCATACCTTCTCAAGTGTGTTCCCTTCACAAATGTCCTCTCACATGCACTCTGGCTCCACAGGTTCCAAAAATGTCTTTGCTTTCACTTAGGTGCCCTGGCCACACATATTCCTTATATGTGTTCCTTTTCAAATGTTCTCCCTAAATGTGTGCCTTTCCACTGAAGTAAACTATTTATGTGTTCCCTATATGTGTTAACTCTTCCCACTGATGGGCTATGTACTTGTGGGACAATGTGCCTCAAGTTGGAGGATGGGAAGGGATATATTTTATTGCTTTGTTTTACACTATGCTAATTCATTAAATGCCTGTACTTTTAACTAATTGTGTCTTCTGGTTGTGTGGGAACGCATCAATGGGGGCTCATGAAGTATGGTTTTATAGTAGATAAAGATCCAAAGAATATTCTGAACCTGGGGAAGTTTTATCTGAGAGAAGAGCCCTACAAGCTATGGATGCTCCCTGGTAATTCAGTAACAAAATACCTAGAAGAAGATGAAAACAGCAACTAAATTGAATAGATACTTAGTGTATTCATGGAAACAGGCCATTATGCCTTTCTTACTTCATTCTCCTACTTTTTTGCCATTTAATTTTTCAGAGATTATACTAATGCAATGTTCCTCAGAGCTACATCTATTTTAAACATGTTGAGAATTCAGACTTTCAATATAAAGAGGGCCTCCTAAGTGTTTCTCTTGTGGGGGAATAATTGTTTACAATATCCTGACCATTAACTCTAAGAGTTGTGGTTTTTTTCTTTTACTATTTACTGGGCAATGATTTTCTAAGGCATATGTATTTATTTTTTAACACTTATAGAAAAATGTCTGATCAACTTGTACATATTGGAAAGTATTTAAATAAAATTAAATACCTCATATTTGCAAGGTGGTACAGTGGATAGAGCACTGGAATTGACCTCAGACACTTACTGGCTGTGTGACCCTGGGCAAGTCACTTAACCCTGTTTGCTTTAGTTCCTCATCTATAAATGAGTTGGAGAAGGAAATGGCAAACCTCTCCAGTATCTTTGTCAAGAAAACCCCAAATGGAGTCAGAGTTGTATACAACTGAACAACAACATAAACTTCCAAGATTTTGTCCTACTTGTAGAAAATGAGACAAATCTAAACATTGAAGTATAGAGCAGATAAATTAAGAGATCACACATTTAAAGCTCCCCAGCTATCCTCTCATCTCTACAGAGACTTCAGCCTCTTGGCCCAAGAGACAGAGAGAGGATTTCATGAAAAATTAGTGGAGAGATATGAGTCCTAGTCTCTTGAATAGAGGAGGAGGAGCAGTTCCCTAGAGAGTTCTGGAATTCAGCCTTTTTAGAGAGAGAAGGGGAAATCTGTGGGCACTGACAGCCCCTTGGAAAGATGAGGATCATATGTGTGCATTTACAGCTGGGGAAACACACAGCAAAGGACTGTGTCATGATTGGATTTGGGATTTGAGACTGAATCTTTGATTTCTTTGGTATAAAGTAATCCTACAGAGGAAACTCCCTGTACCAAAGGAGATCTGTAACTGTTCCACGAACAATGACAATGATGGCATTTCCATAATGTTTCAAAGTTGGCAAAGAAATTTCAAAGTTTTATCTTATTTGATCCTTGTAACAATCCTATGAAGTCTTAAGTCTTAAGATTTTCCTGGGGCCCTTAGAGGTTAGAACTTGCCCAGGATTATACAGCTAGTATATACTCATAAATATATATATATATATTTGACATCTTCCTGAATCTGAATTTGGCTTTCTTTATGCTATACCTGTGTACGTTTTGTGATAGGAGTTAGGATATGGGGGACCCCAAAGTAAACTGCCTTCTGCCTCACTCAGTGCAGTTCTATTGGGTAGGGAGTTGTCTCATTAGGAACCTGAAGTTCATGTTCTTTTAGGGGTGAGATCAGGCCCTTAAAGTAGATATATATACCTGGCATTTTCAGTAGGTCCCTGGGATTAAAATTGTATTCACCAAAATGTTCAGGCAACTTTCTAGTGATCCCAAATTTCTTTCCATTCTGAGGGGAATCCAAAGTCCAGATGGCTCTATGAGCCTTGGATTGGTCATGACAGTGGAATTCATTGGAGAGGGTCTACTCTGAGAATTTTATGTATTTTACTGTATTCTGTGGGGGGAAATAAAGAGTGGGCTGCAGCCAATATGCACTATTACCCTGAATGCCTGCACCAGGGCTAGAGATGGGCTTAGCCCAACCTGTGGAAGCCTAGACACATGCTGTATTATGAAATTTCCCAAAGGAAACTCTGCATGGGTTTACATGAGCCAAATGAATATGATTTTTGAGAGAATCCTAGGATTGGGGCTATTCTATGTATGTCTAGTACTTGGGGTGCTACGCCATGGATTACTGTGAAATTTTGAAGCTATTTACTGAGCTTTGGGTTTTTAAATAAAGGAAGTCATAGTGACTTGAGTGGATTGAAAGATCAAGTCGGATTTGAGAGACTCCTTATTTCATCTTCTATCAGCCAGACTACAGGATCAGAGCTAATCATTTAATATATCTGTGCATTAACCCAAGTTTATCTGTAAACACTATGCTACCTCATCAGGTACCAGACAACAAGGAAAAAACTGTTACGTATGTACATTTAACAATAAGACAGTTGAAATTCATGACAAAGCTCTTTCATGTTTCCTCATGAATAGTAATGTATTGTTTTTATGAAAATCGAATTCAATAAAAAATAAACTTTTAAGAAGTCTATGATACTATTTTACATCTTCCTGTACTAAAACCAACTGTAAGAAACTCCCAAGACTTCAAAAAAAATGCAAAGCACTTTGGAGAGTCAAGGTGTTTTTATTATATGCTCAAAGACTCAGGACTCAGAAAGGAATAAAATCTACCCTTCTAAGATTTTTATAAAAGTACTAAACAAAAAAAAATCGAATTCATCTATTTCTTTTGGCCACTTTCCTCCTCCTCTCTCTTTTCTTTCATTTTTTCTATTGCATTTTGAATTTGACTTTTATGTTTCTGCATCTTTGCTTGCTTCCAGCCCTGAAGCAATTTGAAGTTTTCTGTAGGCTCCAGGGTGTCATTTACAGTGGCTGCTGAGGTTCTCTCTCCAGTGTGAGTCAAATTTTCCATTCCAGGCCTCAGATAAAGAGCCAAACCACCATGGAAATGGCCTTAAACCCACGTGAGTCTTGCTCACCAAAGCTTGCAGCATCATTCTCTAGCTATAATATTGCAGATTTTTCAGGGCAATAATAAATATTGACTCCCAGGGGAATCATGAAAAATATGTTTCTCAGAGACACCTGATTCAGCCATGCTCACAGATAAACAGATTTTTCCCCCCAGGCATCATAACATCTTTTCAGTATAAGCAAGTTCAGGAGCCCAAAAAGAGCAGGACACCTTTACTAAATAAATGCCACAATACCCAACAGCCACAATAATAAAGATAACAATTTATAACCAAAGAATGTGCTATTCAGAGGCTTTAAATGTACTTTAAACTTAAAATGTTTAATGGATGCTACTTTCTTTATATGGTAATTCTAAAAAGTCTATGTTATATCATTTCTGGGTTACTGATAATACAGATTTGATTAAATGATTAGGATGTGGCAGACTCTAGTCCAGTCATGAAAATAAACATTAATCTGTGTGTCTGGTATTTAAAGTACTTAAAAAGGAATTAATAATCACAAATATTTCTTAGCATCATCCACATGTTAAAGTAATATTAATAATGATTAAGTGTTGGGGGAGACAAAAACTTTAGATAAAGTCATGTCATTGTCCAAAGAACCCATTCTTTAATGGAACAGAAGCCTCAATCAATCGGCAAGTATTTGTTAAGCTCTTAGTATGTGTCAGTCACTGAAGTAGGGGCTGGGGATACAAATGTAAAATGGAATGGTCCCTGACCTCAAACACAGATTAATATAATATAAAGTAAAATGTCTTCAGAATTTTATCCTTGATAGTTTCGCATCTTTCCCTGGCTGACTTCCTCTGGAGAATTTAAGCATATTGGATTCTTCCTATCCTCTCTTTGAACCCTCTGAAATCCATTTTACAGTAATCTGGAGTGAATGTCAAACTATACTTAGCTAGTCTTTTCTTTATAGAAATTCTTAAATGGAGTGCTCTCTTTCCCACAAAGTTCTTGTAGCTTTCACCTCAACAGTTCTTCCTAGTTTGATGAAAGTAAGAGAAAAATATATAATTTCCTATATTAGTTATATCCCGTTGAAGGATGAAAATAATTATCTGCTCTTAAAGGAAGAGGGAGGGGGAGGGAGACAGAGAGAGACAGGGAGAGAAACAGAGAGCCCCAAAGGAGAGGGACATACATGCTAAAAGCTGTACAGCCACAATATGGGTAACAATTGAAAATCAAAGTATTTGTTATTCAGAGGTTTTAAAATGTTTCCTAATGACTAATGTTATAAAACAAAGAGGAGAGAGAGGGGGAGAGGGGGAGAGAAGAGAGGAGAGAGACAGAGAGAAAATACAACTAAAGAAAACTAAAAAAAAAATACTAGCTGTATGATATTTCCCCCCATTCAGTCTCCTGACACAACTAAGGATTTCTGTCTCTCAGATGTTTTTTCTCCTTTGTTTTTTACATTGAAACTACTCTTCCTGTATACACTTGCTAACCTAGAGAGTACAGATACATTCATAGGACTTTAGGTTTCAAACTGCAAAGGACTTCGAGATGATCTAATCCAGACCCCTCATTTTGCAGATAAGGCAACTGAAAGCTGAGGTTAAGTCGCAAAATCATAGGCTGGAAGTATAAAAGGTGAGATTTGAAACAAGGTTTTCTGACTCCAGTCAGGGCTTTTTTCACTGAATCATTCTATTTGAAGCTTCTTTACCTTCTCTTCTCTGAGAGAGTCCTCTTGCATTTTGGGCACAGATGTCATTCACATCACCATGACAGAAACATGACACATCAAATTTGTACATTTGTGCAAAACTCTTCCTGCCCTTTATCCTTATTGAAAGGGTTTGATTCAGCCTTTTATTATTCTCTCTAGCAGCTTCCCTGGAGAATAATTATGGCAATCTTCTTTTGCATTTGGAAGGTCTTTAATTTTGTAGTTATTACTTATTTCATGGGTTTGATGAAATCAAAGAGATAATGTATATTAACTATACAAATGCTACTATAGTTATTCCTCTCACCTAATTAGTACTTCATTAACACCTTGGCAGACACCCTTAACCTTCTTTTCCTTTTTCCCATTAACCTCTTACCATAGCTACCTCCTACCTGGTTTTTTTTCTCTTCCTCTGTTCCTTCTCTCCCTCTTTCATCTCTTTGTTTTTCTGCTTTTCTTTGTCCTCATTACTTATGATTCCCAAGGTCTTTCACCTCCTTTAGCTTCTCCTTCCCTTCCTCAGATTCCTTCAATGGAGCCTCAAGATTTTTTTTCTTTTTCCTTCATATTCTAGGAGCAGCTAGTTGAAACAATTAACTGAACATCTCTGTTAGATGTATGATTGCACCAGATAGGTATACCATGCTGATTTTTTAAAGTATTTAACATCTCTGTAATTATTACAGGGAAGCAAAAAACACATTGAGTATGGAGAGGAACTAAATCGTCCAAGTCCCAAGAGAATAGCTGGCCCTCATCTTTGGTTTTGACTGATTACACTGTATTAACTATGCCAGTGAGGCAACTTAGGATATGCCACTAATAGAGTTGACTTGATCTCTTTCTTTGGTATGGAAGTCTATATTGACAGCCAAGATAGCTCTTGCTCTGATTTTTCCATGATCCTCAGAACAGCTAACTAACTAGTTAGAGTACTTGCCTAGAGTAACTAGTTACTAGAGTAATAGTTCTAGAGTAACTGTTCTAGAGTTTCCTTCTCTATTTCAAATTCATTTATTGTTTCACGGAAAAAATATTTATTGGTGCTTTCTGCTTTGGTGTACAACTTTTTTAATATCATTTGGGATTTGCTAACATAATGGCTCTTATTATTGTCTTTATTATCATTGTCATACATTCAACCTAAAATGTATTGATCTGAGTACAAATGGATCTGGGAATTATTAGATATTTTAGAAGAAATCCTGTCTCCTGACAAATAGAAAATTGTTTAAATTCATGTGACCAGAGCATCTGGTCAATCCTCAGTAGTGACAGGAGTCATTGTGAGGAAGGTCCTGGATTGTGAGTTTCCATGGCATTTACTGGCCCCGTGGGCTTCCTGACCATCCCATCCATCATGTTTCTTTTTTCTTTTCTTATATTTTTTTAAACTTATACAAGGGATATTTACTTCAAAGACATAACAAGAACCTAAGTATACATATTTCCTTCCAGCACTCTCAGGCCACGATCTCATTCCACCTCCATCCAACCCATCCTTTAAACCACAGCAAAGATGCTAGAACATATTGAGAGTGAGGCAAGGCAAGGATGAGCACATTGTTGTGAACCTTATTAGCTCAAAAGGCAACTGAATTTTCAAGCACCTATTGCCATGGACCTTCTCTGGCTTCCACTACTACAGGCTGTGATGAATTCTCTTCCATTAAAACTGTTATTTTCCCTAGAGCTTTTCTATAGATTTTAAAGACACTACCAGAGATTGTTTGACTATGAGCCTCTTTGCTGCACAGTGACATAATGGAGGAATCTGTGTTCTTCTCTTTCCATTTTGAATTCTGTTACAATGAATAAAACACTTTTTAAGAATTACTATGTGCAAAGCACTATGGATACAAAGAGAAACTAAGAGAGTCCCTGCTCTCCAGGAGCTCATATCCTAATGGGGGAGAAAACACATATGGAAGATTTCAGCTACAAGTAGATGGAAAAGTCTCATGGTCCTAAGGTTACAGAAGAAAAGCATATGATGCTTCCTCTTCTTCAATTTTTTTTAAATTAATAAGTATTTGATTACTACTTAAAGAAATAAAACCCTTTTCACACAGGCCAATGAACTGAAGTTGTTTAAGCATAGAATACATAGAAGCAATCTGTCTTTCACCTAAGTGAAAAATATTTAATAATCCAATTAAGTATTTTCATACTCTGGCTTCTCATCTTTGCATATGTCATCACTCCTACCATTGTAGTCTGCTTGAAATCGGGTCCTGAATTATTTTTTAGATTAATACTACTATTCCCATTATTCTAAAGACCCTTTACCTATTCCCTCATTCTTCCCTCTAAAAATCCCTCCCTTGTCCTCTCCCCCCTCACTATATCCTTACCATTTTATTTCTCCTAAATTTAGAAGACTTCTATACTCATATATGTATATATATATACATATGTATATGTATATGTATATGTGTATGTGTATGTGTATGTATATGTATTGTTCCCTCTTAAGCCCATTCCTGACAAAAGGAGCTTAGCAGAACTACCAGCCCTCCTCCCCCATCTAAATCCTCTGTATCCTTTCTTCCTCTTGCACCTCTTTTATATAAAATAGTTACTCTTTTTAGCTGTTTCTAAATGGTTTTACTTTTTAAATTCATATCATAGTCAGGTTTATCCCCCTCTTTCTTATGTGCTCAACAATTATTAGTAAGAATCTTAGACATGCATTTTACATTTTATGTTATATAAAAGGTAAACAGTCTGTCCTTAAGAATCCCTTATAGTCAGTCTTTGGTGTGTACCTTATGTTTCTCTTGGTTCTTGTATGTCAAATCTTCCATTCAGTTGAGGAATTTTTTAACAGTCTTGAAAGTCTGAGGGTTTGTCCAATGTCTATTTTTTTTCATTCAAGATAGTACTTAAATTTGAAGGGTATGATATTTTCAGCCAGATCCCCAAGTCTTTTGCTCTTCAATATATTGTGTTCCAAGACCTGTGGTCCTTTAATATCTCTGCTACTAGGTCTTGTGTAATTCTAATTGTGGCACCATCATATTTAAATTGTTTTAATTTTGATGGTTTTAATATTTAATCCTTGAGCTAGGGGTTTCAGAACTTGACTATGATATTCCTATGGGTTTTCCTCATAGGATCTCTTTTAAGTGGTGTTCAATGGATTTTCTCTATTTCTACTTCCCTGCCTTGTTCTAATGCTTCAGGACAATTTTCTCTAATTATTTCTTGCTTTACCTTGCATCAAGATCGTTTTTTTGATCAAAACTTTCAGTTACTCCAATCGTTTTTATATTTTCTCTTCTTGATCTATTCTCCAAATCTGTTTTTCTTATGTTTCACTTTCTCTTCTATTTTTTCATTATTCATGTTTTATTTAATTATTTCTTGATCTCTTATAATTTCACTGGCTTCACATTGCCCAATTCTAATTTTCAAGGTGTCATTTTCCTCCTTGAGATTCTGGATCTCCTTTTCTAATTGGTTGACTTTCCTTTCATAACCTTCTTGTTTTTCTTGGATTATTTTTATTTTTTTTAAAGTTTTTCCTCATCTCTGTCATTTGTTTTTTTAAATCTTTTTTAACATCTTCTATAAATTCTTTTTGGGCATGTGACCATTTGACATTGCTCTTTGCACGTTTCTTTACTTCAATATCTTCCTCTGAAGATGAACCCTGGTCATTTCTATTCCTGTAATAGCTTTCTATGGTGAGATTCCTTCTCCTTTGCCTGTGCATTTTTTTTTTGGTGGTAATAACTTGATTTTTGTAATTACCTCTAGCCCTGGGGTATGAGAAATTGTGCCTCTTGCTCCAGATCTTCAGTTCTTCCCTCTAGCCTGTAACCAAAGCCAAACTTCCAACCTCCTGTAAGTGACCACAGGCAGGGCTTTCTGCCCCACTGCTTCTGCACTCACCTGGCCTGTGCTGGTTCCTTCTTGCCCCCACCGCTCTTCGAAGCACAGCTGGGTCTGGCGTTCCTCTTCAGTAGAGGTTCCCTCAATCTTCCTGGGTTCAAACACCCAACTTCCCTCACTATCCAGGGTGAAAAGTTCCAGTGGCTGGGGCCCAGGCAGCCTCTGAAACCAACTAACCCCAGGGCTTGCCTTTAGTTGTTTAAGTGGCTTGCAGCTTGTCATTAAAATGGAACATAGCCTGGAGGTGTTTACTCCTCTCAGGGACCAAACCTGGTCCTGGGGTTTTTCTTCAGATCTTCTCAAACTTTCCCAGGAAAATCCTGGTTGTGCCCTTATTCTTCTTTGTCTCTTACCACACTTTGTTCCCCTAAGGTGCTATTTTAACTCTTTTGTGGGGGAAAGTCTTCAGAACTTGGAATTTTCTGACCTACTCCACCATCATCCCAGAATCCTCTCCTAAAAACAATTTTTAACATTTGTTTTTAAAACTTTGAGTTCCAAATTCTCTCCCTTCTTCCCTCCCCACCCACCCTCATTGAGAAGGCAAGCAATTCAATATAGGTTACACATATTTTCTCCTGCAAAACTCTTCCATAATAGTCATGTTGTGAAAGACCAACTATATTTCCCTCTATCCTATCCCACCCCCTCGCTTATTCTATTTTCTTCTTTGACCCTGACCCTTTTCAAAAATGTTTGCTTCTGACTGACTACCCCCTCCTCCAATCTTCCTTTCCTTCTATCATCCCCTCCTCTTATCCCCTTTCCCCTACTTTCCTGTAGGGTCAGATACCCAATTGGGTGTGTACGTTATTCCCTCCTTAAGCCAAATCCAATGAGAGTAAGGTTCACTCATTCCCTTTCACCTCACCACTCTTCCCTTCCATTATAACAACTTTTTCTTACCTCTTTTATGTGAGATAATTTACCCCATTTTACCTCTGCATTTCTACTTCTCCCAATATATTCCTCTCTCACTCCTTGATTTTATTTTTAGATATCATCCCTTCATGTTCAACTCACCCTGTGCCCTCTGTAAATATATGTACATTACCTTCAACTATGCCAATACTGAAAAGGATCTCATGCTTTACAAATATCATCTTGCCATGTAGGTATGTAAATGGTTAAACTTGAATAAGTCCCTTATGATTTCTCTTTCCTGTTTATCTTTTCATGCTTCTCTTGAATCTTGTATTTGAAAGACAAATTTTCTATTCAACTCTGGTCTTTTCATTGAGAAAGCTTGAAAGTCCTCTACTTCACTGAAAATCCATATTTTGCCCTGAAGTATTATACTCAACTTTTGCTGGGTAGGTGATTTTTCATTTTAATCCTAGCTCCTTTGGCCTCCAGAATATCATATTCTTTTTTTTAATGATTTATTTAATATATTTAGTTTTCAGCATTGATTTTCACAAGAGTTTGAATTATGAATTTTCTCCACATTTCTACCCTCCCCCCACTCCAAGATGGCATATATTCTGATTGCCCTGTTCCCCAGTCAGCCCTTCTACCTGTCACCCCACTCCCCTCCCATCCCCCTTTCCCTTCTTCTCTTATAGGGCAAGATAAATTTCTATGCCCCATTGCCTGTGTATCTTATTTCCTAGTTGCATGAAAAAACTTTTTGTTGTTGTTGTTTTTGAACATCAATTTTTAAAACTTTGAGTTCCAAATTCTCTCCCCTCTTCCCTCTCCACCCACCCTCCCTAAGAAGGCAAGCAATTCAACATAGGCCACATGCATATCATTATGTAAAATCCTTCCACAATACTCATGTTGTGGAAGATTAACTATATTTTGCTCCTTCCTAACCTATCCCCCTTTATTGAATTTTCTCCCTTGACCCTGTCCCTTTTTGAAACTGTTTGTTTTTGATTACCTCCTCCCCCTGTCTGTCCTCCCTTCTATCATCCCCCCCTTTTATCTTCTTCCTCCTTCTTCCTGGGGAGTAAGATATCCAATTGAGTGTGTATGGTATTCCCCTCTCAGGTCAAATGTGATGAGAGCAAGAATTACTCATTCCCCCCACCTACCCCCTCTTCTCTTCCTACAGAACCACTTTTTCTTGCCACTTTTATGCGAGATAATTTACCCCCTTCTATCTCTCCTTTTCTCCCTCTCTCAATATATTCCTCTCTTATCCCTTAAATTGATTTTATTTTTTTAGATATCATCCTTTCATATTCAACTCACCCTGTGCCCTTTGTGTGTGTATATATATATAGATATGTATCTATCTATATATCTATATATACCTATATATACATATATATACCTACATATATTCATACATAGACACACACATATGTATATATATGTATATACATATATATATGCATATTCCTTTCAGCTACTATGATATTGAGGTCTCATGAATCATACACATCATCTTTCTATGTAGGAATGTAAACAAAACAGTTCAACTTTAGTAAGTTGCTTATGATTTCTTTCTTGTTTACCTTTAAATGCTTCTCTTGATTGTTGTGTTTAAAAGTCAAATTTTCTATTCAGCTCTGGTCTTTTCACTGAGAAAGCTTGAAAGTCTTCTATTTTATTGAAAATCCATATTTTGCCTTGGAGCATGATACTCAGTTTTGCTGGGTAGGTGATTCTTGGTTTTAATCCTAGCTCCATTGACCTCCAGAATACCGTATTCTAAGCCCTTTAGTCCCTTAATGTGGAAGCTGCCAGATCCTGTTTTATCCTGATTGTTTTTCCACAATATTCAAATTGTTTCTTTCTGGCTGCTTGCAATATTTTCTCCTTGACCTGGGAGCTCTGGAATTTGGCAACAATGTTCCTAGGAGTTTTCTTTTCGGGATCTATTTGAGGAGGCAATCTGTGGATTCTTTCAATTTATATTTTAAATTATCTCTCCTGGATCTATTTTCTAGGTCAGTGGTTTTTCCAATGAGATATTTGACATTGTCTTTCATTTTTTCATTCCTTTGGTTCTGTTTTATAATATCTTGATGCTTTAGTCTTCTTTTTTTCACCAAAGAAAGATTCCAGAGTCTGAGACTGAATCTGGGTGCGTTTTCACTGCCTGGCCATGCTCCCAGACAACTTACTTGACCCTTGAGTTTTTCGTCGAGGTATGACTGCTTGTAGCGCAAAGAGTACTTTGTTCCAAGCTTGAGGGGATGTGCTATTGATTTCAGAGCTATTTCTATATAGCCAGCTCTGCCACCCCAGCACTCCTCCTTCCTCAAGAACCCCCAACCCCGGACCTGACACAAATCTTCAGCAGGTTCTTCACTCCTGCTCTGATCTGCCATTTAATTCCTCCCACCACGTGGGCCTGGGGCCAGAAGTAACTACAGCTGTAGTTCGGTAGCTGCACCTCCCCCGCTGCCCCTGGGGCGGTGGCTGAACTGTGAGCTCTGTCCCCCGCAGCTTTTCCCACTAATCTTCTCGTTGTCTTCGGTGTTTGTGGGTTGAGAAGTGTGGTAACTGCCACAGCTTACTGATTCAGAGTGCTAGGGCCTGTTCTGCCTGGCTCCTGGTCTGGCTGGTCCTGCTGCCTCCCATGCTGAGCTCCACTCCATGTGTGATAGACTTCATCCAGCGACCATCCAGGCTGTCCTGGGCTGGATCCCTGCTTCCCTCTGCTATTTTGTGGGTTCTGCAGTTCTAGAATTTGTTCACAGCCATTTTTTTATAGCTTTTTGGAGGGATGTGTTGTGGAGCTCAGGCAAGTCCCTGCTTTCCAGCCACCATCTTCCAGAATATCATATTCTGAGCCCTTTGATCCTTAATGTAGAAGCTGCTAGATCTTGTATTATCCTGATTGTGTTTCCACAGTACTCAGATTGTTTCTTTCTGGCTGCTTGCAATATTTTCTCCTTGACCTGGGAACTCAGAAATTTGGCTACGATACTCCTAGGAGTTTTCCTTTTGGGATCTCTTTCAGGAGGTGATCAGTGGGTTCTTTCCATTTCTATTTTACCCTCTGGCTCTAGAATATCAGGGCAGTTTTCCCTGATAAGTTCTTGAAAGATGATGTCTAGGCTCTTTTTTGATCATGGCTTTCAGGTAGTCCAATAATTTTTAAATTATCTCTTTTTGTTGTTTGTGGGTTGAGAAGTCTGGAAACCACCACAACTGCCAGTGGTTCAGTGCCCTGAGGCCTGCTCCACCCAGTCTGCTCTAGCTCAGTCTGTGTTGGCACAGCCCAAACTGGGCTGTGCTCTGTTCCCAGCATGGTGCAATAGAAATCCCCACTGACTTTCCAGGCTGTCTTGGGCTGGAGACTTGTTTCACTCTGTCATTTTGTGGGTTCTGTAGATCTAGAACTTGTTTAGAGTCATTTTTGCATTAATATGGAAGCATTTGGGGGATAGCTCAAGCAAGTCCTGGCTTTTATTCTGCCATTTTGGCTCTACCCCAGTCCTGAATTATTTATCTTCATATCTTCTTTTGAACCTAGTACTCTGCACATACTAGATATATAATGAATGGATGGATGGATGGATGGTGAGTATGTATATGTATATAATATGTGTGTACATATTGCACACATCTCCTACTGCATACATATATTATACATATATATGTATATATTTACATATATTTAATCGCATCCTTGCTGTGATTCATTTAACAAGAATATTTGGGCACCTACTGCATGCAGAACACTAACCAGGTGCCAAGAGAGATACAAAGAGAAATAAGAATTAGGCCCTGACTTCAAGGAATTTACAATCTTAGAAGGAGTATTTCCAGGATTATTGAAAACAAAAAGATACAACTAATGACACATCTGCTGCTGAATATCACATTTCAATTAATTCTGTGCTTGAATTTATCATCATTTAAAAACATAAAATTAAGTGGGCAAAAAGTTGTAGATCATATCAACCATTAGGAAAGAAAGCTGAGGGGAATAACGTTACATTAGATGTTCAGAAATGTCTTTTAAAAAAATTCCCATTGAGTAATGCCCACCCATTAAAGTTAATAGAGACCACAAACAAAAGAAAAGCTCTGATAGCATATTTATTCAGTGGAAAAGAACTGGCACTGAATTAAAGAATTAATCTTAAGCTCTTTAAGATTTTTCAGGTTGTCTGGTTTCTAAGCCTAATGCAAGTGAAGTAGGCCAAAGTAATTATTAAATGCATCAGTGGGAGATAAAATTCAGATAAAAGAACCATTACTTTAAAAGAGAGGGGAAAAAAACATATAATTGCATGGGTTGACACTAATTTTAATGTCACTGAAGGTATACTTAGGAGGAGGAAGAAGCCTGCAAGTATGATCTCCATGTTTTTCCTTTTGTGTGCATATCAATATATGCTTGAGGAAAATAGCATATTGATGGTTTTTTTGTTTGCTCATTTATTTATTTGGATAGTAATGTGGAGCAATTTACAAGCACTGTCAAGATTCATCCAGGGTGGGGCAGCTAGGTGGTACAGTGAGTAGAGCACCAGCCCTTGAGTCAGGAGGACCTGAGTTTAAATCCGATCTCATACACTCCACACACTTACTAGCTGTGTGACCTTGGGCAAGTCACTTAACCCCAATTGCCCTGCCTTCCCCCTCTAAAAATAAAAAAAAGAGGATTCATCCAGGCTACCTGATACTGATACTTCATTCATTCACTTTGTCTTGATTACTATTTAATGCCTGCTATGTTCGAGAATTTCTTTGGATATATTCTTCTATATTATCCTACCTCTCTGGCCATTCCTTAGGTTTCCTTTGCTGGATCATCCTGCCTCCCTCATCTTTGCCCTGGCCCTCTTCTTTTCTATTGTTGGTGATGTCACTAGCTTCTACAGTTTTGGTTATACTCACTATACTTCCAGATTTATGTACCCACTTCTAATTCACCTTCTTGATCCTGATCCAGTGTCATCTTCTTCCAACTAAACATCTCCATTTGGAGATCCCATAAGAAAACATGTCCAACACAAATTTTATCTCCCTCATACCTCCAAACCTGTCCTTACTCCAAATTTCTGTATTTCTGTTGAAGGTACCATTGTGATACTCTTCCTTCTCTCTCAGCCCACTATATTCAACCAGTAGTTAACTCTATGACCCCTCCTCATTCCCTTCTCTCTCCTCACATGGCTACCACCATACTTAAAGCCCTTGTGACCCCTGCACTATTATAATAGTCTTTTATGTAATCTTCCTGCTTAACTGCCTCCTGGCTGTTATTCATCATCCATACAATGACTAAATTAATACTTCTAAAACAAAGATCTGACTTCATCACTTCCCTTTTAAAATATCTTCAGCTGAATATTTTCCTATTTTTCCTATTACCTCTAGAATAAAGGACAAATTCCTCTGACTGACCTTTAAAACCTTTTATAGTTTGTCTCAGACCTCTCCAGAATTATTTCTTACTCTCCTTCATGAATAGTAAGTTCTAGCTGAAGGGGCTTCCTTGACAAACTCAACATTTCAATTCTTATCCCAATGCCTTTGCACAGACTTAGAAGATACATCTTCCTCGTCTATCTTTTAAAACTCTTGGCCTACTTCTAGATTTAGTCCAAGTGCCCCTTCTTCCAAGATTACATTCAGCTGTTTGAGGGCAGGGACTGTTATTTGTTTTATCTTTGTCTCTCTCTGTTATCTAGTACAGTACTCTAAATATAAAATAATTACATAATAGATGATTAACAAATGTTAGCTAAATTGAAATCAGCTAATTAACCTCAATGGGATAGCTAGGTGACACAGTGAATAAATAAGAGTGTTGGCCCCAAAGTCAGGAAAACTCATCTTCGTGAGTTCAAATCTGGCCTCAAACACTTACTAGCTGTGCGACCCTGGGCAAGTTACTTCACCTTGTTTTCCTCAGTTTTATCTGCAAAATGATCTGGAGAAGGAAATGCAAACCACTCCAGTATCTTTGCCAAGAAAACCCCAACTGGATTTGCCAAGACTTGGACGTGGCTTAAAAGATGACTGAAAAACGATCAACCTCAATAGCACATATAACTCTCAGAGGGAAAAGACAATATCAAATACCCCATCCCTTCGCATTTATCCCATTCTGGCCCAAACACATCATAACTTGTGCCGGTGCTCAAAAGTATTTGTTGAGTCAAATTATATTGAGAAAAAAAACCTATTTTGATTCAGTAGGAAAAAAAATTAAATCTTGCCTCCTGAATGAACACAACCAGTTTTCCTCTAAAAAATAACTGTTTCTTTTATGATCGAGTTTATAAATGTAAACACAGGGCTTGTATAATTAACATGGGCTTGTACTTTCTAGGCAAAACTGACCTAATTTATATAATAATTATTTTTAAAAGTTTTACTGATACTTTTTAAAATTTATGTTATAGTCTTTTTCAAATACAATTGCCCTTCCCATTGAACCTCTTGTAACAAGAGGAAAAAAGAAAAAACACAGTTAACCCAAACCCATTGTCAAATGATTGATTACTTCATGACATAGCACACAGTATTCCATACTTATAGCTTCTCATCTCTCTACTGCAAGCAGTAAGAAAGTTTTGTCTTCTGTTTTCTGAGATTAGAATTAGTGTCTTTTCATTTAATCTGAATTCAGCTATCTCTTAATCTTGTGTGCTTGGTAGGCAAGAGAGCCAGTGGTAAGGGAAAGTTTAAGGACATGGAAAAGAATAATAATCAGAGCTTTATCTTAGATGAAGTGGGTGAAGATTGGATCATTCAGAACACAGGTAAAAGGATTAGCTTTTGCAAGCAAGAACTGATTTTCTGAACTGATTGAGTCTGAATGCAGATCAAAGCATGCTATTTTTTCACTTTTTGTGCTTCTCTTTTGGTCTGTTTTCTTTTACATGACTAATATGAAAATATATTTTGCATGATTACACTTGTATAACATGTCAAATGTCAGAGAGGAATGGAGGGGAGTGAGGAAAGGAGGGAATTTAGAACTCAAAATTTTTAAAAAACGAAGTTAAAAATTGTTTTTACATGTAATTGAGGACAAAATAAAATGTTATTCAAAAAAACAAGAGTATTTCTTTTTCTGAGAGAGTAGAGAAAAGGAAAGGATGGTTGAAGACACAGCTAATTTTTGAGGTGATGAAGAAGGATCATAAGCATTATTACATCGAATGACTGTTTTTGAAGTTCTACTCAATAGGAAAAAAACCTTTCTTTTGAAAGTGACATCATCTATTGAAGAGATACAGAAAAGACTAAACCTGAGAAATGTATTCAACATTTGGAATAGTCTTCAGAGACAATGTGATAAAGAACCAATTGGAGCAGAAATGAAAGACTTCCTTGGTGGTCTTTAGAATAATTTAGTGATAGCGTTCAAAAATTCAAAGTAGCCCAAGAAGGAACAGAGGAAAGGGAGAGTGGAGATGAATCAGGGTTGCAAAATGACATTATGGGAATAGCAGAAGGTCATGAAGGCAAAAGATTTTAGGCTTTTAAGGAAGAGAAAACTGAAATAGATGACCATGGAGTCTCTGTTAGATGCAAAAGGAAGGGAAGTCCATAGTAGACTGATGGATTCTCCAAAATTTCTTTTACACACTGGTTTAGGATTATAACAGTTGAGGGAGAACTTAAAGGCACAGAGATGAGAAGAACAAAAGTTTTCCTTTATGGTAATAAAGTAAATTAAATTATAAAAATGGTCACATCAGATAAACACCAGGGTAGATGATATGAGAAGAATAATTTTAGCAATAGACTATTCAAAATTTAGAAGGAAATGTTAAGATTTTGGGTTTTCGAATGTTAAAACCTTCATTGTTGGGGGTAGCTAGGTGGTGCAGTGAGTAGAGCACCGGCCCTGGAGTCAGGAGGACCTGAGTTCAAATCTGACCTCAGACACTTGACACACTTACTAGCTGTGTGACCTTGGGCAAGTCACTTAACCCCAATTGCCCTGCTCCACCCCCCCCAAAAAATACCTTCATTGTTATTTGAATCCTAAGAAGATATATTGAAGTTCACAGTTTAAGTATATCTCATTAAATGCAAAACCAGATTTACAGAAACAAAACACCAATTAAGGAATAATTATTTGCTTAGCAAATATTTCTCAATAAGATGCTTTTAAACAGCAACTCTTTCATTACATTACAAATATATGTCAACTAACAAAAAATCCATTTATATACAACTCTAGAAAAATACATTGTTTGAATAAGATCAATTGAATATGAAATATGCATGTAGCCCTTGGGCCTGAAGCTTCCTCCTGGCACAAAAATCCAAGTACACTTTGGGGAACTTACACTTCATTAGTTCATTTCCCTTGCTAAGATAGAACCTATAAATTTCAAGATGAGGTACTCTCCTTAGGGTAACCACCAGGTTACCTTGCAAGCCCTTAGGATGACAAAGTTCAAAACCATAGAACAGTTTTATTTACAAGTCAAAGATCACAAAACAGACTTGCATGTAAGCCCATAGAGGGTGGCCTCCTCTCCCTCCCTCCATGACTTTTGCTACTATCCTATGTTAAGCTCCAGTAAGGAAGAAAACTGTTATTTTCTACATTGGAACTTTTTCATTAGACTACTCCCCCACCCCCACCCCCACCGCAACACACACTTCTGAGTCCTGTCCTCCATATACCCTAGCTTCCAGAAGATGTTGGTAACTCTTCATAGGCCCCATTTATGGCCTTCTGAATCTCTACCTCCTCTAGTTCAGCTAAATTACTGAGTGTTGTCGTTTTCCTACAGGCAATGTTTGCCACTTTCTCTGAACCTGACGGACATACTATGCTCAGCTATCTGCAATGTTATAAGCCTTCTCCTTCCTTCTGCGAGGGGAAAAAATTCACTTTGGTTCTTTTTAAACTTTCTATTTTGTATGCCCAATGCAGAGCCCGTACTATCCCACTGCAAAAGGTCTCTCAGATTGCTTTAAGAATTCTCCTGTCTCACATCTCTGGTTTTCACTTATGGATACTTAGACCATTAATCATATTTGTCTCCTATCTTACCACTGCCTGGATAATGTACTTTTCACTTGCATGCACACTACCAATAGAGTGTAGAGGCTTGGATATTCACTGACTCTTTTGCCCCATGCTTTTCTATTTCCTGATTTCCTACAAAGCCAAAATAACTAGGTTAGACAAATAACACCAGGGTTCTTTCTTTAAAAAAAAAAATTTCCAAGAGAGGAGGAAGGAGGGAAAAGTCTCAGTGCTTTCCTCAAGGGCAAAGGAAATTTATGGTGCTCACTACACATATGTTGTTCCCCAAATAAACTTTATTGTCACATACCCCATCTACAAAAAAATCAAATCAGCTCTTAATTTTGGAGTAAGACCAATTGTGATTCCAAACTAATGGAAGGCTCAACACAGTCTTTGAATTTTAATATTAAATATTAAATTAAATATTTATATATCTAGGAATAGGGAATTGATCTTCCAATTCAGATCTTCTTTTGTTTAAGGTCCGTGACTGTAATCCTAATGAGCAAATGGGGAAAATGCTCACAGATAATTAAGAAATGCACTTACTTCAAATGGCTGGGTGTAATTGGTTATGGTTGATAATATTACTTCCATTAAACATAATCATTATTTCCTCTACATTATTATTCAAAGCTTGAGGCTTCATAAAAATTTCACCTTACATAATGCCATAGTTTCTCCTATAAATGCATGCTTCTTCCTCTATTATTAGATCTATAAAATACTGAGACTAATAAATTACTAAGGACTTTTTTTCCTTAGAAGGACCAAAGAAATGGTAATTATCTCAACCTACTTCAACAGGCCCACAAAGTTGATCCCCAGTCACTGAAGTTCTTATCAACATGAATTTTTTAAATGAGTGAGAATTTTGCTTATATCAGATGTCAGAAATAGAGGCAAGTTTTAGTTGTTGTATCTTAAAAGTGTCACAAATTAGGTAGCAAATGGTTTTCTCAATCCTACATCCCAGTCCTCTGAAAATAATCTATTCTGCCTAGTTAAAGCTGGTATGTGTATAACAGTATCAAACCCAGTCTGCAGAGGTATGTTATGTGAAAGCCTCATAATAAGTGTTTACTGAGCCTGCAGCCTTCTACAGTCCTAAGCTGGGCAATCTTCTTCTGGAAACATGCCAGAAGACACACAATTCACTAGGCCTTTAGGGAGTTGGGAAATTACAAATAGACCAGATCAGACCTGAAGAGTGGGTGTTTTTTTTTTTTCCAGCAGCAGCTGCTAAGATAAAAGGCAATTTTCAGTCTTTTTATTTTTTAGATCATGAAAAACAAAATATTTTTTTCTGTTTTCTTTAGTAGTACTCTAACTTTTTCTCACCTCTCTCTGTCTCTCTCTCTCTCTCTCTCTCTCTCTCTCTCTCTCTCTCTCTCTTTCTCTCTCTTATAATTAGCATTTAAATGGTACTTTCAGGTTTGCAAACTACTTTACAAATAGTATCTCACTTTATCCTCACAGCAACCCTGAGAGGTCATATGTGTGTATGTGTGTCTATGCCTAAAATGCTTGCTAAGTCATGGAGAGAATTAGATCTTCATGGGCAGAGGGAAAATTGCCACTGACAAAATTACATACCCTTAAAAAAACAAAAGGAAAAAATAAAAATTTCAGAGATCCTTTAAGTCCTGAAGTGCTTGTGTTCTTTGTATACAGAATGCATGATATACCCACATATTCCATACACACACATATATGTTATATATGCAAATATCACCTCACTACTTAAAGAGTCTCTGAGATACATATTTGCAAATACATACATATATGTATTCAATATTTCAAAGATAGGTGATTTTTATCAATGCCACTGATTCCTGCCCCAATATATATCTCAATGCCTAAACATCTTTGAAGGTAGTTTAGAACTACGTTCTAAGCATACAAATCCCACATGCACAACAAATCCTGTGAAATGATTCCATTATTTGAATTTGCAATATATATTTCCATTGGGCTAGAACCAATGACCAATTATGTAATTATTATTCTGAATAGTGGGAATTCAAATACATGGGACTATTCCATGGGATTAATTTTTTACTCCTTTGTTTCAGTTGGGAGTCTTTGATTGAATCAAGGGTCTTTGATGAACTGCTTAAGAAAAAACAAAGCCCCTGGCCCAACACTTTTTTGGTAAGTAGGCTCTGAGCTCTCAGGGCCCTGAACAGGGTATAAAAGCTCTGAGGTTGGTCTTTTGCTTTTGGGGCACACTTATTAAAAGAATGTTGGAGATGAGACTCTGGGTAGCTGTTGAAAGAGCCTCCCCCTGCCCCCAGCTTTGAAAACTCAACTGGTGGTGCTTTTCTCTCTGGTAACTATGTATGTATTGCTATGATCAGACAAAAGCCTGCTTGTTAATCTGTTTATATTTTCTGTTTGTAATTTCTCTTTGTATTTGCTCTGAAGTTCAGGGTGTTGACTTTTTCCCCTGAACTAAGTGAATGATATATGTATGTTCAATTAAAATGAGATTGTTAACCACTTAAAGTTGCTTTCCTTAGAAAAGCAGATCAAAGAACTTGTGCTGGCAGCCCTTCTGTGTGCTGCTGCTGTTCGTCTTTTACCTCCACAGCAGCTGCTAGTAACATTATTATTACAACAGGTGATGCAATGGATAGAATGCTTGGCATGGAATCAGGAAAACCTGAGTTCAAATCCAGCCTCAGATACTTATTAGCTGCGTCATCCTGAGCAAGTCCCTTACCCTGTGTTTGCCTCAGTTTCCTCAACTGTAAGGGGGTATAGTAACCACATCTACCTCATAAGATTACTGTGAAGATCAAATGAGATAATATTTGTAAAGCATAGTTCCTGATATATCGGTACTATATAAATTGTAACTATATGTTATTCATATTATTATATGACTGAATAGATTTTCTTTAAGAAATTTAAAAGATTTCATTTCTATGGGCTGGATGTAGTGACATATGTTTGTAATCCCTGCTACCAGAGAAGCTGAAGCTGATGGATCTCTTGAAGTTAGGGAGTTCTGAGCTACAAGAAGGTTGAGGCTGACCAAGTATCCACACTTAGTCTGGCACCAATGTGGTAAGCATCTGAGAGCAGGAGGCCACCAGGTTGTCCAGTTGGGGTGAACCAGCCTAAAGCAGGTCACAGAAGCATGCTGATCAGTTTTGAGATCAGGCCCATGTGTGTCTCCTGGACTTCCAGCCTGGGCAAGAAAGGGGGACTAAAAAAAGTTTCTTTCACCAAAATATTTATCACATTTCACCAAGTGTGTACTGAGTCTTTTTGAAATGTGACTAGGCCATTCCCTCTATAGCAGACATGTGATCCATCACCAAGTCTATACTAGGAACCTTCTCAACTTGGTAGGATCTGCCAAAGCCTTTACTCCATAGCTTTTGCGAATGTAGGGTCAAGTTCAGGACATAAATGAAGCACAGGAGGAAGATTCTTGTGGAGGTATTATATATTATATGTATAATATATGTTAGTAATAATCAGCCCTCACATTTTTATATTGGGCTTTTCCAACAACACTGAAAGAGAGAAATATCTCCTTTACAGGCAGAACTCAAACTTATGGCAAGTTCCATGCTAGGAAACATTTCTGTAAGTGAAAATAATATAAAGTGAATCTGATTTTCTTATAGGAATAATGCCACCAGAGGGGGTTACTTCCTGAAAAAGGACATATATCCATTTTTTTTCTTTCACAGAAATAATCACAAGTAACACATCTAAAGAAATTTTTGAATCAATTCTCTAGATTTCTCAGAGTCCACTATCTAGACCTCTTCCCCGAATCAAAAAATCTCAGGACTGGAATGGACCCCAAAGACCATCTATTCTAACCCACACATGAATCCAAATCTCCTCTGTAATATCCCAGAGACATTATCATCCAACCTTTCTTTGAAGACCTCTAATGAAGGGATACCCTCCACTTTCAGAGACAATCCATTCATCCTTTGAATAACTATTTGTTTTGGCATCTATCCTTACATTTGCCTCTCCAACATTGCTCTTCTCCTAGTTCTAACCTCTGGGTTCAAGGAGAACAAGTTTAATATACCCTTCGTGTGACAACCCTTTAAATGAGATAGCATATGTAAGGAGCTTAACAAAAGTTAAAGCATTGGATAAATAGTACTGATATCTTTGCTGTTGTTGTTATTGCTTGAAAACATCTATCATGTATCCCAAGTCTTCTTTTCTCCAAACTAAATATCCCATTTCCTTCAACTGATCCTCTTATAGCAAAATCTCAAGGTCCTTTGCCATACTAATTGTTTTCTTATAGATATTCTTCAGTTTATAAATGTACTTCTTAAATGTGATGCCCAAAACCAAAGGCAATATGTAATAGTGAATTTTCTCTCATTGGAAGTATTCAAGCAGAAGTTAACTAAAATCCAGGGATATAATAGAGAGGGTACTTAAAATTGAGTGTGAATATCCACACATTCAATCAATAATTATGAAGTATCTAACCATTAAAACACTGTTCTAGGAAGAGCTAGGGATACAAAGATAGATAGATAGATAGATAGATAGATAGATAGATAGATAGATAGATAGATGATATGATATAATATGTGTTGCCCAAATATATAGTTGGAGGTCATGTAGATTGAGCTAAATGACTTCTGATGTCCCTTCCAACTGAAGATACTGGGATTTGAAATATAAATGATAAATAGCCATGGTACAAAGCTTAATAAAGTATATATAAATAGATTAATGAACCACAAAGTAAACCATCAATAATGTTTTAGAGTCATATAATCACGGATTTTCAGAGCAGCAGGGACCTCATATCATCCAGTCCAATCATTTTACAGATGAGAAGACTGAAATGAAGAAAAGTGAAATGATTTACCTAACACAATGAATTACACTCATAGCCAGGCCAAGAAACTACATCATACTAAAGCTGTAAATTTATTTCTTCATAATTACTTTCCCTCCTTTTTTCCCAATAATTTTTTAATGAAAGAAATCTTCATATAGGCCATGGCTTTCAGAAGGTAGTCCCCAATAGAAGATCATTTTGGGTATCTCGAAAGTGACTTAAGAGGACACAGGCTCATTTAATGACTTTTTTGAGAAATTATTTTGGGGATATTTGTTTTTCCTGCTTGAAATTATAAAGTTCTTTGTTAGAAACATAGAAATTGGAGACTAATTTGCTGGTCACTCTGCTACCCTTTTAAACAAAATAATTTCCTACTTTCTTCTGCTGCAACTTCAACATTTCATCAATAAAGTAATTTCTACTCTTATCCTGCTAATATGCAGAGCATACAACTGAAAAAATAAACTTTATTTGCCCTGAAACTTTTCAATCCTTTGAACTTTTACCATATAATGTTGCTTCGCACTGTCAAAATACATTAAAATTTGATTCAGGAGCACAAATGGCTGTTTCACCTTGATGCCAATGAATCTAATGTTTCCAATTGAACCACAAGTTTCCAATTCATTGTAAGCAATTAATTCAGGATATCTCAGTGGAATTTGGCATGGCTGTCTCTTAAAGAGGCCTTTTAAGGCTTAATTTTTTAACATAGATTTTATTGCTATTTCCTGGTTGTTGGTTGTGTATATGTGTGTGTGTGTGTGTGTGTGTGTGTGCATGTATGAATATGTATGTGTATATAAGTGCATGTATATGTATGTATGTAACTATGTATGTATGTATGTATGTATGTATGTATGTATGTATGTATTGGCAGAATTTCCTCCAGGATCCCTCTTTTCCCCCACCGAGAGAGTCATCTTACTTAACAAATTATTTTTTGGAGAGGGAAAAAAAAAGAGGAAAAGAAAAAAAAAAGCAAAATTATCTATATATAGAAAAAGTCTGAAAATATATACAATGTACCACACCTGTGGATCTCTACCCTCCATAAAGGTATAGGGTGGGGTGGGTGGGGGGGGTACTTTCTCATAGACCTTTCTTTGGGGAAATGCTTGTTTTTTTGCAATTTCACAACATTCATTTTCATTGTTTTGTATATATTATTTTCTTGACTCTGCTCATTTCACTCTTCGTGGGTCATGTAAATCTTTCCATGTCTCTCACTATTCATTAAATTAGTAGTTTCTTACAACACAGTAATATTCTATTACATTCATATACCACAATGAGTTTAGCCATTCCCTAATCAATGGGCACCTACTTTTTTTCAAATTCTTTACTACCATTTGAAGGGTACCCTATAAGACTTTAAGTGGCCCCAAGAATCTACTAAGGGGGACTGGACTGCCTTAAAAGATAGTGATTTCTCCATCCATGGAGGTATTCAAGCAAATCTTTGATGCTCTCAAATAGCATCTAAGTTCCCTTCTAATTGTGAAATTACATGATTGCATTAAGTTCCAATCAGAAGTTAGCTAAAAGTCTAGAAGCCAGGCATTCAAAGTAATCCAGGAATGTTATAATTTAAATGAATCAGAAGTTAAGGCAAAATAGCACAAAGAAGTTTCAAAACACAGGAATTTAGAAGCTTAAATAATATGAGAACAGCATGAGTGATAGGGAAAGCTGGGGTTGGCCTAATTTTAAGTTTAGTCTTTCACTTCCTTTATCTTCCTTGCTGGTTGTGACCAGTCCTGGGCTTGTGAGTTTGTGGAGAACACAAGAAGGAAAGATAGAAGCTTGTGGATAAACATCAATATCCTAATTTTAAGCAGCCAAGAGTGAAAGGAGGAGGGACCTTACAGTTTCTGCAGTTCTTCAAGGTCTGTGGTAACAGGTTAAGAGTTGGACAAGCTGGTTTTTGTACTCCTGGAATGTGAGTGTCCTGCACACTGAAAGGTATACTAAGGGCTAGGAGAAGAGTCCATTGCATGGAAGAGACTTCCCTCATACATATACCAAAATAGTGCGGTGTGGTGGAAAGAATCATGGATGCAGAATAAGAATATGTCAATCAATCAATAAACTTTCATTAATTGCCTTCTATGTGCCAGGGATTGTACTAACTGCTGGGAATACAAATATGAAAAAGAAAGACTGTCCCTGCCCTCAAGAAACTCATAATCCAATGGGAGAATACAACACATAAAGGGAAGCTAAAAAGGGTGCTTGCTAGGGGAGGGAAAGAAGGGAAGCTATCTTGATCCTACACGTGACGATGAAGTGCAAAATCGTATAGCCAAATGGGAAATGAAGGGATGGTTGAAGTGGGGATCTTGGTAAGGAGTTGCTGATGTGAGTTTAAATTCTGGCTCTGCCACTCACTTCTAGTATGACCTGGCACGAATCACTTTGCTTTTCTAGGCCTCAATTTCCTTAACTGTAAAATGAAGGGATTTGGACCTTTCTAGATTTAAGGTGCTTTCTTCCTCACAATGAGCTATTTCTTTAGTGAAGGAAATGGGCACCAGAGGGAGGCTTCATAGAGAGAATCCCAACCGGGCATGACAAATAGAAAGTATACAGAGATATTTCAGATCATGCATAGACATGTTGTGCACAGTCTTAAGTGAATTTTTGCTTATGATGGCATCTTAAAATATGGATCTGAAAAAGATGAATTTAGAAGAAAGAAATCATCCCATATGTGTGATCAAGCTATATTTGGGAGAAAGAATTCCTGAGTTTCATTTAATTTGCTATGTGTACCCTAGAGAAATCTTCATAGCTGATTTTACTCACTATTAAAGTGGAAAAAGGAGATTCCAGCAGGGTGGGGAAGGGGGACAAAATGAGCAAGGCAACCAAAGCTGCTTCAGTATGATGTACAATTATTATGTAAAACCAGGGAAGGATGATATCTCATGCCAAGATTTACATTTTGGGTTTCCTTAAAAGGGGCGCATGTTGTCAAAAACAATTGCTGAGGAAATGACAGCAGCAGATGTTTGTTTGAGACAGAGATTCTCTGAAAGCATCAAAGCACAAAGTCTACAAGTAATCAACGCCAAGGAGACTGTATCAAATCAGGGGTTTCCAAGCTGGCATCCTCATCCACAGTTGTCCTCTCGAAGGGTAATATCATTATGTTCAATTTTGAAAGCTGGTGAAATACTGTACTGCCATCTTTATGTGAGAAGAACAATTGTTCCATACATACGAGGCACATATATTAAGCCTTTGCTTATTCGAATACAGCTAATTCATACATTTCTTTAGGCAAGAGGAAAGATAGAGTAAAATTTTTCAGTTTCAAATGCAGAGGTTGATAAATGAGTAGTATGGGGAATGTCTCTTTAAATAAATATTTTGAAGACTTTGGAAATACCTACTTATAATACACAGTTTTAATTTGCTATTTATATATTATTTACAGGAAAAATTTCAGGAAAATTACTTAATATCTCAGCCAGATACCTCAACTATAAAACAGATATGGTAATCTCTGTATATGTATAGGCTGGTTGTGAAAATCAAATGAGATATGACTGTAAAGTGTTTTGTAATTATAAATAATTATTTAGCTATAAAGCTTTATCAAAATAATGCTATCTACAAGACCTGATTAAACTACAGATTACTAAAATAATTGGATGAAATCATTGGAGGACAACCAGCTTTGACATTTGAAAATTCACCTAGGATTTGTGAGGTGCCTAAAGTTTGGAAAAGATCCAGTGTACTAATTATATTTTTTAAATGGAAGTGAAATCTTACAAATAACAAATGTTCTAGACTTTGGTTGAAATAGTACATTTTCAACAAAGATGAGAAGACTGATGAGATTAGATTAATTATACAAAGAAGGCCTGTGCTGAAGATGACATAATTCTGAGGTCTTAAAGGATCATGTCTACAGATATATGAAACACTTAGAAATATAATCATAAAATTTATTGGATCTGATGTGGAAAAAATATATAGTTATCTAAAATTAGAATGGGCTGCCTTAAGCAGGGTTCTCATTAGAAATCTTCAATCTAAATCTATATGGCTACTTGTCAGGCGTGTTTTCGTGAACGCTCTTTTCAGCGAAATAGTTGGGTAATAAAACACTGAGATCTCTTTGAACTCTGAAATTCTGTGTGAAGAAGGCAGAATCAGGAAAGTGAGAAACACACGTATATAATGCATACAATAATGTAATAAAGGCAATGCTCAAAGACAACAGAATTGAGATCTAATACAATGGTCAATACTGGTTCAAAACAACTAGTGTTAAAATACCCCTCTTATGATCCCTCAAACAGCCCAATGTTAAGTCCTCTGTCAATTCTAAACACTATGTCAGACATTTCTGCTAATATATTTTTTTTTTACTTTTAAGGGAATTAGGGTGGGGAAATGGTAATTGGAAAAGCAATGGAAATTGTTTTTGTCAAAACAAAATGAATAAAAAGATATTTTCAAATGAACACCAATTTATTAGTAAAGAGAGAGATGAGAAGACTCAATATGCAACTACAGTTTAAACTAGTTGTGAACTTTGAAAAACAAGAAATGCATAAAAGTAAAGATAACTATCAATATTTCTGAGAGTAAAATGGTAACTGCAGCAAAACCAAATAAAGGCCCCCAAAACCACTTCAGCCAGCAAATACAAACTTTTGGCCAAACAGGCATACCAGGCAAAAGACAAGAGAGTATAGTCTCATTCACAAAGCATGATAGAGGATGGCAGAAGTTAATGAACAATACCACCTCACAAAACAAGAAAAACCTAGAGAGGGAAAGAAATCTACATAAAGCTTGGCAAAAGACCTGAACATCCCAAGGGCATAAGAAACTGGAAGGATAACAGAGTAGAATGGAGTCAGTTTGCTAGCATTTCCATAGGAAGCTACACCCATCAATACTTTTCTGAAGGTCCGTTATCATTAATTCCTCAATACTTGGTGTACTATGAAGAACTAGAACTGGAATGTAAGAAAATGTCCTCGACAGATGTGGGGGAGGAAAGAGGGGGGGAGGGGGAGAAACATTTGAAAAGCTACACATACCTGGAAGTAAAGCTTGCTAGAAGTGAAATTTTCTAAAGGCACTGGCTTTTAAATCAACTGCCTCTCAAAAAGATAAAGACTCCTAACTATTATTGCAAAAATTAAGAAAGGGGTACCAACATATCAGTAACTACTTCCTCTTCTCTTTGCCTACTTCCTCTCCTTTTGAAAAAAACTTCATGAGATTGTCTTCATATGTGAATCAACTATATTCTTGAAGAATATATAAGAAGCCAGGAAGGCTTTCACAGGTCAGACAACTAAGATGAATAAAGAATATTTTATCTCACCGTGCTTATTGTGAACTTCATAAATCCTACTTATATGCTTCATTATAACTCAGCAGTGACCCTGCAGTCTCAAAAGCTATGCCAATAGAACATAAGCTCTAGAAGGTTCTGCCATGCTGGAAAGTCTTTGAGTGAATTCCCAAAAATAGATCCAGTCTGCTTTTGAAGTACTAACCTAAGTATGGAAAGACACAGCACCAATAGGCTGAGCACCTCAAGATGACTTTTTTTTTCATTTTGAGGGCACAACAAATCCATGAAATAAAGAAAAAATTTTAAATGGCTCTTAGTCTTGTGTATCTTTCTACTTTTCTATTGATGATAGAGTAGTGAGAAAGGTAACAGAAGATGCAGAGAGTCACAATTTTTAGATCCTCAGATTTTAATTTGGCCATTATTAATATAAATATGAGATGATTTTCTACCTACCAATAAGTGTATGCCTTGCTAGAAAAGCTAACACACTAGACATTCTTTATATAAACATAACTGGAAAGAGGAAAGAAGTTACAGCTAAATGGAAAGGTGGTTCACAAGTATTCCTTAAGGAAGTCAAAAAAAAAAAGAAAAGAAAAATGAGGGAGTTGGTTGAATGGATGTCATACATTATCAAGGCCACAAGGAAAATCATTTCATAGGCTATTTGGTCATCACATAGTGTAGTACCAATGATGAGAATTTGCGAAAAGACCACCTAGAGATTAATTGTACTTTGTTCACCACATCAATTAGTAAGGAGGGAGTTATAGAGAAATTTTATGATAAATTTGATAAAATCTTCCAAATGAAATCAAAATATGCTATGTTATTTAGTAACTTAAGCACAAAGGTGGGAAGATATGAGACAGGGAGAAATATACGTAGCAATGTTCAAGAAGAAGGAACAAGAAAGGTCAGAGACTTGTATATTATACAGACTACACTTGAAACCTTTACATCATGAAGGCTTTTTTAAGGAAAGAAATGATAGGCCCTGCACATGACAAGTAACAAATAACACCATGGAAAATTATATAGATTATATTTTAACAGATAAGAAAAGATGTTATTTCTATGGGATTTATTACCCTGTAACAGCCAGCTATCTGTTAAAGACCATCTCTTTATCAGATCTAAGATCAAGATTAGTAAGAAAAAAAGAATAATAAGAAAAAGGTATCATACACTTGATACAACTAAATCCTAAAGTATATGACAAATAGTTTATGTTAAAAAATGAGAAATGAACAACAGAAATGACACTGATAAGAATTATAATATTTTTATCCAAAAGCATAACAAATGTAAAGGAAGGATATTCCAAAGAAGCTCACAAAGGACATTAATCAATAATCATCTGACTTATTTGCTAAATAGAAAGATGACTACAAAATATAATACCCATTTGGAACATAACCTCATTTATAAAATCTTACCAAAAAAAGGATAAAGGATGATCAAATGTAGTATTTTCTTATAAAGGAGAAGCATTCGATGACAAAAAGCAATTTAAAGAAAGCATGGCAACATATGCAACTAAAATAAAAGTATATACTAAAATCATCCCGAATTCATTTAAAGATGAAATGGAAAGGGGCAGCTAGGTGGTGCAGTGAGTAGAGCACTGGTCCTGGAGTCAGGAGGACCTGAGTTCAAATCTGGCCTCAGACACTTGACACACTTACTGTGTGACCTTGGGCAAGTCACTTAACCCCAATTGCCCTGCCCCCACCCATAAAAAATGAAATAGAAAGAAGATAAAAGGGGGAAAAATGGCAAAAGCCACTGTAACAGGGTGTTTTCCCCATCAAGGAAAAATAGGACCACCATACTTAAACTCTCACAACAAAGAGACCCCAAGGACATGGGCATATAATTGCTGACTTCTTTAGTATCTTGTACCATTTTGTGTACTGCTATGTTTAGTTCTGTATATACATATATCACACCTGTTTGAGAAAATTGGTGTATTGCCTTACCATTACCTAGAGAGTTTATATGTAGCCAAATTAATGCCAACAGTCCTTTTCCCCCAAGGTTGGATAAGAAAATAAAATAATATGCTCTTTGGATTCATACATCACCACCTCAGCTAGAAAGTGATTGCAACTGGTGCTTGATTTATAAATCAGGATGTGTTTATAGAGAAGACAAAAATTTCCTTAAAAAGAACGAAGGTGGGGAAAATAGTCACTTTGGACCAAGTGTATAAAGAGATCAATGCAGCTGGTGATATAATTGTGAGGATGTTGGTGGACCAATATAAAAGTTATCTAAAGGAGAAAATAGAAAAATATTATGTTGGGGGTGGGGGTAGGTGGAATCAGAGCTTACCAATCCTTAAAATGGGTGACAAAGAGAACATTTATAACTACCAACCAACTAACCTTCAGATTATTGTATGAGCTCCTTGCAAACAGTACTGTTTTTTTGGTTTCCTTTTTATCTCCAGTGCTAAGCACAATGCCTGACACATAGTAAGTACTTAATATATGTTTGTTATTGTTGACCAATCCATATGTCTATTCTCCAATCTATACAAGATCCACATTAAGGTCACCTCTGGCTTGCTTGATGAATGAACTGAACAGGCTTTTGCAAGCAAACATTAAAATATTTCAAGATTACTTGAAAGATACAATGAAAATATCCCTGTTTAAGGGTTCTCTAAAAATATCCAATAGATTAATCATAAAAAAAGAGAAAGGTACTCATCAAAGATATTTGCCACTGGGACTAAGTGGATCTAAGACTAAGTGCAAGTTGAAGAGAGGGTTCCCTTTACTGGTAATGCTCTCATTTATGACTTGTCACCCTGAGGTCCAGTATATTGCAGAATCTCCTTAGAGAGATCTGCAGTCACTCAAAAGAGTCAGTTCTGACCATCCACACAGGAAAGATCAAGTGTATGAAGAATGTATACTGTCCAAATTTCAATGTGAATTTGGGTAGATAACCTATGGTTCATATCTACCTCTGGAAAAGATAGTACAGATGAATTACAAGTTGAACCCGGAGTTGAAGAGTAGATGGGAGGCAGGCTGGATTGCCATTCGGAAGATTTCATCTAAGAATCCACACTAACTTCTCCAGGGGGAAAAACTGGCTTCAGGTAACCTTAATCCCACAGTACACCAAAAACAAGTAATAAACAAAATAAAGAACATCATTTAAAGGTTATCCAAGATCCATATTTTCTTGTGACAGTAAAATAGAAGGAAAAGCCTATTAAAATTACCTTTTTTGCATCCAAATTCTAAATCAAAGTCCCTTCTCAAGGGACTATTCAAATATAATTGTGAACGTACCTCCCCAAAAAAATCCTTCAAAGGGCATTTCCTAGTATCATAAATCTAATTAGATGAGAGTTTCTTATATGTGAAAATAACATGTTGAAACAAGTAAAAGCTGTTGATTGACCATGTTCATTCTTAGATGCTTCCAATTGGTGTGAGGTAACTCATCAATAATGCATGTCATTGGTGTTGTTTATCTATAGCTCTAAACATTTGGGATGTTCTTGTATGCAGTTTGCTATTTTTTTATGTGAAATGACATTCCAAAGCTAAATAAAGTCCTAGCCACATTCATATAAGCTATTTCTAACAATATGCCAGATATCTGGGTATATCTGGTTAAAGCCTTTTGACTAAAGTAAAGAAAAAGTAAAATCTGTATTCAGTCCTAAAGGCCCAGGCTCCAAAGCCATACTGAAAGTTCATCACTCAGAAGTAAGCTCCATGGCTTAAGTAACAAGTCTGGTTTCACATATTGAAGAAATTAAAATGGGGGGGGAAGCAGAGCCAAGATGGCAGAGTAGAAGCAGGGACCTGCTTGAGCTCTCCCCCCAAACTCCCCAAAACACCTGTAAAAATGACTCTAAACAAATTCTAGAGCAATAGAAGCCACAAAATGACAGAGTGAAACAAATTTTCAGCCCAAGACAATCTGGAAGGCCGACAGGAAGAGTCTATTGCACCAGGCTTGGATGCAGCCCATGTGGGCCATGCTGGCACAGATGGGACTGGAGCAGATCTTAGGGCACTGAATCACTGGTTGCTGCTATGGTTTCCAGACTTCTCAACCCACAAACACCAAAGACAGCTTCAAAGATCAGCTGGGTGAGAGAGGAGCATGGTCTTGCCACAGCAGCAGCTGCTTCTAGAGCTCTTGGGGAATCTAGAACCTGATCTGAGTCATGGTCTTGGGTGGTGGACATGGAGGGAGGAGGAGCCCTGGCACGTGGAGCTAGTGGTGGCTGTGGAGAGGGAATCCTCCTTAAAGTTACATGGCAGAAAAGTGTACTCGTGGTTGCTCATGGACCAGAGCACAGGCCCATAGAGGAGTAAAGACCTCTCCTTTGATCATACCACTTTGGAGGAACTGAGAATTTATACTTCCCTAGAGATATCTCTGAAAACAGCTGCATAAAACCCCTGAAACTTGGGGTAGTATACCCTCCACTTAACAAAGAGCTCAAAAGTCAATTAATTGGCTGGGAAAATGAGCAAACAGAGGGAAAATAAGACTATAGTAGGTTACTTGTTTGGTGAAAAAGTATTTTTGTACATCCTTGGTGATGAGGAAGATCAAAGCACACAACTAGAGGAAGACAGCAAGACCAAGACTCCTCCAATCAAAGCCTCCAAGAAAAATATGAAACAGTCTCAGGCCATTGAAGAACTCAAAAAGATTTTGAAAATCAAGTGAGAGAAGTAGAGGAAAAACTGAAAAGAAAAATGAGAGTGATGCAAGAAAATCATGAAAAATGAGTCAACAACTTGGTAAAGCAGACCCAAAAAATAAAGAAGAAAACAACACCTTAAAAAATAGGCTGGACCAAATGGCAAAAGAGGTCCAAAAGCCAATGAGGAGAGGAATGCCTTAAAAAGCTGAATTGGCCAAATGGAAAAGGAGGTCCAATAGCTCACTGAAGAAAATAATTCCTTAAAAATTAGAATGGAGCAAGTGGAAGCTAATGACTGTTTGACTAATCAAAAAATTATAAAACTAAATCAAAATAATTAAAAATAGAAAACAATGTAAAATGCCTCATTAGAAAAACAACTCACCTGGAAAATAGATGCAGGAGAGTTAATTTAAAAATTATTGGACTACCAGAAAACCATGATCAAAAAAATAGCCTAGACATCATCTTTCAAGAAATTATCAAGGAAAACAGCCCTGATATTCTAGAACCAGAGGGTAAAATAGAAATGGAAAGAATCCACTAATCACCTCCTGAAAGAGATCCCAAAAGGAAAACTCTTAGGAATATTGTAGCCAAATTCCAGAGTTCCCCGGTCAAGGAGAAAATATTGCAAGTAGCCAGAAAGAAATAATTTGATTATTGTGGAAACACAATCAGGATAACACAAAATTTAGCAGCTTCTACACTAAGGGATTAGAAGGCTTAGAATATGATATTCCATAGATCAAAGGAGGTAGGATTAAAACCAAGAATCACCTACTGAGCAAAATTAATATTTCAAGGGAAAAATGGAATTCCAATGAAATAGAGAACTTCCAAGCATTCTTGTTGAAAAGACCAGAGCTGAATAGAAAATTTGACTTTCAAATACAAGAATCAAGGGAAACATGGAAAGGTAAACAGGAAAGAGAAGCCATAAGGGATTTATTAAAGTTGAATTGTTTATATTCCTACATGGAAAGATGATATTTGTAACTCATGAGACCTTTCTCAGTATTAGGCAGTTAGAGGGAATATATATATATACACACACATACACACATACACACATATACATATATATACACATAAGTATGTATGTGTATATACATGTGTGTTATATATGTGTGTTTGTGCATATATATATGAGTATATATGTGTGTACATATAATACATATATATATATATATATATATATATATATTCAGACAGAGGGCACAGGGTGAGCTAAATATGAAAGGATCATATCTAAAAAAATAAAATTAAGTGTTGAAAGGAATGTACTAGGAGAAAGAGAAAGGGAGAAGTAGAATGTAGTAAATCATCTCACATAAAAGAGGCAAGAAAGAGCTTTTACAATAGAAGGGAAGAGGGGGGAGGTGCGAGGGAATAAGTGAGCCTTACTCTCATTGTATTTGGCTTAAGGAGGGAATAGCACACACTCAGTTGGGTACAGAAGTCTATCTTACCCTGAAGGGAAGCAGGTGGGAAGGGGATAAGAGAGGGGGGATAATAGAACGGATGGCAGATTTGGGGAAGGGGTAATCAGAAGCCAACACTTTTGTAGGGGGACAGGTCAAGGAGGAGAAAAGAATAAATTGAGGGCAGGACAGGATAAAGGGCAATGTGGTTAGTCTTTCACAACATGACTGTTAAGGAAGTGTTTTGCATGGCTATACATGTATAAACCTATAACAAATGGCTTGCTTTCTCAATGAGTGTGAGTGGGAAGGGAGGGAGGGAGAGAATGTGGAACTCAAGGCTTTAAAAATGAATGTTAAAAATTGTTTTTACATGCAACTGCAAAATTAGATGTACAGGCAATGGGGCATAGAAATCTATCTTGCCTTACAGGAAAATGGAGGGGAGAGAGATGGGAGAAGGAGGGTGATAGAAGGGAGGGCAGATTGGAGGAAGGAGTAGTCGGGGTACATGTTGTCCTGGAGTGGGGGAAGAGAGAGATGGGGAGAAAATTTGGAATTCAAAATCTTATGGAAATGAATGTTGAAAACTGAAAATAAATTATATTAGAAAATTAAATTAAACAAAAAAGAAAATTAAAACCAGTCTGGTCACTGACTTTCTTTATACAAAAAACAAAATACCCAGTTTTTCCACAATAAACAGAAGAGTACAAGCAAGCCCTGAATCAGTCTTCCATTCACAATCTCTTAAACCATTTCTGTAGTTTTTCATTCTTCCAAAGCATGAATTTCTGGCAAGGTACGACTTATGCCCAAAAAAATTTGGACAGAATTTCAATGGACCTGCAGTCCATTGTTACTGTAGCATTTCCTCAGATGCCAAATGTTCCAGGTCTACAGCTGAAAATCAGTGCATCACTTTGAGTTTCCCTCCCAATTTCATCCTTGACATAGCCTCTCCCCCCAAAATACTGCCCTATTGGAAAGCAAATGCAATTTTCCCCCAATTGCTTCCTATATCTATTTTCCCCTTGAGTTTGGCCACATTACTCATAATATTCCTACCTGAATCTTATTTAAATATTTCTTTCTCTATTTTTTTCACCCTGCTAAACCTTCTTTTGAACTGTTGGGTTTTGTTTTGTTTTTGCTTCTTACGTGTATTTTCTTCAACTTCTGATTTAGTATCAGCTGTAAATATTAATAATTGTAAAACCTTATGTTTATGTAGCACTGTTCATTCAGAGAGATCCTAAAGCACTTCACATAACACTAGGCTTACCACATAAATAAATGCCTGGTGACTTTAAGGAGGAGCCTACAACCAGATGGACAATTACCAGTCTATTTACCCCAAACCAAAACAATAAAGATGCTAAATAAGACCAAGGTGATATCAATCACATGTGATCATGTGATATCCCCACTAAATACCACCCCCACATGATGAACTGTATATAGTTCATCATAACCTTTTGCCATTTTCATTCAATGGGCTTCTACTCTCATCACATCAAATAAATTAGTTTTTCAAAAAAAATAAAAGATCGGAAGACTTTCAAAAATGTTCAAGTAGAACTTAAATGTTTTGTGTATGTTGTTTTTATTATTTCCCTCTCATTACTTTAGTTTTTAACATTATAAAGAGAGTTCTATGTCTGTAGCAGAGACATAGGATAGAGCCTCAAATCTCTAATCTAGACTAATGCTTGCTCTTTCTATGCCGTTTGAAAAAAAAAAATGGCTACCAACTCCCTCTTTCAGTTTTCCAAATCTGTAAAGATAACAGGTAGTTTTTATTATTACTATCTCTACTACTACAAATAATAATAACAGTTGTTGTTGTTGTTGCTCACATTTATCACTAATTCCCTCAAAACAACCACATGATAGAAAGAGGCAGAAAGGGCACTGCTCCCCATTTTATGAGTAAGGAAAAAGTCTCAGAGAGGCAAAGTATGATATCCATAGCTTTGTGGCTACTGTCGCAACCAGGAATTGAATTAAGATTAATAAATCAAGTTTCTCAGGAACTTAAGGAATTCCATAGCACTACTCTAAGCATGACTAAACTCTTCAGAGTAGCATTACATCAAAGTGCTAAATTATTTCAGCTATGTTATCGTTGTGGAGTTGTTTCAGTCATCTGACTCTTGGTGGCCCAATTTGGGTTTTTCTTGGCAAAGATACTGGAGTGGTTTGCCATTGACTTCTCCAGATCATTTTACAGGTGAGGAAATTGAGGCAAACAGGGTTAAGTGACTTGCCTTGTCCATAGTCTCTGAGGCCATATTTGAACTCACAAAGGTGAGTCTTTCTGATTCCAGGCCAGTATTCAATTCGCTGTGCCACCTAGCTGCCCCAAAACACAATGTCAACAAGAGAACAGGATTGTAGAGTTTGAGCAAGAAGGAATCACAGAGGTCATCCAGTCTAATCCTCTCATTTAAAAACAAAAACTGAAGAAACAAAGGGAAAGAAGTTGTTGTTTGTCCAAGGTCATACAGGTACTGAGTGGAAGAGTTGGAATTTAAATCCTGGCCCTTTGACTCCAAAATATAGCATTCTTTTTAACCATAACTGCTCCCACTGGCAGCATGGTACAGCAGAAGGAACACTGGACTTGGCATTAGAAAAACCTGCATTCAGATACTGTGTCTGATAGCAGGCTCTAGCTCTACCACCATCACTCAGTAATATCTCCTCCTCTGAGTTTACTTAATATATTTCTGCCAACTGATTACAATTCTGGTAGCTATTGTCTACCAACCTCAAAGTATTCCCCTTCTTTTCTCAGTGAGTTCAGTGCCCAGCTCATAGTCTTTCTCTCTTCTCCAAATCCTGCCCTCAAGCTGATGGATTTGAGCATATATTAATACCCCTCAAGCACCCTAACTCCACAGTTCTTCAACTTATTTATTTTGCATGATATGCTTTATCACCCCACCTCAGCTACAGTGATAATCATGCCCTTGACGTTGTCATCACCCAACAATCTACCACTTCTATGATCATTAGTGACCTGAAAATCCCTTACCTGATCACAATCTGTTGTAATCCTACATTTCTTTCTTCCTTACAAGCCCCAACTCTATTATCTATTTTACCATGACTTCTAATGCTTTCACTCAGTTCTTTCCCAGGCCATCACACCTGTAGTGGCAATACTCTCTTCCCTTCCTCATCTTGATGCTCTGGAGAACCAATTCAGTCCTATGTTGTACTCTTTTTTTGAATCTCTTACCCCTTTATCTCATCACTGATCTTGCAAAGCCTTAACCTTGGGTTATTTCCACCAGTCACTCCCTTTATTTTTTCTGATAGTATGAATGAAGATGGAAAAAGATCATGAAACTATTCTGAAACACCCCACAACAAATTATGTTACATAATTTTTACATGACCCTTACTGCTGCAAAGTATTCCTTTTATACCTCCCAAATTAATTCACTATCCCACTCATCATAGAGGCTTTTCCAAACCTTTCTATCAAGTCTCAGAACTCCTAAGGATCCTTCTTCTCCCTCTCAGCTGAAAATCTTTGCCATATTTCATTGAAAAAATTGAAGCCATTCACTTTAAGCTTCCCTCTTCTCCTCCCCTCCTCCTTTGACAGAATTAAGATGCCTCCTGACACTATCTCCTCCTTCACCATATTTATATAACATGAAGGAGTAGCCCTGTCTCACTCCTTATCTCCTCCTCCTGGCTTTCCCTACGTCCTTTAAGTTCTAACTAAACCCCTCCTTTCTGTTAAAAAAAGATTTCCCAATTTCCTTTAATATTGATGCCTTTTCTCTGTTGAATAGCTCTAATTTATCCAGTTTGGAAATACTGGCTGATTCCCTACCACTTGCTAATATGTGCATGTTTCTCCATGTCTGCTAGTTATCATCTCATATGTTTCCTCCTTTTTGTGGCTAACCTCATTAAGAAAGAGGTGTTTACAATTGGTGCCTCTACTCTCCTTTCTTCTCACTTTGTTCTTAAGTCCACAGTTTGGCTTGCCCGCTCATCATTCCACTGACATTGCTCTTTCCAAAGTTACCAGTGATTTTTGTTTTTTGTATTTATTTAGTATTTAATTTTCCCCAGTTACATGTAAAAACAATTTTTAACATTTGTTTTTAAAACTTTGAGTTCCAAATTCTCTCCCTTCCTCCCTCCCCACCCCCTCTCATTGAGAAGACAAGCAATTCCAGATAGGTTATATATGTGTAGTCGTGCAAAACATATCCATAATAGTCATGTTGTGAAAGAAAACATAGACAAAAAAAACCTCAAGAAAAATAAAGAAAGTGAAAAAAAAACAAAATTTGCTTCAATCTGTATTCAGACACCATCAATTATTTCTCTAGGGATAGATAGCATTTTTCATCCTAAGTCCTTCAGAGTTGCCATGGATAGTTGTATTGCTGAGAATAGCAATGTCATTCACAGCTGATCATCCTACAATATTGCTGTTACTTTGCACTCATTACATTTCACATTGCATTAAACCATGTAAGTTTTTCTAGGTTTTTCTGGGAGTATCCTGCTCATCATTTTTTATAGTACAATAGTATTCCATCACAATTACATACCACAACTTACTCAGCCATTCCCCAATTGATGTGCATCCCCTGAATGTCCAATTCTTTATGCCCAGAAAAGAGCTGCTATAAATATTTTTGTACATATAAGTCCTTTTCCTATTTTGAGATATATACCTAGGAGTGATAGTGCTATGTCAAAGGGTATACGTGGTTTTATAGCCTTTTGGGCATAGTTCCAAATTGCTCTATAGAATGGTTTAATCAATTCACAATTCCTACAACAGCATGTTAATGTCTCATTTTTCCCACATCCCCTCCAATATTTGTCATTTACCTTTTCTGTCCTATAATCTAATCTAATAGATATGAGGCAATTCCTCAGAATTGTTTTAACTTTCACTTTTCCAATCAATAGTGAGTTAGAATATATTTTCATATGGCTATAGGTAGCTTTAATTACTTCATCTGAAAACTAACTATATTTTTGAGCATTTATCAATTGGGGAATGGCTCTTATTTTTATAAATTTGACACAATTCTTTATATGTTAGAGAAATGAGGCCTTTATCAGAGAAACTTGCTTCAACTTTTTTTCACAGTTACTTTTGCTAACTGTATTTCCCTCCATCTTATCCCCTCTCACCTGCATTTATTCTATTCCCTCTCTCCTTTCAGGATATTCCTCCTCAAAAGCATTTTGTTTCTGATTACCCCTTCCCCCAATCTGCCTTCCCTTCTATCACCTACTCCCCTTCTCTTATACCCTTCCCCTTCTATTTTCCTGTAGGGTAAGATAGATTTCTATACCCCAGTGCTTGTGTATCTTATTTCCCAGTTATATCTAAGAACAATTTTTAAAATTGTTTTTAAAATATTTTTTAAAACTTTGAGTTCTGAATTAAATCATTTCTAAACCTTTGAGTTCTAAATTCTCACCCTTCCTCCCTACCCACCTGCTCTCATTGAGATGGCAAGCAATTTGATATAGGTTATACATGTGTAGTTCTGCAAAACACTTCCATAATAATCGTGTTATGAAAGACTAACTATATTTCCCTCCATCCTATCCCACCCTTTAGTAGCAATTTAAATTTGAAGATCTTTCCCACCCATTGATAGGCCATGTGACGGGCTTATGTCACAGGAAACCTAAGTCACATGTGGTGGGAGGAGCTTCCTGATAGGAAAAGGAAATTATGTCACAGGAAATGTTGAGGTTGAGAGAGAGAGAGAGAGAGAGCAGTTATGGCTACTAAAGGCTGCTAATGGCCGTCATGATAGTTAGAACTGAACAGGCTGACTTAGCTGTACTGTAAGTTTGCTTTTTTGGGAAGACCCCAGCAGGGAGTTGGAGAGGTTTTGGGATGGTGAAGCTCCATATTTTGGTAGTATGTATTGAATATTTTAATGCTCTGATAGATTGGGTAAATGGCTTGTGGGATATGGTTTTCTGGTATGGTTCTGAATAAATGGTTTACTTTTTCTACCTTCTATGTGGTCAGAACCACATATGCATTTTGACAATTATCATCTACATTGTTATTATTGCCTTACTGATACACACCCCCACCCTGTTTATTGTATTCTTTCCTTTCACCCTGACCTGACCTTCCTCAAAAGTGTTTGCTTCTGATTATCCCCTCCCTCAATATGCCCTCTTTTCTATCACTCCCCTCTCTTATCCCCTTCCCCCCTACTTTCCTGTAGGGTAAAACAGATTTCCACACCCAATTGAGTATGTTACTCCCTCCTTAAGCCCCCCTCTCTTATCCCCTTTCCCCTATTTTCCAGAAGATACCCAATTGAGTGTGTATGTTATTCCCTCCTTAAGTCAAATCTGTTGAGAGCAAGATTCACTCATGCCCTTTCACCTGCCCCCTCTTCCCTTCCAATAGAACTTTTTCTTGCCACTTTTATGTGAGATAATTTACCCCATTCTATCTCTCCCTTTCTCCTCCCAATATATTCATCTCTCACCCCTTAATTTTATTTTTTTAGATATCATCCCTTCATATTCGACTCACCCCATGCCCTCGGTCTGTGTGTATATATATGTATATTCATTCCAACTACCCTAATAATGATAAAGGTCTCATGAGTTACAAACATCTTTCCATGTAGGAATGTAAACATTTCACCTTTAATAAGTCCCTTATCATTTCTCTTTCCTGTTCACCATTTCTTGTTTCCCTTGAGTCTTATATTTGAAAGTCAAATTTTCTATTTAGTTCTGGTCTTTTCTCAAGAATGCATTAAATTCCTCTATATTATTGAATATTAGTTTTTCCCCTCATGGATTACACTCAGTTTTGCTGGGTAAGTGATTCTTGGTTTTAATCATAGCTCCTTTGACCTCTGGAATATCATATTCCAAGTCCCCGACCTCATAATGTAGAAGCTGTTAAACCTTGTGTTAACCTGATTGTGGTTCCACAATACTTGAACTGTTTCTTTCTGGCTACTTGTAATGTTTTCTCCTTGACTTGGGAACTCTGGAATTTGGCTATAATATTCCTGGGAGTTTTCCTTTTGGGATCTCTTTCAGGAGGTGATCTGTGAATTCTTTAAATTTCTATTTTACTCTCTGGTTCTAGAATATTAGGGTGGTTTTCTTTGATAATTTCTTGAAAGACGATGTCTAGGCTGTTTTTTTTATCATGGCCTTCAGGGAGTCCAGCAATTTTTGAATTATCTCTCCTTGATTTATTTTCCAGGTCACTTGTTTTACCAATGAGATATTTCATATTGTCTTCTATTTTTTCATTCTTTTGGTTTTGCTTTACAATTTTTGTTATTTCTCATAGTCATTAGCTTCCATTTGCTTCATTCTTAGTTTTAAGGAATTATTTTCTTCAGTGAGCTTTTGGATCACCTTTTCCATTTGGCCAATTCAGTTTTTTTAAGGTATTTCTCTCCTCATTAGCTTTTGGACTTCTTTTGCCTATCTTTAAGGTGTTATTTTCTTCATTATTTTTTTGGGTCTGCTTTACCAAGTTGTTGACGCATTTTTCATGATTTTCTTGCATTGCTCTCATTTCTCTTCCCAACTTTTCATCTACTTCTCTTGCTTGATTTTTAAAAATCCTTTCTGAGCTCTTCCATGGCCTGAGGACAATTCATATTTTTCTTGGAAGATTTGGATATAGGAGCTTTGCCTTTGTTGTCTTCTTCTGAGTGTTTGTTTTGATCTTCCTTATCACCAAAGCAAGATTTTATAGTCTGAGTTTTTTCCTGTTGTTTGCTCATTTCTCTTGCCTTTTACTTGACTTTTTAACTCTTTGGTAAGGTAGGGCTCTGCTTCAATGTAGAGGGCATAGTGTCCCAAGCTTCAGGGTTTTTTGCAGCTATTTTCAGAGATACTTCTAGGGACCTGTAAGTTTTCAGTTCTTCCAAGGTGGTATGATCTAAGATGAGATGTTTGCTCTTCTCATGGCCTATGCTCTAGTCTATGAGTGACCGCAAGTTCTCTTTTCTGCCCTGGGACTCTGATGAGGATTACTTCTCCACTGCAAACCACAAGTTCTGCTATTCCAGTGCTCCTCCTCAGCCTAGGACCACCACCTGGGAATGTGATCCAGATCTAAGTATGAGCAAAGTAACAGAATACTGCCTCAGTGCCAGCAAAGAGACTCCTGTAATCTCCTTCTAATTGTTTGATCCCCTTACTGTCTGTGGGCTGAGAGCTCCAGAAGTAGCCACTAGTTCTGCAGCCACTGCTTCTGACTCAGTCACTGGCAAGGCCTGCTCCTGGTTTGTTATGGCCAAGGCTGTTCTGGGGCCGGGACTGGACTGTGCTCCATTCTCAACTAGGTCCAACAGCCCTTTCCTTCTGAACTTCTAAGTTGTCTTTGGTGTTTGTCAGTTGAGAAGTCTGGAAACTGCCACAGCTGCCAGTAATTCAGTGCTCTGAGGCCTGCTCCTGGTTTGCTAGGGCCCTGTCTGTGCCAACACAGGCCACACTGGACTGTGCTCTTCTCTCAGCCTAGTGCAACAGACCTTTCCTGTCAATCTTCCAGATTTTCTTGGGCTGGACATGAGTTCACTCTGTCTTTTTGTGTGTTCTGCTGCTCTAGAATTTATTTAGAGTCATTTTTTACAGGTATTTGGAGGGGTTTAGTGGAGAGCTCTGACAAGTCCCTGCCTTCACTCTGCCACATTGGCTCCACCTCCCAGTGATTTCTTAATTGTCAAATATAATGGCCTTTTCTCAGTCCTCATCTTTCTTTAGTCCTCAACATTTTACAACATATTTCATGTACATTCCCTTCTCTCCACTCACATAACCACAACACAGATTCAGGACTTCATTACATCTTGCCTAGATTGATGTAACAGCCTTCTAACTGTTCTTGCTGCCTAAAGACTCTCTTCATTCAAATCTATCCTTCACTCAGCTGTTAAAATGCACATATACACACATACATACACATATACATATATGTATGTAGACATTTACACATATATACATATTCATATATATACATACACATACATATATATGCATACATACACACACACACAAATCACTTATTCTCATTCAGCTTTAATTTCCTCTTATGTAAAATGAGTAAGTGGGACTCAGTGGCCTCTAAGACCACTTTCAGTTCTAAATCTATGATATTATTATAGAAGAGGAAAGCAGAGGAGAGAAGAGAGGTCGAAAGTTGCTGTTTCTTTATGAAGTGTGAAGAAGTTTGCCTGATGAAATTGGAAGTGCAACTAACTATTTTCTGGCTAAAAATTAGGTATGGTCTTGATGGCCTTTAATAAGCTAAAATTTGGGGAGCACAGAGCAGTTATGTGGAATATGATCACTATATCTTTCCCAGAGGGCAGTAGCTGAGGACAAGCATAGGGGCCAGGGAGGAAAGTTATAGAGGAGAAAGAAATAGGGGGAGAATTATCTGTAAAATGATGGACCTGGACCAGATTACATCTTAAGTGCCTTCTCAGATACAATTTGCTGATTCTAATCAAAGTATTGGCTAGTCAAGTTCTTACCAAACAAAGCTATTTCAATGAATGGGTAGGAATCATTTGTAATGATAAATTTAGTGCTTGTATGCAAATTAGTACCTTTAGGTGTTAAAACATATATTCTTAGGATAATACAAGTATTTCCTGTTTACAGGATAAATATTCTTAGCAAGCACTTATTTTTCCCCAAAGATAGTATAGTGTGGTGAACTTAGGCTCACTCCGGATAGGCCCAAATTACCTTGCACTAAGAATGAGTGAGGTTTGAATTAACACATTCTCTATCTGGATTTGAAGTGTGTGCTTAATATAGTTGGGCATACAGTGATTAGAGCTTTTCAGGAAATAGGTTTGAGCTGCTTCTCTTTTCACACAACAAAGGAGAAAGCATCTGATGCAGTTAGGTGCATCTCTTGGTCATTTCTTGACTATTTTCTGGTGTAACATGTACCTCAAGATACCTTCTGCAAGAAAGGACTTTACCTTTGTAGTGAGAGGAATAGAACAAATGCACCAGGAGCTACTTTTCTCTAGGCAGATAACATTTAACAATAATTTTGGTTCATTTTTTAGTAAATATATCCTTCCTCTCCATGAAAATATGAAATACTCTAAGTAGAAAATATTATTTTCATAGGATTTGGAGTTAATATGGCCAAAGGGCTATAAAAATGTGCATACTCTTTGACCCAGCAATACCACTGCTAGGGCTATATCTCAAAGAGATCATAGAAATGGGAAAGAAACCCATACGTACAAAAATATTTATAGTAGCTCTTTTTGCGGTGGCAAAGAATTGGAAATCAAAGGGATGCCCATCAATTGGGGAATGGCTAAACAAATTGTGGTATATGAATGTAATGGAATATTATTGCATTACAAGAAATGAGGAGCAGACAGACTTCATTATAACCTGGAATGACTTATATGAACTGATGCTGAGTGAGGGGAGCAGAACCAGGAGATCATTATACATGGTTACAGACACATAGTATCTGTAAGAACTAACTTTGATAGACTCAACTCCTCTCATCAACACAAGGTTCAAAGACAGCTTCAAAAGATTAATAATGGAAAAAGCTATGAACATCCAGAGAAAGAATTATGGAGTCTGAATGCAGATTGAGGCAAACTATTTGCTCTTTTTTTTCCTTCTTTTTTGGCTTCATTTCTCCTTTCTCATGATCTATTTCATTGGTTATAATTCTTCATTACAACTGGACTATTATGTAAATAAGTTCAATGTGAAGGTATATGTAGAATCTGTATAGGATTACATGCCATCTTGGGGGGTTGGGAGGAGGAGTGGGAAAGAGAGAAAATTTGGAACCCAGAAACTTGTGTAACTGTTGTAAACTAAAAATAAAAAATACATTTATTTAAAAAAAAGATTTAGAGTTAGTCATCCCACTACATAATTTTACAGATGAAAAAAGTGAGGCCCAGAAAGGTTCAGAGTCTTGCCTAAGACAACATAAAATAAATATGGAAGACAAAGATTTTAATTCAGGTCTTCTAACTTCAGAGCCACTACTTTCTCCATCTCTTCTTAGACATATAGATAGATAGATAAATAGATAGATAGATAGATAGATAGATAGATAGATAGATAGATAGGTAGATGATAGACAGATAGATAGATAGCTGTATCATATCTTCTTAATTACTAATCTTGATAGTATCAGAAGAGCTAGGATGGTCATAGGAAGCAGGAGCATGCTGCCTTGTGTAAGTACTTGCCCCTTAAAACTCTTTTTTATAAAGCCAATCTCTCTTGTCCCATTTGGGATTAGAAGAACAGATGAGAAAGAAGTCCTCACCAATTTCCTATGGGGAACCTTGTAAAAGGTTTGCTTGCATTAGGTTGTTAGGATGGATTAAATGACTTTAAAGATTCCTTCTGACATTCAGACTGACTTTAATATATCCATATAGTTGATCTGGCTCTGCAAAAAAAAAAAAATCGGGGATCTCAAAGCAAAGAAATCAAGTGAATTCTATATTGATCATGGTTCTGTTTACTAATATCATACCATATACTAATATACTCTGGGGGAGGGGAAAGCACTTGGATTTTTAATACATGAATAAAACATATGTACATAACAGAGCCTAGGAGCATATGTGGTAAGAATTCTGCTAAAGGATGAAGCTAATTGTCAGTTTTAAAAAGTTATTCTTCCATATAGTCAGGGATATTGAAATTTAATGTACTGTCATGCATATCTTAAAAAAAACCTAACATTTTAATTTTAAACATTTGGAAACTTATAAGGTAATGTCCCTAAATTAGGGAGGGATTTTCAGAGAACATGCCATGAATACAATCACTTTTAAAATCACACACTGTACTGACCCTTTGAACAATGGTTTTTTGTTTTTTACAAATTAGATTTCATCATTTTAGAACATGAATATGCATTTACAGGAAGATTCTTCAAAAAAAATGTTTGAATGTGGGAACATCAGAAATCTCAAGTAATTCTTCTTTTGTGTTTCATGAACACACATCCTGACCCATTGCTCCCAATTTTTCACATGCTCCTCTGCCAGTCTGTCTTTTGAAGGTTCAGATAAAAAGATACAAGGAAAGGTCAATGGATTCCTAATCAGACCACCTAAGGTAAGGTGAGTTCAACCACTTTATAGTCCTGTTGTCTTGCTTGTTTCATTTGTCTAAACTTCAGCTTCCTCATCTGTAAAATAGGGATGATTTTCAAGCTCAGCTTTGCCATAAAGTAGAAGACAGCTTGGATGAGACCACCATGAGTGGTTTCAAGCAGGTATTGGAAGAGCCTGGAGCAATCGTGGTTTCACGGTATTATCATACAAAGCTTCTAGGTGACTGAAAAGCACCCCCTCCTCACCTAGACCTCTTAGAATATTTAGCTTTTCCATCTCCTGGAAAACCTTTCTTGATTCCCTGAGTTGCTAGTCATCACATGTTCCTCTTCAAATATACACAGTGTGTGTATGTATGTATGTATATGTGTATGTGTGCACATGTGTGTGTATGTGCATATGCACATGTACTGAAGAGCACTTACTAATTGTTAAAGGTGCTACACAAAAAGAACTGATACCTAGGCCTGTCTACTGAACATTAAAACCCTTCATCCAAAGGGAATTGGATGGATTCCTTTCTGCATTTAAAAAAAAAGTAATTTGGAATGAAGAAGTAGGGCTGTTGAGAATGACATAGTATATATTTGTATATACATGTGCTGATGATGTGATTGAAGATCTTTCCCACCCATTCAATAGGCCTCAGGCAGGGCCAGTTAAGAAAGGAAGGCCCATACCTTTGAGATGCCAAGCAATGATTAAAGATCTTTCCCCTACACTTTTGCCTATTGGGCATGAAGCCTTCTGGCCCTAAAAAGAACATACACACCCAGAAGGTAGCTATTGAGAATCAAGAATTCAGAAGTCAGAAGAGAAGCCAGACCCCAGAATTCAGCTCAAGGAGAAAGAGTAAGAACACCGAGTCCACAGGGCTGCAGAAGAGAGTGGTGAGGGGAGAGTGGAGACCAGAGAGCTGCAGACCAGAGGACTGACTGGGGAGAGGGCATAGGCAAGCAAACAGGATTCATGATAGGGGAGGGAGAAGGTTACAGAATGACTTGGCTCTTTGCTATAATATTGTGTTTTAATCTCCTTGTTGCTACATTGATGTGGACTCGCTGATTCTGCAATACAATTACTGCTATATCAAGTTGGAATTACTGGTTCTGGGATTTGATTCTTTGGTGCCTAAATAAATGTTATACTTCCTCTGCCTTCTACCTAGAGAGTTTTTCATTCTTTGTGATTCTGAACCATACAGGCATGTTCATGGTCATCCTCCAGGTGATGAATCTTGCCTTACTGATATAATACATAAATAACATTATATGATACACTAAATATAATTTATAATGTATAATATAATTTATAACATAAGAGCATTATATATATATTATATATAATACATACACAGTTATCTTTTTATAGCAATGGTTCTCAAAGATCATGTCTATAGCTCACTGATTTCTGCAGGTGTGTCACAAGACACCTCCCAACATCCCCAGACTTCTATTTGTCCCAGCCTCTTCCCCCACAGCTGCCATTTACTGCCAACTCTACCCAACTGGACATTGGGAAAGTCTGACTAGCATTTCTATCCTTGAAAGTGCAAAGATGCCTCTTTTGATGAATTTCCTGTTGAAGTAAAGAAAAAAGGGGGGAGGGGAGATGGAATGGAATTGAGGGAAGGGAAGGAGAGCCAGAATCTCATTTTTGAAGCGAGTGATCTGAAGGGCATTTTTGCCAACCTAAATGTTCAGCATGCCTCAAAGAATACTGTGCCATGAGCAAAAATAGTTTCAAACCCATTGGTTTACAGATTATATCTGCATTCAACACTTCCCTCACTCCCCACCCTAGAATGTAATATCCTTGAAGACAGGATTATTTGTTGTTTTATTTTCCTATCTCCCTACCTCAAGCACCTAGCATAGTGCCTTGTCCACAATAGGTGCTGAATAAACGCCTGCCAAATAGATTAGGTCTGACATTATGTAAAGGCATCAGATAGGTTGAATATCAATGGTGTATCTTGAATAAAACTGGCCAGGGTACTTCAGAGAAACTGTGTATAAGGATAGATGCAGTGAGAGAGAAGCAAAGTGGGTATCTGGGGTATGGATGGTTAGCACAGATTCAATATTTTGGGTCATTCAACATGCCCCTCATCTGAACACTACTGTCTTCTGCAAGGCAACATAGTACATGATATACTGAGAAGAGATATTTGAAGTCAGAAGATCTGGGTCAAAACCCCCAACTCTGTAATCTATTACCTGTATAGCAAGTAGCAATTTATTAAAATTTCTTGTGCCCTAGTTTCCTCACCTGTAAAATGAGGGAATTGTACTCAGTGGCTCCTAAGTTCTCTTCAAACTCTAATACTATGGTGCTCTTGATTGTTTTTATAATTATTCATCTGACACAATTATAATTATTCAACTGATGCTGTAATGAGACTAAATTTTGCACAACAGGAGCAATCTTGGTTAAGATGTGTACATTATATTCCATAACTAGCTGATATAAACATGGTCTGATCATCAACTCTGAAGAGCATTTACTAATTGTGAATGGTACCATACAAATAGAACTGGTACCCAGATCTATCTGCTGAGCATTAAAATCCTTCATCTTAAGGTAATTTGATGGATTCCTTTCTGCATTAAAAAAAGAAAAAATAAAAGCATTTTGGCATGAAGAGGTGGAGATGTTGAGAACCAAGACAAATGGGTAATAGGTACAGTAAGAGAACAAACAAAAAGGAAACTATTAGACAAAGGTCAAAAGAGGACAAATAATTGGTACTTTTAAATAGTAACCCACAGAATTCAGGAAAGAAAATTCCAAGTATAAAGAATAAAGCTGTTCAAAAGTGGGCCCCATGAATTTTTCCTTTGTTCAGGGACTTCAGATAGAGTTGTCTAATTTGTGCTTTCAAATTCCATTTCAAAACATCTGGCTGTGTGAAAGTTCACTTATCTAGTACTGAAAAAAACACAGACTGTGACCACTTTAGACATAGTTGCTAACTGACCAAAAAAATACTTTCTCAAAATGTCCCTTTTAATTTTATCTCATTTTAAGCTTCCAAGGTCAAGATTTCCTTCATGGGGCTATAAAGTATTGCATACTTATTGCTTGAATGGTTTTTAAAAAAAAGCTATATTTCTTGTCATCAGCCCTGTTCTGGTTTCCCTTCCCTCCCTTTATTGTCATAGCCTTATGGTCATCCACTTCATCAAAACATTCTCTTCCATTCTTGCCTCTGTAGGTCCCTCGACCTTCCAGTGTCCATGCTCTGTTATGATCGCCAACCCTGGATAACCCCATCCCCACCCCCATCATCATCTCTCTCTGCTCCCTTCCCACCACTCAAAAGTAAACCACTGCAGGTGAAAGTCACTGAGATTATGCTGAGTCCACTGAAAATTCAAATTTGCTACTTCAACTTGCCCCTCCGTAGGGCAACACAATCCTAACCAGACCCTTGATTTCCAATTCATCTCTTATTGGTTCGCAAATCAGTAACTCACAATTATTGTTTTAATCCTTCTTTTCTAGTTCCCTTTACAGCGGAGATGGTTTCCTTTTTTGTTTGTTTTTTTGTCATTATCACTCCAGCCCCTTACAATTCCTGGCACACAGTAAGCAACTTACACACGACTTTTTGATTGAACAATTTATTCTAATAGATGATCTCACCTCCAACTTTACTGACAAGTTTAAAACTGACAAGAAGAGTTCCTTTATCTCCCTTCTTTATACTTCAAAATCTCTGCATTTCCCCTCATTTCTAGCAGTCTCAAAGGATCATGAGGTGAACCACCTCCTTGTCCAATCTAACCCCTTCACATACATCTTTAATCCCATCCTCTCCCATCTATTCCATTACTTTACTCAATCATTTCTCTCTTATCTTCAAGCTCTTTCTTACTAGTTCATTCTCCACCACCTTATAAATATGTTCACATCTTCTCTATCCTTTTAAGAAAATAAAAACTTCTCTTCACTCTTCTACTCCCTCAAGTTATCATCCTCCTTCTCTTGCACTGTTAAACTTCTAGAAATGGTACATCTACATTCTGACTACTCAAACCACAGAAAATTGGCTTATATCTCTACTACTCTACTGAAACTATTCTCCCTAAGACATAGATAATCTTCTCATTTAAAAATAAAACAAAATCTTACTCTCTTCAAACTACCTCCAATATGTGACATTATTGTAACACTGTTCCTTGATTTTCTCTCCTTATTTGATTTCACCACTCATGGTTCTCCCCTGATTTTCCTAATTCTCTGATTGTTCTTTCTTGACCTCCCTTTTTTAAAAAAAATCACATGTATTATTAATTTATTTTTGGCATTCATTTTTTTTTTTAATTTCAACTGCTGGTTGTGATGGTATTCCATCACAATCATACACCACAAGTTATTCAGCCATTCCCCAATCGATGGTCATCCCCTCACTTTAAAATTCTTTGCTACTACAAAAAGAACTGCTATAAATATTTTATACATATAGGCCCTTTTCCTTTTTCATTGATATCTTTCAGGTACAGATCTAATAGTGATATTGTTGTATACACAGTTTTAGAGCCCTTTGGGGATAGTTCTAAATTGTTCTCCAGAATGGTTGGATCAGTCCACAACTCCACCGACAGTGCATTAGTGTCCCAATTTTTCCACATTCTCTCCTACATTTGTCATTTTCCCCTTATGTCACACTAGCCAATCTAATAGATGTGAGCTAGTACCTCAAAGTTGTTTTAAATTGCATTTCTCTAATTAATAGTGACTTATAACAATTTTTTCAAATAAATATAGTTTTGATTTCTTCTTCTGAAAACTGTCCGTCCATGTCCTTTGACCATTTATGAATTGGGGAATGACTTATAGTCTTACAAATTTGATTCAGTTCTTTACACAGTTGAGAAAGAAGTCTTTATCAAAGTAGCTTGCTAAAAAAATCCCCCAGTTTTCTGCTTTCCTTCTGACCTTGCCTGCATTGGTTTTGGTTCTGCAAAAACTTTTTAAAATTTCATGTAATTTGTCATTTATTTGTGTGAATAAATGTTTCGTAGTTGTGTTCGTATAGTGTCTAGGCTTGTCTTGGTGAGTAGACTCTCAAATACTTTATATTGTCTACAATTATTTTAAATGGAATGTCTCTTTCTATCTCTTCCTGCTGGACTTTTTTGGTAATATATAGAAATGCTGATGATTTATGTGGTTTTTTTTTTAATTTCTGCAACTTTGTTAAGGTTGTTAATTGTTTCAATTAGATTTTTAATTGATTCTCTCAGCTTCTCTATGTATAGCATCATATCATCTTCAAAGACTTATGGTTCTGTTTCCTCATTGATTATTTCAACTCCTTTAATTTCTTTTTCTTTTCTTATTGCTATAGCTAGCATTTCTAGTAGAATATTGAATAATAATGGTGATAATGGGCATCCTTGTTTCATCCCTGATCTTACTGGTAAAGCTTCTAGTTCATCTCTAATACAGATAATTCTTGCTAATGGCTTTAGATAGATACTACTTATCATTTTAAGGAAAGCTCCATTTATTTTATGCTTTCTAGTATATTCTACTGTATTATATTTTGTATTTTGTCAAAAGTTTTTTTTTTTCTGCATCTATTGATATGGTCAATTATGCTGACAGTTTTCCTAATGCTGAACCTGCCCTGAATTCTTGGTATAAATTCCACCTGATCATAATGTATGATCTTTGTGATACATTAATGTAAACTCTTTGCTATTATTTTATTTGAAAATCTTTGCATCAATCTTCATTAGGGAAATTGATCTATAGTTTTCTTTCTCTGTTTTTGCTCTTCCCAGTTTAGGCATCAGCACTATATTTGTATCTTAAAAGAAATTCAGTAGAACTCCTTCTTTACCTATTATTCCAAATAGTTTGCTTGGTATTGGAATTAATTGTTCTTTAGACGTTTGGCAGAATTCACTTGTGAATCCATCTGGTCCTCGGGATTTTTTTCTTAAGGAGCTCATTTATGGCTTGTTCAACTTCTTTTTCTAAGATAGGGTTATTTAAGTACTTTATTTCCTCTTCTCTTAATCAGGGCAGTTTATATTTTTGTATGCATTCTGCAATTTCACTTAGATTGTCAGTTTTACTGGCGTACAATTAGACAAAATAATTCCTAATAACTGCTTTAATTTCATCTTCTTTGGTGGTGCATTCATCTTGTTCTCCTTTGAACAGTTTCATTTCCATTTTCCCATACCCTGAGTGACCTTCCCGAAAGATTTTCTTATAGATTCATATTCTTCTTTCCATACACCCTATCCCTTGGCAAACTCATCTATTACCATGAGCTCGATTTTCACCTCTATGAAGCTGAATCTTACACATTTATAGCTATCACTAACCTCTTTCCTGAGCTTTGGTCCTGTATTTCCATCAATCCACTCTACATCACCTACATATAATTAATCATTTTTCTCTTCAATACTTACCTTTCTTCCTAAACTCCATTTTTACTTGCAGGTATCACTGAGATTAATAACCTCAGAGTAACCTTTGTTTTTTTGTTCCCCTATCCCATATACAATTGCCAATTCCTGTAATTCCAGTAACATCTCTATATTCTTGTCTTCTTCCATTCCCACTCTTCTTAGTGTGGTCTTCTATTACTTCTCACTTATAAAACTACAAGTAGCCTCTTAATTTATCTCCTTGACTCTAATCTCACCTCCTCTATTATCCAGTTTTCATACTAGCCAAGTAATATTCCTCATGTATAATACCAACCATGCTACTCCTCTCTTCTATATGTATAATTATATCTCATTCCTACCCAACCGTACTAGATTATAAACTTCTTTAGGGCAGGAACTGTATCACTGATAATATACATATAGTGTCAAAATATTTTATTTCAGAAGAAGAAACACAAATTCTTACAATGGTATATGGCAAGTTTTATTTGTGCTATGCATTCAGAGCAATGAGGTAATAATGTTTATGGGTATGTCAGATACATAAAAAGAAAAATCTACTATTACTAACTTCTCTTCACACATTAAATATGTTCTGCATCCTATACAAAACAGATGTTTGATTTATGCTATTAACATCTCTGTTCATGTGCTATCCATTTTTCATTTTTAACTATATCTTATTAAAATCAAAGAGGCAAAATGGCATATGAGAAAGAGTAACAAATTTAGTCAGGAAAACATACCTCTAGTACTAACTAGCTATGTCACCATGAGCAAGTGATATAACCTCATTGACCACTTGTAAGGTATATTTAAATAGAGATTCCTCTCATGTATAGGCTGAACTAAATTGTAACTTAATTTTTTTCCCATCTCTCAAATTCTGTGATTCAATGAGTCTTGGACAGCCTCTCTAAGGCTCATCTAATTACATGTGGGTTATAATGCACATGGGTGAACTGAGTTCTCACACCAGTGAAATCACAGATCATTAATCCGAATTTCCTTCCATTTCATTCATTTTACTAATAATTCTTTGATATTTCAAGGATCTCTGATTCTATTACTTCTTCCTTTTAAAAAAATTCTTCTTTAAAATACAGAGCCCCAAAGTTGTTCCAGACATTTGAAGCAGACATCCATGAAACTAGAATGTCCATAAGAACAGGAACATTCTCTCCCTTCAGCACACATTGCTGTGCACAAAGAATCACAGTCATGGACTCTTGGAGTTGGAAGGAACTTCCAAGGGAAGTTTAAGAGTTGGAAGTGCTGGAGTCAAGAGAGTCAACTGTGAGATTTTCAATGTGAACAATTATACCTCAGAAATCAGTAAACACTACAAATCAGGGCTTGATTTATTGTTTTGTTGATGTCTAGACTTGAGAAAGTGATGGCGAAAATGTTAATAATGCAGATTAAGCTTAAAAGTGTGTCCTTCACACTTTTCTTGGAGCGTTGGTTGTTAAACATTTACCAGCACACCCCTGATGGAAGGAAATTAACAAATCAAGTCCAACACCAGTCAGACACTTTACTTCTTTCTACAACATCCAGTCTCTGCTTAAACAGCTCCTGATACAGAGAAGGCACTACCTCCATCCCCAGATAGGGAGAGAGCTGATTGTACTTTTGGACAGGTCTAATTATTCAAAAGTTGTTTCTTTCATTGAGCCATAATTTTCCTCCCCTATAACTTTAAACTATTTGTACATGGCCAGACAATAAAAAAAATTAATTCTTCTTCCATGTGACAAGTTTTCATCCTTTAACATATTAGAAAATGACAATCATGTTGTTTTCTTCCATAACCTAGTCCTCAATTGCCTAGGTTATATATCCCTAGTTCCTTGAATTGATCCTTATGTTTCTGATACCTCTCATCACCCATCATTATCACCTAGCACTGAATGTCCTTCCAATTATATAGAGCCTGGATGTGAATACAATATGAGATGTGGTCTGATTAGGCAGAGTACAGTTAGACTATCAGGCAGTAAGGTAATGCAGAGATAGACTGAAATTGGAGTGAAATTGGAGTCAGAAAGACCTGAGTTCAAATCCTAGCTCAGACACTTACTTAGCTGTGTTACTCTGGATATTTACCTTAACCTTTATCAATCTCAGTTTCATAATTTTAAAATAAGGATATTAAAAGTGCCTACATCACAGAGTTATTGTGAAGATCAACTGAAATAATATACATAAAGTGCTTTATAAACCTATCTAAATTATTCTCCCTCCTTCTCTACCACCACCACCACAATCATCATTATCATCATTATCATCATCATTCTGGACACTGTTAGTCCATTGATAAAGCCCAAGATCATATTATCATGATGAACATTTAGAAAGTATTTACTAATTAAGAATTGAATTAAGTTGTGCTCATGGTAAAAAATTTCCTTTCTTTGCTTCTGTTATTAATATGATATAAGATCTGCTTCCCTATGCATCATTATTTGATTTACTGTTTCATATACTGCATTTTCAAAATCTTTTTTCCTCTTGCCCTATGCTTTCTCCTTTTCCATTTATAAAAATCAATGTGGCAAATGAAAGCAATTTGGGATTACTTGTCTACTGTTTTTTATTTAATACTTTACTGCAATTCTTTAGAAACTCAAGGCCAAGTAGATAACAGATTTCCATCATCTGAAAATTATTTTATTGATTTTGGTGCATTGATTTGAACAGATGATCATTAAGGTAATGATGGACAATAAAGCAGTGATTATGAACTTATCATGGGAAAATTCCAATCACATTTTAACAAGAAAATTGAAAATAGATGAGCATCTTGCATTTTTAAATTCACCATAGAAAAGAATATAAAGTAGAAAGCCACTAGAGTAATACAATCAAATTTATAAAAATATCACACCGATTTTGAAACTCTGTAAGATAAATAAAAATCCTTTGGATTGTGGCCTAACCCTTATAAGTACTTCAAGATGAGACATTTTATTTGCATTTCTGAATATATTTTAAAAGTCTGATTTATGACAACTACTAAATTTTGCCCAATATTAAAATTGTGAAGAATAGTAACACCACTCATATTTATATTGTACTTTATATCTTATAATGCGTGTTCCTCTTTAAAAATCATTGTGAGGTAGAGAATGTAAATGTTATTACTCCCAATGTACAAATGAAGGAATTTAAGTTGCTTGCTCCAGATTGCATAGCTAGTGAGGATTAGAACCATTACATGAGATTTTCTGATGCACAGTTCAGAGTTCTTTTCACCAGGTCATCCTGCTGGATTGTAAGGAAAATACAATTCCTTTTTAAATGATTACTTTGGCCAAATACTTCTAGTGTCTTATGGGTTTGCAACTATTGTTCCATGGAATCAAAAATTTGGAAGAGACAGAAAATACATACAAAATGGATTATTCAAACATGATATCATAGATACTAATTATTGTAATAATTTATTCAATTACTCCTACACTTTTTTCAGATTTCCAGCTTTTCCATATTAAAAAATGGCAAAGCATAGAAGTGATGTGTAGTGTCAAACATCCCACAGGTAGCATAAAAAGACTTCTCAAACACTTAGAGAATAATGCTTGCACACCTTGTGGAAGATAAAACTGAAGGCACCTTCAAGGTCATCTTGTATAATACTATAATATATGTTTTATCATTAATTATCTTTTAACATATCTGTGTTTCATCCCACTACCTCAGCTGTAGACTTTTTAAAGGCAAAGATATTCATAATAGAGACCAGTGTCTTGGACAAAGGAGGTAATTAGAGGATGTTGGTTTGAGTCTCATCTCTGCACACAACCTTTGTAAATTTCAGTTAACTCATCTATAAAATGAAAATAACAATACCTGAAAATGACAATATTTGATTACTTGAATCTATACTATGTCCTTTACATGGCTGTCATAAAGATCTGAGGAAATAACATAGAGCCCTTCATAAACACTAATGTCCAATCTTCATTCAACCTGTGTGCCAATCACAGAGATTCAAGCTACCCATGAAGAAATAAAGCAAATCATGAAAACCGCAATCTTATAAAGTAATGGCAAATGGCATGTGACACTAGGCTAACTTCCATTAAACATAGCTTTCATCTTGCTATTCTTCACTTAAGGACCTACAGAAGTACCCTATTATTTAATGCTTCAAATTTAATTCATTTTCCTTGTTGTCAAGGCTCTCCATGTTTGGATCCCACTTGGCCTATCCAAATATATTACATGACTATTCCTTACCATGATTCATTTGCTCTAGTTAGCTCAGATTTCTCATCACTGTGTCCCCAGACTCTTATACACACCTACCATGTCCATCCCTACCTCCATACCTTCCAATGGTCATACTTTTTATCATCATCTGCAACGTCTTTCCCATTTTTTCTCTCCCTCTCTGAATCTTAATTTGTCTTTCACAGGCAAATTCAAGTCCTACCTACCTTCACTCCAACATCTTTTCTCTCCACTCTAGCTCACAGTAATCCATTTCTTCCACTGCTGAAGAAATTACTGCTTGTTCAGATTTGGCCCAGTTAGCAAATTTCTTTCTGCTCTCTCTTTTGCTTTGTGTATATATGGCTTATCTTCCCAAGTACTCTTTAAGTTCTTCCAGAGCACAAGTCATATCTCATACTTTTATCCTTTTTGCATAGTAACAGCCAGCAGTTTAATTATTAAGTATCTATTAAACCCATCATATATATCAGATATAGTGATAAGCATTAGGGATACAAAAATAGTTCCTGTCTTCTGGGACTTTACATTCCAAGGGGGAGATGAAATGTGCATAAATAGGCAGATGCAAGATACATACAGACCAGATACAAGATAGCATTACAGGGAAAGACTTTGATAGTGGTGAGCCTTGGAAAGACCTCCTGCTGAAGGTTACATTTGATTTAGGTCTTGAAGGAAATGAAGGATTGTAAGATATAAAGGTTATTGCTGTTGCTGCTGCTGATGATGATAAGCATCTATCTAAGACTGTAAGGTTTCCAAAGAGATTTACAAATATTTTCTCATTTCATTCTCATGACCACCCTAAAAGGTAAATGTCATTATTATCCCCATTTTACAGATTAGAAAACTAAGGCACAAAGAAATTAATTTACTTGCTGCAGTATTAATGTGATCACAGATCTTCTACACCCATTCAATAGGCCTCAGGTGGGCCTAAGTGAGAAAGCTTGATTATATCTTTCTTTGTAAGTAGCCTAAAGCCTTCATTTACTAGGTGCTAAACTGATGTGGGTGTGAATCCCTCAGGACCCTAAGGGGAGTTGCTAAGACCAGAGCCAGGGCACTGAGTTCTAGTTCAATCTAGTTCTAGTCAACCATGAATTCAGCCAATCAGATGCTGGCTAGGACTGTATAAAAGAAGAGTTGAAGAAGAATTCAATTGAAGAGCAGAATTGAAGGAAAGCAGAATTGAAGAGGAGAAGAGAACTGAGAGCAACAAGACTGAGAGCAGCAAGACTGAGAGGAAAACATTGAGGCAGTAAACATCAAGAGGGTGCTGAAGAACAGACATTGAGAGAACCAGAGTGGGCAGAGCTGCAGAAGAGAGTGCTGAGCAGAGAGTTAGGATTCATGAGTGAGTGTTTACAGGAAGGCCCTAGCAAGAGGGAATGTTACAGGATGACTTGGTTCCTTGGTAAAATACTGTGTTATAATTTCCTTGTTACTACATTTAGGTGGGCTTACTGGTTTTGGAATATAATTGCTACTATATTGAATTGGAGGTATTGGTTCTCAGATTTGATGCTCTGGAGTCTAAATAAATGTTATACTTCCTCTCCTTCTACATAGAGAGTTTTTCATACTTTGCAATTCCAAACCATTCAGGCATGTTCACAGTCATTTTCAAGGTCATGAATCTTGCCTTACTGATGTGCTTGCCCAAGATCACATAGATAATAAATATCTGAGGCAGGATTTGAAATCAAGTCTTTCTAATTCCAAGTCCAGTTCTCTATCCACTGTGCTACCCATTTGCCTCTTAGATCGGAGGGAAGGCATTCTAAGCTTGTATAGTCAGTGCAAAAGTACAGATATAGGAGACAGACTATCATATATGGAGAACAGCCAGGCTAGTACAGATTGACTGTAGAGTTCATATGAGGAAATAATGTGTTATGAGACTGGAAAGCTAGAGAGAGAGCCTGGGTTCTAAAGAATTTTAAATGAGAAAAAAGATTTTATATTAGATCTTAAAGGTAATATGGAACTACTGGAATTTATTGAATAGAGGAGGTGACATAGCTAGACCTATACATTATGAAAATCACTTTGGCAGCTGTATTAAGGATGGATTGAAGAGGAGAGGTGTTCAAGGCAAGAGGATTAATTAAGAGGCTATCACAATCATCTAAGCAAGTGGTTATGAGGGCCTGAGCTAACATATTAGCTGCATAAATAGAAAGGATGGGAAGTTTCTGGAGATAGAAACATATTTCAGAGACAGGAATGACAATATTTGGCAAATTTCAATATCTGGGGTAAGAGAGATTTGACTATAGCACCATGGCTATTTATCTGAGTGATTAAAATTAATTAGTAATGATTAGTGATGAATTGTTTTGGACTGTTGGGTTTGAGATCCCTATGGGGCATGCAGATTGAAATGTTCAATAAGCAGCAGATGATGTGGGGCTAGCACTCAGGAGAGAGACTAAAGCTGGACATAGATATGTCAAAGAAATTATATGTAAACCCATAGGAAGTGATGAGATCATCAAGGAAAAGAGTATAGGGAGAAAAAAAGAAAAGAAACTTGGATATCCCTAGGGGACCACCATGATTATTACGCATGAAAAGGCGGATACTGTGAGAAAGAGTAAAGAGAATCAAACAGGTTGATGAAGAACTGAGAGAGGAAAATAATGAAAACCCAGTATGGAAAGAGTATCCAGGAAGAAAAGGTGGTCAAACAAAATGTCAGATGTTGCACACAACAATGGCTCAATTTATACCTGATAATTCATGTAGGGACATTTGTTATGGTTCATCCTTTGCTTTTGAAGAGGACCAATAACATCATGGGATGATCTCTTAACTTATATATAATTGGATTTAAATGAGGCAGAGTTGTGCAAAGTCATCAGCCTCACTCTCTTTTCCAGAGTTGCTGAAGGCCAGTGGCAAGATGCTTCACATCACCTGATTCTGCTGCCTTGTTCATAGTTCTTTGTTATCTCACCCATTATACTATGAATAAGTGTTCAGAGTAGGTTCAATTTGTTGTTGCTTTTTTCTTTGTATCCTGCAGTGCCTAGCACATAGTAGGTATTCAATATTGATTGACATAATCATTTGGCTCCCTCTACCTGATGTAAAAATCAAAGCACTTACATAAATATCAGGGAGGTGGGGGTGTTATTTCAGAATTCTGTTGTCGTTATCTTTAACAACAAAATCTGCAGCAACAGGGGACCTGCTGTGCATCCACAGGCCCCCATATTCTGCCCAAACTAGAGAGGATTTAATCTGTGTTTTAGGAAGAGACATATGTCTGTTTGCACAGGAAGGGTCTTGTTACTACTGTTTGCAAGTGGGCAAATGTTTTTCCCCTAGGCTCAAATTATGTGATTGACTTTCATTTCTTTACCCTGGAATTTCCACTTAAAGCACCAAAGTTGGTAGCAATCAGGACCTCTTTAAACAAACAATTTCTGATCAATAAGATTGTCAAAATAAGACTAAAAAGCCAGAAGCTGTCCTACTTACTTATGAAACTTTCATAATTCACAGGCATACCATCCTCTGGCTCCATATTTTTCCCCTTCTTGGCTTATTTTATTTTAGTCTCTGAGGTTTCTGGTCCACATTACCATAAGGAAAAGTCTGAACAGTATGTCTTTGGAAAGTTGATCTCACATTTCAAAACCATTAAATAATCATTAAATAAAAGACAACGGTGGGGGTGGGGGTGGAGTAGTGTTTGTTTCTTTTTCTTCTTCCTTTGTTGTAGCCATGGAAGTTGAGAGTTCAAAAGAAATTTCTCTGTGCCACATTTCGGTAAGAATTCTAATATTTTTTTTTTTTTTTTTTTACCGTGCGAAACCATTTTAAACACATTTTTGGTATTGGGCTTCTTCGGACTGATATTTATGACCCAGTAAAAATACTGACAAGCCAAAAATTGTGTATACCTGTAATAATAGCAGCTGACACTTATGTAGTGTTTTATACTCATTATCTCATTTGATCCTCACAACCACCCTCTGAGGGAGGAGGTCCTAAAATAATCATTATTCTCATTTCACAGATGAGGAAACTTAAGTAGAGACTGATTATGTGACTTGTCCATTCTCTGGAACAATGAAGGGACTGAGCCAGGATTCATTCCCATCTTTTCCAAGACCACTATATTTGTTATGTTACGCCACGTTAGGTTCAGTGTTATTCTGCTCAAACTCAAAACAATGAAAGAAAACACTTTAGAAATCATTATTTTTTCCCTCTGCTAGAAGATTTCTAGGTAGACATACAAATGTACACACATGTAACCCTAGTTTATATGGGACTGATTATTCATCACTGCTACCTCTCTGGCCAACTCCAGAAAATGTGTCTTTAAAGAGTGGAGGAATTTCTTATGGCCTTTCCTAGAGTGCATTTCCCTTCTTACAGTTCAGTATCAGACTGATGTTTGCACATATTCCACAGGCCTCACCCTTCTTTTCTATAGCTATATCATTCCCTTATGTTCAAGTGGCATTGGCTAACTGGGCACAACTTTTAAACTACTGATGAGGCTGATTTCGGTTTTTAATCTTGTTCCACCATTTCTAACAGCACCTTACTGCCAAATTCAAATCCTGCTTCAGAGCAGAGATGAAAAAAAATGATAAAAGGGCCAGGACCTTTGTTTTTTAATAAAACAGACACAAAGGAATCATGTCAGATGCCATTCTCTATGATATTCAATGTTGAGTCACTATCCTGAAATCTCTTGTGACATGAAGTAGCAAATAGTATGGACCCCAGACAAAACTTTAAAGTGTCAAGGTTTGTCCTATGGAAAACTCCATTATCATGTCATAAAATCAACTGTGAATGACATATTTTGTTTTTACTTCAGCCAACCTATATATAGTCCCTTCTTCTCAGAATTGACTCTTCCCTTGTAACCAAACAAACAAAAATAGCAAATCAGGGACCTCATCAGACAATTCATAGGATATTCTGCCCCTAAAGTCCCTTTTTCCATGCTTCTGCCTTCCTAGTTTCCATGCCAGTGTGTGAATTGTATATACATGCCTCCCTCTGACGCCCTTAGGGCTCCTCACTAATCCTAGCTACTATCTCCATGTACCCCTGGGCTTCCTACCCTCATGAAAATACTGGCATCTTCCATTCTCTCAGGGTCCTACTCTCCTACAACTATTCCAACAATGGATTTGAAGTCAAAATGAGTCAACAAGCATTTATTAAGAGGTGTTTATGTGTCAGACACTGTGAGGCCTTCAACATACAGAGAAAAGATGATATCAACATGTAAACAACTGGCTAGATATAATATGTATATGTGGCAGGGTGTGTATATATACATGCATGCATGCATACACACATATGTATGTACATACGTATATATAAACATGTATGCATGTGTACCTTATGCATGTGTATGTGTGTACATTTCTATGTGTATATATACTTATATACATAAACCTATATGCATGTGTATATGTACATATACGTATATACCTGTAAACGTGTCTACAACATGCATTGTATATGTATGCAGTGCACATATGTATGCATTGTGTACAATATATACATATATACCCACACATGTATCTATATACCTATGAGTATATGTATACACATACACGTATATAATATACACACACACACATATAATGTATACATGCTGTTCCTGTGACATGAAAGTAACCATGGCCACTTAATTTTGAAGTGCCTGTGGTTACTTCAATGTTATCAAGCTGAGCAGGGGAACTTTTATATTCTTGCACTGTCATGTCTTAGACTTTTGTGGAATTGGTGGGGGAGGAAGAGGGTACAAGGACCCTCCTAAACACCTCAAACAAAATGGCATCCTGTTATTGCTTCCCTGAGCTATCAATCAACAGCAGCTCCGACAGCCAGTGATATTGTTCTGTCCCATTGATATTTCTGATATTCCTTTAGTACAAAATTCCTGATGCAGCCCTATTTGGAATTTGAAGGGAAGAGGAGCACAGTGGACAATGAATTAAATTGTTAAAAATAGTTTAAACCCACAGGGCAGATCTGTGACATAAGCACTGAGTAATCCTAAGTGAGGCAACTTATTCTACCAATGCAGACATGGACTTCATCTGTATCTTGGTCTTAGAAAGGTGTATGGGGGCAGTGAGGGGGTTAGGTCACTTGCTCAGCTGCAGAATATAAGCCAACTCTTCCCGCCTCTGAGGCCAAAGCTCTATTCATTGTTTTGTGTTGCCTTTTTGGCCTTATAACTGCATAAATCCATGGGCCAAATGAATCCCTTCCCATAGATTCTACCCAAAATGCAATTTTGCGCTGGATCCCATGGCCATATATATTACTTACAGAATTCAAGTAATTTTAGAAAACTAAATAAACACTTTGCCTTGAATCAAGTAAAAGAGAAACCCTCTTTACTTGTACTATACTATTAATCAAACTTTAAAAGATTTTTCACTACATCTATTATTCAAAAAAGGAGCATGGGCCCATTATTAGTTACTTTGGGTTTGTCCCTTTTGTTCTCTCTTTAAATTTGACTGGGAATCATAGATTGAAAGATTTTCTTAACTCTGATAGTAATGGAGTATTTATAAATCAAGGCCTGCCACAGGAAAAGTGGGGAGAGGGGAGCACACACATGCAGAGAAAGTTTGGAGAAAGGTTAGTATATTAGAGAGCTTGAAGTGATATTTAAAATTCTGTTTCACAAACATTAAAAATAATTGTATTTGACTCCTCATAATCCACTTTTCAAAAGAGCTAAACCCCCAATGGCTTTAGCTAATCACTTATATTTGTGATTTTACCATGTTTGCAAGGAAACTATGAAAAGTTGCTTTAATCACAGTGATGGCTAATCAAGTTCCATTCCGCACCAAGAGGAAGTACGTTATACCCTTGGAGAATTATCATTTCATGATGACATGGCATTCAACATTTTATTCCTGATTCAAGACAAATAAAAGAGACTGATAGGCTAATCAGGTATTACTATTTCACAAGAACTCGCAAAATGCTCTGGGTTAATTTTTTACAGTAAGTCAGCATGACTTACTCAGTCCCCTGTGAGAGCAAATGGGGTCACCTAAGCTTTGCATACCTCAATTAAGCATATGCTTCCTGCGTGGAATTTGAGGAAGAAGTACCTACAAACCTGCCATAGATCATTAAATTCCTTAAATAGAATACTAAGTTACTCCTGAGTTACATCATGCTGAAATTATAATGCTCCAAAAAATTGTACAGGATATAACTGTTGGCCATAATAGTCTGAGCATTATGGATTACATTATGGGCTGGGTTTTTTCCCCAATAATGGATTAACATATGACTGAAAAAGAAGATGACTCAGCCATTGGAGAGTCTTTGGCCCCATTGGTCTTCACACAATGTCACAAGAATAAACAGAAGTCCCCCAAACACTGGATGGAACACCTCTGGTAAACTTATAGGTGAAGGTAGACAAGAGCAGCACTGGATGGGCGGGGTGTATTCACTCTATATTTTTGGATGAAATATCCATGTCTATGAGATCTCAAATGTTCTGGAATATTGGAATTTAAAGCTGCTCTGGCACCATTTCCTATCAATGTAAGTAGGTCTAAGTGAACTCAATCACAGGTGCCTCTAGGTTAACCAAAGTTTCCATGCAAAGAAAAGAAGATTGAAAGCTTATTTTACCTCTCTTTGATCCAACATATTTTAACTTGATTCTAGCAAAGGAAAAATAGCTTTTGTTCACATATTATATATTGATTCTTCTTTCCTTTGCACTGTGATTTCCCTATTTCTTTTCAAAAGTATTTGAGCCAGTCCAATTGTAATGCTTGGGAAGAGAAGCCTGCCTCTGGTACTTAGGCTTATTGCCGAGCTTGAGCCTGCTCACCTGAAACCAACCTTGAACTTGCTAAATATGTTATTTTTATTTTCATAAACCCTTTGTGTTTGTAAGCTGCTGGAAAATTTATGGGCCAGTTATTTTCTACTTCAGTACCAATGAAGCCAATTTCTATTGCACTCAAAAGCAGAAAGTCAGCTTCAAGGAAAGGCTGGAAAAAGCCCAAACTCCACCCTAATGCTCTGTCAGTCGGTTTAATCATAGACATTAACATATCACAGATGAAACTCATGCCACATCTATTATACATATATAGCATGTGCTAACTAACATGTGTAGGATCTATCTGATTAAACTCTAGAACCTAAAAGGCATGCATGTGGGTTAATTCTGTCATGAAAACATTAAAGTGAAAAGCCTTCTTTCTAAGTTGCTCCAAATGAGTATACAGGCACAAATAAAGAAAAGGTGATTTTTTCACTATGGATTGGGGAAGGGGCAGGGTAGAAGAGGGATGATGGGAGACTCCCTATGAGCTAAGGCTTACTAGATCTTTTCAGGGAGTTGACTGAAGCACATGGAAAGTAATTGATTCGCCCAGGGTCAAAGTCACAGATTTACCAATATCAGAGGCGGAATGTGAATCTAGGTCTTCTTAATTCTAAATCCAGCATTCTATCCACTACAGCAGTCACCCATTTCAGTACTTACGATGCCAAGTGCTAGGGATACAAAGAAAAAGTAGAAAAACAGTTTCTGCCCTCAAGGAGCTTACATTCTAATAAGTGAGAATATATAAATATGCATACACACATATGCACAGACATGCACATGTATATACACATGTATTTTTGTATATATGCCTGTATTTACAAACAAGGATATGTGTGCATATATGCATTTGTATCAATATATACATATATCTGTGTGACAGATAAGTGAGACAGTAGATAAAGTGCTGTTATTGGAATAAGAAAAACAGGAGTGCAAATCCTGCCTCAGATAATTACTAGCTATGTAATCCAAAACCCTTAAACTCTCTTTGTCTTAGTTTCCTCATTCATAAAAAACAAGGATAATAAAATTACCTATCTCACATGGCTGTTATAAAAATCAAATCAATTTATAGATTTCAAGTATTTTGTAAACCTTAAGGAGCTATATAAATATTGTTGCTGCTGCTGTTGTTGTTTTCATATGAGGCATACAAAGTGGATGGAGAAGCCACCAGCTTAGAGGCAGCAAGGTGAAGTGGACAGAGACCTGGACCTGGAGTAAGAAAGACTGAACTTCAAATACAGCCTCATATACTTCTTAGCTGTGTGATTGTTGGAAAGAACTTTTGTCTTCCTGAGTTTCCCCATCTGTAAAATGGACTCAGCAATAGCCTCTGTCTCACAGGGTTGTAGTGAGAATCAAATGAGATGATGATTGTAAAACTCACAGCACAGTACCTAGCACATAATAAGTGCTTAATAAATACTTATTTCCTTCCCTTTTGGAAGACACTAGATCTGGATGTATTAGGAAAGAGCTGGGACTGAGGCTGGCACTTGAAGTGAGTCTTGAAGGAAGGCAAGAATTCTAAGAGGTAATTAGAAAGGACAACGTCCCAGGCATGAGAGACAGCCAGCTTTAAGGCACAAAGATGGAAGTATTGTGGGTGAGGAACATCAAGAAAGCTAATATGGCTGAATCATAGAGTATATTCAAGTGAGTAACATGTTAAAAGACTGAAGAGAGAAGGGATCAGGTTGTGAAGTGTTCTAAATTCCAGAGCTTGTATTTTATCTGGGTAGAAAGATCATCAAACATTAACTATTATTTAGACAAACAAACCTGAAAAATTGAGAAGAAAAAAGGATTATAAAAAAAAACACTTGAAAATAGGTAGTTCTTGACCAACTTCACCAATTTTGAGTGGTTAATGATTTTGCATTTATTTTTCACCAAGTCACTGTGTGTGTGTGTGTGTGTGTGTGTGTGTGTGTGTGTGTGTGTGTAGAGAGAGGGTTAGAGTCACAGTTTCTATAACTGATTGTTTATCTATGTTAGGAGCAGTAAGCTGTATCTGGTAGTTTTTGCTTAGCACATATTTTAAAATGTAGAGTTAAGTTGAGAATTAGATACTGAGGAATCCACAGTAAATGACAACTGAATTAATTTTCTTGAAATGGCAACTTGATGACATCTTCTAGGGGATCAGTGTCATGCCAAAAGACAAGTTGTAAGGCTGGAAAAGGCAAGGGACATTTGCTCAAGGCAATCATATTAGTTCGGGATCCAATACTCCAGAGCAACTTTGACCATGTAGATATGGGCACATTCTCCAATGAAGCCAATCAGAATCTCAGCAAACCTATCAACTCCATGTAGCTCTCTTTCATGTCCTTCCCTACATTCGCCAAAGTTGTTCCACTCCACAAGCTGGATTCCTCATTAGAGTTCTCTTGATATCATAAGTATTTCAAAAGAAGGATACGGACTTTCCATGACCTCCTTTGTTTTCCAGTTATAGATTATATTGTGTTCTCAAAAATACTAAAACTGATGTTCCCTTGAATTGCCTCTAGCCTTCAAGGACCTATAGACTTTAGCCTTTGTAGTAATACCTACAGAGGGAAAAATATACATATATATCATGCATGTACGTATACACATATGCATGTGTGTATGTAGATAGATTGTTTGTTTTTTTTTTTTAAGAATGGGCCTCCCTAGCTCTCCCAGGATAGAAGTACAGTAGCCATTCATGGGCACAATTCTACTAGTCATTTTCGTGAGAGCTTTGCCCTGTTCCATTTATGACCTAGGTTCTTCAGGCAAACTGCCAACCCCACCCATTCCTGCTTGACTGAGTGTGGACACCAGATTGGCTTAGCCTGCTGTATCTTAGAACTCCCAAGTTTGAACAGTTCACCAATCTCAGCCTCCTCAGGAGTAGGGATTATAGGCATGTGCCACTGTACTTAACAAGAATAATCTTTCTCTATGAAACCAAACCCATATCTTCCACAAGGGTGCTATCATTTAGTGATAACAGTGTATGTAGCATAAAATGAAAAGCAGTTAGAGCCCCTTCCTTGTCATGTCATTGAGCTATCAGAGGGCAGGGCCAGTGTATATTTCATTTCATCAGCACCATGTGGTACATACCATGTGCCTTCAGACAATTTCAAAATATTTTTGATAATGACATTGATGAGATATGAAGTGGTCACGGAAAGGGTTTGTCCTAGAAAGTGAGACATAATTAAAGAGTTGCATGGGGATATTTAACATCTACTTACATAAATTAAAGTATTTCACATCTACTTAAGTAAAGAATCCCCATATGGCACTTTTGCCCAGGCTCACAGCCATTACTTCAGTGAATATTTTGCCATTTCAATTCCTACTATGTTTAACTAATTTCTTTTTTATGTTACTTTGGATTCAGGGTAGAGGTATAGCTTAGAACATTTTATGTCTATCCCTCCATTCTCTAGGCAATTGGCTTGCTAAGACCACTTAGAAATTTGAAAATGGTAAAACAGGATCATAGGATTTGGAGATGAAAGTCACCTTTGAAATCAGCTAATCCAACCCGTTATTTGATGGAGGAGAAAATTGAGACTAAGGGAGGTCAAACCACAGCTGTAGGCTTTGATGGAAGCAAACAGGCATCAGAGATAAACTGCAAATGATAGGGTTCACATCTATTAAAAGTATAGAAAGTATAGATCATGATTTCCTTCTAAAGGAGATGATATCCATTATTATTAGAGAATTGCATATATAATGTGTAATAGAAACAACGGAAGTAAATGAAGTACTAGAGATGCTGGACTAAAGACAATACATTCCTAGCATTTTTGAAGTTTACATTTAAATTATGTTGTACTCATTTATAAAAGTGGAATCAATACTTGTCAAAAAAAAGAGATCCATAAAACATTTTAAATATTCACAGAAAAATATAACAAAGTAAGGAAGGGGACACAAATAGAACAATTTTGTTAACTTCTTAAATCACATAAATGTGTGGGTGTATATATTCGTATACATAGGTATACATACATAAATGTGTAAATATACATATGCATATCTATAGAGAGAGATATATACACAGAGATGCACAAAGATGCAAACACACGTGTGTGTGTGTGTGGGGGGGGTGTGAGTGTGGGTGTGTGGGTGTGTGTGTGTGAGTAGTAGCTGGATAGTACAACGGATAGAGGGCCGAGCCTAGAGTCAGGAAGATCCGAGTTTAAATTTGGCCTCAGACACTTACTAGTTGGATGACCCCAGATAAGTCATTTAACCTCTGGTTATCCCAGTGTTCTCATCAGTAAAATGTAATTAATTATAGCACCTATCTCACAAAGTTGCTGTAAGGATCAAATTACATCCTCAAGTGATCAAATAAGAGTTCCGCATAGGGCCTGGCACATGGCGGGCACATACAATAATGTTATTATCATTCTTCTTATTCTTAATTATTTTAACTGTACATAAGAAAATTATAATATTTATTACTCAATCCTCTTGTCCCTCTTTGCAAATTGAAATATGTCTGTTTTTTAAAGATGAAGTTCACAATAGCAAAGAAAATATCCATATAATGTATCCGGCCATCTATCCAGCAACTTTGCCATTTGTTATTCTTCTCCCTACTAAGAATAGCACTTATAGATTAAATCACAAGAAAAAAAAAACACTCCCATTCCCTGAAAAAATGTGTAATCTACTTAGTGTTGGAACTCCCTCCCAGGGCAGAGCTTTCCTGACTGGTGAGTTAGTGAGTATTAATTCAATTACTCCACTATAGCTAGCTGGACCAGACCACCATATCGGATCAAAGTCAACATTCATTGTAATTTTGTAGCAAACATATATATCCCTCTCTATTTCTGGTTCTGGGATGAGTAATCAAATAACCACCACCCTAGCACTACTGTTCTTGGGGAAAGGCATATCAATTGGTCAACTCATCACCCTCGAGTCTCCCCAAATATTCCCTTCCCTGGCTATTACGGCTACATGTGTGGATCTCTCTTATTAGAATGTAAGCTACTTAGGTTAGGACCTGCCTCGCTTTTGTATATGTCTCCACAGTGCTTAGTACAATGGGTGATTTTTTTTATTCATTCATTTTAAACAGCATAAAAAATATCAGGATGGTGCAATGAGACATTTCTTTAGGTGGGAATTTAGCATGTATTTAAATATACACATACTGGGAGACAGATCATATGTGTATTATGCATGTGTACATACTTCTGCAGGGTGGAAGGGTGGATCTAAGGGAAATCTCAACCAGGTACGGTTCAGTACCTGCTAAGTATCTGGGGGCACTAAGAGTTTAAATGACTTGCCCAGGGTCACATAGTGAGAGTATGTCATTGGTGAGCCCTGAATCCAGATTTTCCAGACACTGAGTCAGCTTGAATGCTATATTAGATCCTGCAATTGTTATGGTTTAGTCATTTTTCAGTCATGTCTAACTTTTTTTGACCCCATTTGGGTTTTTCTTGGTGAAGATACTGGAGTGGTTTGCCATTTCTCCGGCTCATTCTATAGATGAGGAAACTGAGCCAAACAAAGTTAAGTGACTTGCCCAGGGTGACACAACTGAAGCCAGATTTAACTCAGGAAGATGAGTCTTCCTGACTCTAGGCCAGGCACTCTACTGTACTACCTAGCTGCCTGGTATCATAGAGAGCTGTTCACATTTACTTAGCTTTTCAAGTATTTAGGTATTATTTATGATGAAGCCCGTGCATGAACTTATTATCATACTGATTTTAGAGATGGGGGTTACCGAGTTCAGGTAATTAAAGTGATCCATTATGCAGCTGGTAAGTAGGAGACCTGGGACCTGTAGGTAGGAGGAGACCTGGCTTCAAGCGCAGTGTCCTGTCCTCTCTACTAGACTGCTTTTCACGTTCTACGTGAAATGTCATGGGAAGAACATGACAACTGAAGATGCTTTACTAATAGCAATGCTGTTCAAAAAGTAATTATTCTATTAGAAATGCCCTTTTACATTCCTTCTCTGTTGAACATATATATCCAAGTGCCTATTGAGATCTTAAACCTAAAAGGGCAAGCGTTTACAAGCACCTGAAGAATTCTCTCCATATATAGCCTGCGTTTTGAGCTAACTTCTTGATTAAACTTTAATGTAATTATAAGAGATAATAACCCATAAGGGGTAAAGTCAGGGTCCTGATTTTAAGATAGATTCACACTAATGTTAAACACAACCTGAATATAATCATTCCTTGTGGCATAAACTTTTGCCATTACTCGCTTTTCTTCCTTCTTAAAAACTTTGCAAATTTCAAGTGTGGCAGAATATCATAGTATCGAAGACTTAGAAGAGGAAGGAACTTTAGAGGTCATCTAGATCTGCTCTCTCATTTTTACATATTATTCCCTCCTTCTGAGGAGAAAGATGAGTCCTAGAGACACTGTGGCTTACCCAAGTCACCCAAATATTCAGTGGCAGAAGTATGGCATCAAACTAGGCCTTTTGATATCAAAATTGAGCCCCCATTACAAAGTATAAAACCATACTAGAGACCTACAAGAATTCCATCTCAAGCCCTAATACTCTGCTTCTTCTAATAAGGCTTTCCAGAATACCAAAGTTTTGATGTGGTGATCTGCCCTATTGCATTTATTAGCTATATTACTCACTATGCAAAAAACATGTACCTTTTATTATTAGCTTCTTTGTAAATATACATATCTATGTATGTATATACATATATAGACACACATATATATGTGTACAGATGCACACCATACAGTCTCCCTAACTAAGCCCTGAGGCCAGAATCGTGTCTTATTCTTATATACATGAGACAGTGAGTTGGTAGCACAGTGGATAGAATATTGTCTTGGAGTCAGGAAGACCTGAGTTTAATCTAGCCTCAAACACTTCTAGTCTATGTGACCGTGGGCAAGTCACATAACCTCTGTCCTGCTTTTGTTTCCTCAACTGTAAAACTGGAATAAGAATCATATCTACTTCCAGAGTTGTTGTGAGGATCAACAGAACTAATATCTCTCATCCCACACACACCTGGATTGGAATTAACTGAGGCAACCAGATGGCAATCACGGATAGAGTGCTGAACTTGGAGTCAGGAAGACCTGAGTTCAAAACCTGCTTCAGACACTTACCAGCTGTGTGACCGTGGGCAAATCACTCTACCTCTCTTAGTATCACTTTCCTCACGTGTGAAATGGGGTTAATAATAACACCTCTTTACAGGTTTGTTGGAAGGATTAAATGAGATTAAAAGCTATTGTTACTAATTGACTCCTTCCTATTTATATACTTCTTATACAGAATCTACCACCCTAATATAGTTTCTCCCTTAGAAATCCAAGCAAAAAAATGTCCTAATAAATTAAATAGGGTCAGATCTTTCCAGAAAACATAAGTTCTTCCCTTTTCCATAAAGGAAAGAAATTTTCTTCAGGAGAAAAACATAAATCCAAGCAAAATTCTAGTTCAACAAAACACTAATACGAAAGTGTTTCTTCAGATCAATAATGTATTAACAATCCAGTCTGTAGCCTATATTTTGGTTATCTCTATAAAAAATAATCCTATACATCGTAAGAGTTTGTGTCCAACTAAGAAGTACCTTCTACTTTAGATGTGGGTATCTATTGCCATAGACTTACAATGTAACCAAATGAAAGGTTAAGTTATCTTTATCACTATGCTTAAGGGCTCTTTACTGCCTAATTATCACCTATATAGATTTTTTTAAGTTATCTCCTTTTAGTAAGCTACTAATAAGTAAGGTATTTTGTAAATTTATTCATAACACAATTCTGCTGCTTATGATTCAAGATTAAGTTCTTAAATTGATAAATTTGACTGCCCCCTCTCTCTCTTCACTGTCAGCATGTTGATGAAAGACTAGGAGGAAGAAGAAAACAAAGAGCCCTCAACTTCAGAAATATTTATCTATAATCTCTGAATACCTAAAATATATACAGTTGGCTAGATGCTGTCTTTTAGCTTTAAAAATCAACTATTCTAAATTCTGTAGTAGTGGATATTTAGAAGTGATTGAAGGCCTTACTCTAGATTGGGAGTGAAAAGATAATTTAGTCTCATTAAAGTCATGATATATGTATACTACATAAATATATGTGTATATACATATATGTGCATGTGTGGATATGTATAAATGAAATCTAAGCTGGACCTGAAATTCTTATCTAAGAATTCATTAGGAGATGATCTATTAAATATAAACTACCTAACATTGCCTCATTTTATTTTAGACATCCACTTTGAACACAGTTAGGCACATGAACTGCAGATTTAGGCATTCCCAAAGGATGCTTTTAAATCTTCCTCTACATTTTCTCCCTTAGTGATATCATCTACTTTCATATCTTTATCTGTTACCTATATATAGATGACTCTTAAATCTCCATTACCCCACACACCCTCTGTCCCAAGTCATAGTATTGCATTTCTGCCCCAATGTTGTTGCTTAGGCATTTTCAGTTGTGTCTGACTCTTCATGACCCCATTTGGGGTTTTCTTGGGAGATACTGGAGTGGTTCGCTATTTCCTTCTCTAGCTCATTTTACAAATAGAGAAACTGAGGCAAATGGGTTAAGTGACTTGCTTAGGATCATACAGCTAGTAGTAAGTGTCTGAGGTCAGATTTGAACTCAAGAAGATGAGTCTTCCTGATTCCAGGCTGGGCACGCTTATCACTGTATCACCTAGCTGCCACGTTAATGACTGATGAGAGTGTGTGAACAGTCATAGCTTTTTCAGGAGTAATGCATGCATCTGAATACTGGAGATATAAGAAGGAGCTGCTTGATTCTAATATCCCCTAATCACTATTACAAAATATATTCAAAGTATGTAGAACAATAAAAGGTAAAAAAAAGGACTTCCAAGGTGATAATTTACCAAATATCAACCTGCATTACAAAGCAGCGATCATTTAATTATTTGGTACTTAACTGAAAAAAAAAGAAAGAAAAGATGTCAATCAGTGGAATAGATTAGGATCAAACAAATATAGTTTCCACCAAGATTGCTGGAAAAAACTGAAAGAAGTCTGGCAAGAATTTGGTTTAGACCAACACTTCACAGCATACACTAAGAAAATTTCCAAGTGACATATACATACATACATACATACATATACATATGTATATGTATATGTATATATATAGTCACATCAGAAACAAATTAGAGGCACAATGAAGAACCTTTTGTTCTATGGATAGAAGAAGAGTTAATAAATAAGTCTGAGAGAAGATGAAACAAGATAATGTAGACAATTTTATTATATAAAACTAAAACATTTTTGCACAAAAAAAATCAATGCATTAAAATTAAAAAGAAATAAGTAACTGGCAAAATATATTCAATAAATCTACCTGTTAAAGTTTTAATGCAAGATATATTTAGAAACCAATTTGCAATGATAAAAGACTAATAGATATTGCCAAATCATAAATAACCAAAGGCTATGGACGGCAATTTTCAAAGGAAAAATTAAAACAATCGAAACACGTACATTACTCTAAATAAAAAATTATTAGAGAATTCCAAATTAAGGTAACTTTGAGCTTCCACCCACTGCCATCAGACATGTAAAAATGACAGAATAAGAACAAATGTATTGGTGTAGTGTGATTGAACTTTGAATTGGTACAACTATGCTAGAAAACAATTAAGAACTATGTCTAAGAAGTACTAACTGTGCATACCTTTTGACTCAGCTAAATGATAATATACTTGTATACCAACGGCCCAGAGATGAAGGAAAAAACCTATGTACAAAAATGTTTTGGCACCTCTTTTCATTAGGAGTCCCAAACTGGAATCTAAAGGGTATCTCTCATTGGAGAACAACTAAAAAGGGGTATTTATAAAAAATAATGAATATTCCTGAGCTGTAAAAAAGACAAATGGACAGTTTTCAGAGGAAACTGGAAAGACCTCTATGAACTGATACAAAAATAATGAGAACTAGAAGAGTTTTCTATACAGCAACAACATACTATAGAGAAAACAACTATGAAAGACTTTGGGACTTCCATCATCACAGGATAACGTACAAGTCCAAAAGAATGACTAATGAAAAATGCTATTCATCTCTTCTAATGAACCTAAAGAAGTAATGCACTTAAAATGCAAAATGAGAGATACATTTTGAATATGATCAAAGTAGAAGTTTGGAAATTTGTTCTGCTTGACTATGCTTGTATGTACACAGGGCTTACCATTTTCCTTTTTCTTTTTAAAATTTGCTCAAGGGAGCAAAGGTATGGGGAGGAGGTCTGAAAGGGAAAAAATATAAAGAAAAAATTAAACAAATAAATAGTTGAAAAAGAATTATGACAGACATATATGAGTTGGAAAAAATATCTATGTATACTCAAATCTCAGAAACTATGCTTGTCACTTGTAATAATATAATAAACAAATGTGTGAGGGCAGTAATCTTATCATTGAAAATAAAAGGATAGAAGTACTTTGCTTATTTTAATAGAATTGCCCAAATCACTACTGCAGTAGAGTCAGTCAGATGAAACCACTTGTGCTAATTATAACTTCATATATTTGATATTATGATTATTTTAGATACTAAGGATGTTGTTTAATACATTTATAATGGTAAGACTCCAATATGAGTCACTTACACTAAGTTGCTTAGCCAATAGAACAAAAATGTAGGCAAACAGACAGTTATACTTTTTCTACTGTTAGCCCGGAGTCAGGTGGATGAGGCTTGCACTTTTTCATGGATTAAACTCTGGCCTCCTGCAGGAGGCTTGAGTCATTCTCCTGCTACCTTAGTTAATGTAAGACCCTACTACCAGGCTGTGGTCCTGATAAAGAAGCTTCCTCCTGCTCAAGCTTTATTCAATCCTCGTACTGATAAGATATTTTTTTCCCACATCTGACTCTGTTTAGGAAAGCCACCTCCGACATCTGGCACCCATTACCTGTCTGAACCAAGCCCATTATTAGGTATAATCTTGTTATCTGAACCCCAAATTGAGCATGCTCCCTCCACAAGACATCTCCACTACCCTCAGAATTGGATGATTTTCTCGTATGTGGAAACAAACTTCTATCTAATAATACAACCATAGTGTGTATATATATATGCTTCATTTCCCTGAATTTGTGTTACATAATAATAAAGCTCATAATTTTATCATTTTTTTTCCTGAGTACCAATTTACCAGAAAACATAAACCTTGGTATTTGCTATAACCTCATCCTAAGAGGCCAAATAAGACCACCTTAATCCAGACACCCCTTATTTTATTTGCATAGCTCAGTAGCACAGCTATTGCCTGTATCAATTCTTAGATTCCTTGGAGAATAAATGTCATGCTTGCAATATAAATACATGAAACACTATGAATGATTTTGTAACCACCTGTCTAGATAAACCATTTAAATGAGATTCCAATTGTCAATCAATCATAAACATTATTAAGTGTCTACCATTGTGCCAGCCACTATGCTAAGCACTGGGAATACAAAAAGAACAAAAAGACAGTCTCTGACCTCAAGGAGCTTACAATCTAATGAGGGAGACAACATAACAAATATATACAAACAAGCCATATATAAGATAAAATAGGAACTAATGAAGAGGGAAAGCACTAGAAAAGGGGTTAGGAAAGTCTTCCTGTAGATGATAGGATTTAGCTGGGACTTTTAAGCCAGGGCATCCTGGCTAGGAGGCATAGAGGAAGAGGGAGAACATTCAAGGCATTGGTGGACAGGCACAGAAAATGTCTAGAGTCAGAGAGAGAATATCTAGTTACTGTATCTTGATTCAGTGTCACTGGATTGGAGGATATGGAGGGGAATAAAGCATAAGAAGACTACGAAAACTAGGGTGAGGACTGGAAAGACTAGGAGGAGGCTAGGTTATAAAAGGCTTCATACGCCAAATAAAGGATTTGTATTTGATCTGGAGAAAACTGGGAGTCACTGGAGTTTATTGAGCACTTTCTTGGCTAAGGTTACCAAACATGTAAGTGGTTCAGTATAGATTGAAACCAGACCCTTGATTCCAAACCCGGCCTCTTTCCTTTACAAGATGATCATCTTGTACTAACTCACATCTCTGGTCCTGACCCCATCCCATGACCTTTGCTTTGCATTCAATCTCTCTGGTAACCAACCTGTGGTTCTGAACCTACTCAGTGTTCTTCTCTCTTCCTGCGGGGAAGCCTTCTGACAGTAGATGTAGGAAAATAATTCTATAATTTAATTACTTTAGGAGAGGACTCGTAAGGAAAGAGGTAAAATCATTGACCCATAGTTGATAAGGATAAAGACAAGGAAGAAAATGAGATGCAATGACTAGGAAGAGAAATAGCCAATGATGACCATTTGTGAAGGAACAGCAGCAACAAAAAAGTACCAAGCAGCCTTATTGAATAGTTGTAATCTCTCTGACCTCCCTGAGATTATCCTCTTGGTCTCTTTGGAAGTCTGTGATCTCCTCTCTGTCCCTTCCCTTTGAGAAATACTGAACTACAAGCACCCAATGGCTAGCCCTTCCTTCAGGACTCCGTCTCTATGCCTCAATTACCTAGGCACCAGGCAGGGCCAGATTCTGGCTTCAACCTTGTCTTTGACACTCCTCCTTCTCTTTCATGTCTGGGGCCTCTGTTTGAGACCACCTGTGGAGAAAGGGAGCTGGAAGCACTCTCCAGCGCTCCAGCAAACTCTTTTCTTTGTGATAAAGTAAATCCTCCCTAGCAATAGGAAATCTTTGATTCCATACAAGACATGTAGTATTAATATTTTATCACCTCTAGAGCAGGGCTAGCATAAAGAATTGACACAGGTGCTTTCTCAGATTTCTGAAAAAAAAAAACTAAATTCCTCATCTATAGCATCCAATTTTCTCCTGATAAACTGTAGCTTGTAAAATTTATAGAAATAGCAGTTTGTTGTGATCATCACAAATATTAACTTTAAAAGGCTGCTCTTTGTTTTCCTCTGACCTGTTCTTCTAGGTTGGAAACATGGGGAAAATTTATAAAGGGGCAAGTAGCACAAGCCTTATGAAGCAATGTTTTCTGAACTGTATCATGGAACATACTATCCTAGTTTAACTTTATTAGAAATGCTGATGAAAGAGATCTAGATTGGGTTTCCATTCATAAACATATTTGACTGATATTCAATTATAAAATTATTGGATTTAAAAAGCAGTCATTCCCTGTGTCAACACCTTCAATGCTAATGCAATACAGTTCAAGGCAGTTCCATAGAGTTCAGTTTTTTACCCTCTCTTCCAGGTCATGAGTTATAGTATGATGGGTTTTTTAATCTATCAATTTGCAAAGAAGAAAATAAGAGCCAAGGAACTAAGTAAAATTATCCGTACTGCTACTGTATAGGCACATATATTAATACCTCAGTGAGCCTATCATTTCACTGATGTAGATATTCCCTCTTATGCTTCCAGACCATAATGGATGCATGCACTATTATTCTATTCATTGACGGTCCATTTCTTCCCTACAGGGCTCATTTAATGTTCTAAGAGGAGGAGGAGGGATCCTTTAAATTGCTTGACACTAGGTTGGAGGCCCTCTCCATCTATTATCCCACACTTCCATTATATGACCAATCTATCTTTTTTCACTCATATATAACTTAGATAATATTGCATATGCTACTTGATGCACAAAATTCTGGAAACTTAAGCAAAGTCTGAATGACCATTTGTCGGGTACATTGTAAAGGGAATTCTTGTCCAGGTATGGATTCAATAGTCTCTCTGGTGCCTTCCAATTCGATACTATATGACCTTGCAATCTGATTTGAAACTAATGTCCAAAGGAAGACATTTAAAATGAAAGTTCAAAAATAGGATGGAGGGAAATACATAGTTATCATAAATGCAAATGAGATTAAATCATCCATAAAGCAAAAGTAGATAGCAGAATGGATTAAAAGCCAGAATCCTACAATATGCTGTTCACAAGAAACACATTTGAAGCACAGAGACACACATACAGAGTAAAGAAAAACCTGGAAAGACTTCACGAATTAACACAAAGTGAAGTAAGCAGAACCAGAATATTGTACACAATAACAGCAAAATTGTACAATAAAGAATTGTGAATGACTGGGCCATTCTCAGCAATACAATGGTTCAAGACAATGCCAAAGGACTCATGATGAAAAATGATATCCACCTCCAGAAAAAGTATTGGTGTTGTCTGAATAGTGACTGAAGCATATTATCTTTCTTTCATCCTTTCTTCCTTTTTTTCTTTATTTTTTTCTTAGCCTTCTTATACAAAATGACTAATATGGACATGTTTTACATGAATGCACATGTATAGCTTATATCAGACTTACCATCTCAGGGAGATAAAAGGGGAGGATGGATTGAATTTTGAACTCAATACTTTTTTAAAAAATGAATGTTAAAAGTTGTTTTTACTTGTAATTGGGAAGGAAATAAAATATTACTTAAAAATAGAAAAAAAAAATAAAATGAAAGTTCACCATTTTTCAATAGATATGTAGTCAAAGAACATTTACTGTTTTCTAAAGAATTACAAATTGTTAACACGTATGCAGAAAATTGCTATAAACAATTGCATCATAAAAGCATTCAATAAAAATGTAATTAAAAGAAATCTAAACTTTCAGCTCATGCTAAGTAAACTGGCAAGGATAAAAGGTCCAAAAATCAACTGAAAAGGAGTTATGGAAAGACAAGCACATTAATACTATAATCAGAGCTGTATATTGGCCTGACCATTCTATAAAACTATTTGTAATAATGTGTGACAAGTTAATAAACCATTACTATCCATTGGCTTAGGGTTCCTACTACCAAGTACCTTCTCCAAGGTTGTCAAAGACAAAAATTCATGCCCTGTAGATGCCGAAATATTCATAGAATCACTATTCATGATAGCAAAGAGCTTGAAATTAATTGAGTATGTAACAACTGAACAAACCAGGACATACCGACGTAATGTTATATCATACCATAAGGAATGAGTATGAGAAATTTAGAGAAACATGATGACTTATATGAAGTGATACAGAGTATGTATCATAACCAGAACCAGCAGAAGAATACATAGTGTCTACAAATGAAGACACATTTTTAAAATGGCCAAACACTCTACTATCCGATTTTGGCTCCAGAGAAGAAATGGCGAAGGACTTCTTTACTGATACCAGTCCATGTCCTTTGTTTCCTTGAGATCCTTTGGCTTTGGTTTCTTTGGATTCTTCATCTTTCTCAACATGTCTCTTCTTGTCTTCTTGCCATTAACTTATTGGCTTGCAGCCTTTGCTTACATAAATTGCTCTCTGAGTGCATGTGCAACTTTAACCATACCCACCACACTCGCATGTGTGCTTTTTTTCTGCATGATTACACCATTTAAGTAATTCATAAGATGTATAAGAGCTAAACTGCCTAGGAAGTAGTCATCTAGTTAAGCTTATTTCCCCATTTTACCAGAAAAAAGATTTGCCTGCAGATATTTGGCTTGTTTATTTTTTTCAGGGTGAGCAATGTATATCTTAATCCTATGTACTTGATAATTACACACAACTTTTCAAAGGAAGGAGGGTCAATATTTGTATTTTACCGGACACAAGATGCATAAGAGCCAAGGTCAAAAGATCCCAGGTTCATGAGACTCTTGAAAGGTGAATATAAGTCATGAGTTAACTTATTCCCCGTTTGGCAACTACTAATTAAGGGTAAATGGTAACAATAACATGTAACTTTAACATTTTTTTCAATTTTTTCTGACTTTCTAATTAAAATTATTTCATGTGTTTATTCAAGCTCCATTGGATCTTTCAATGTTCTTAATAAGGGAATTCCTTTTCATAAAGAGTTTCATATAAATCTTATTAAAATGATATAGCATATTTGGTTTAATACCAGTATGAAGTAAATGATTTTTCATGTTACCTAAAGCCAAAAAAAAAATCAAAGTTTCTACTTGTATTTTAAAGTGAAAATGACCTTGTACCTTTTGGGGTGGGGAGGGGAAGAAGGTTGGCAGCTAAGGTCACTGAAGTATATTATGATGGACAGTTATGTTCTGTGTCAGGCTTGGAGGCACTTCTGCTGCATGGATTAGTGCCAACTAGAAAGAAACAGACAACACAGGAAATTCTATCATTTCTTTTATAAATAATGGCCAAAGTCATTGGAAGCAACTGTTAATAACTTTCACCAAAGAATGCAATTCTAAGTATCTGTTCCTCAAGAAAGTCAGGTTGGATCCTTCCAACTAAATATGATAAAAACTCAAAATATCACATATGTACCTGTCACATAATCAAGAGCTACTGTGTTTCCCCAGTAGGTAGATCCCATCTGCAGCATCTCTGCAGCAGTGTTTTTAAGGATACAGCTTACTTCTCGTGTCAAGATGGTGGAGTGAGGAAGGAACCCTCTGAAACCCTCCCAAATTCCCATCCGAACAATTAGAAAAATTGCCTCAAAATTGACCTAGGAGCAGAGAAGGAGCTTACCAGTATGGCAAGAAAGGTCTGTCTCCTTAGGGTGGGAGGGAGCAGTAGCAGAAGCAGGCAGCTTCACAGTAAGGGGCCTGCACAAGACTCCAAGCTTGGGACAATCCACCAGTGAGGCTCCACCCTCCCACAAGCCAGCAGCCCTCTAGGCAAGTGAGCAATCTGTACAGCACAGCAAGGCCCCACCCCAGCAACCCTCCCCCCTTCCCCTTCCCATCAGTGGAAGCTACCAGCTAGGAATGTTGCTGACCAGTAGTAATACACTACCCCATGGCTGTCCAACAGCTAGACTCTGCCCCTAGGGCCTACCAACAGAGATTCTGTTTCCATAGGAACCCAGCATCAGAGCCCCACACCTGGGGCAGACCATCAACAAGATTCCTCCTCCCAGGGCCAACCACCAGAATGACGCTGTTACCATAGCAACCCAGAAGCAAGACTGCACCCCTGAAGCAGGCCAGCAGCTAACTCCACACCCAAGAGAGGCCAATAGGGAGGACCTACCCCCAAGTACAAGCCAGAAAGGAAATTTGCCCTCAAGAGAAAGCAAACAGCTAAGCCCTGAAAGCCCAGTGAAATCCAGCAGCAAGACCCAGCCCCAACAAAAAGCTTGAGACAGTACAGAACAAGAACCCAACTCTCACATAAAAACACAAGTCACAAAAAAGGCAGAAAAATGAGCAAAAAAAAATTAAAAAGAGCTTGACTATAGAAAATTACTATGGTGTTAAGGAGATCAAGGCATAAATTTAGAAGAGAAGGATAGTTTAAAAATGGCTACATGTGAATCCTCAAAGAAAACTATAATTGGTCTCAGGCCCAAAAAGAATTTTAGAAAAAGTATTTTAAAAAGAAAAAAGTAAAAGCAGAAGAAAAAATTTGGAAAGAAATGAGAGCGATACAAGAGAATCTTGAAAAAAGATTTAATAGCATAGGAAAATATATAAAAAAAATTTACCAAGGAAAGTGATTCCCATAAAAATAGAACTGGCCAAATATAAAGGAAGTGTAAAAGCTCACTAAAGAAAATTATTACTTAAAAATTAGAATTGAACAAGTGGAAATTAATGACTGAATGAGACATTGAGATATCAAAAAAACCAAAAAAGTAAAAAAAAAAAAAACAGGAGAAAATGTGAGATTTCTCATTGGAGAAACAACTAATCTAGAAAATAGATCCAGGAGACATAATATAAAAATTGTTGGACCACCTGAAAGCCACGATAAAAAAGGAGCCAGGAAACATCTTTCAAAAAATTATCAAAGAAAACTGCCCTGATCTGTTAGAACCAGAGGGCAAAATAGAAATTAAAGAATCCATTAATCACTGCATGAAAGAAAACCCCAAATGAAAACTCTCAGGAATATCACAGCCAAATTCCAGAGCTCAAAGATCAAGAAGAAAGCATTACAAGCAGCCAAAAAGAAACAATTCAAATATTGTGGAGCTACAGTCAGGATTACACAGGATTTGGCAACTTCCACATTAAAGAACCACAGGGTTTAGAATATAATATATCACAGGGCAAAGGAGTTAGGATTACAACCAAGAAACACCTACCCTGCAAAACCAAACATGATCTTTTTGGGGGGGGCAGGGGGGAATGGACATTTAACTAATTAGAGGATTTTCAAGCATTTCTAATTAAAAGACTAGAGCTTATTAAAAAAGAAAAAGACCAGAGTTTTAAAAAATTGACTTCCAAATAAAAGATTCAAGGGAAAAAAAAGTAAAAAAGAAACAAGAAAGAGAAAACAAATTCAATAAGGATAAACTTTATTTATATATGACAAAACCATATTTGTAACACTTAACTTTATTACAATAAAAGGAATTAGAAGAAGGAATATGTAGACAGAGGGTATGAATATGTGGTTTTGATGGGACAATACCCCCCCCCAAAAAGAGGTGGGAAAGAAAATTGCACTGAAAGAAGGAGGGGGAAGACTGAATGGGTTAAATTACGCCACATAAAAGAGGCATGGAAGAACTATTATACTAGACAGGAAGATGGGAGGGTGGCAGGCAAAGCTTAAACCTTACTCTCTTCAAAATTGGCTTAAAGAGTCAATAATATACATACTCAGTTGTATATAGAAATTTATCTTACCCTATAAGGAAGTAAGAAGGGATAGGAATAATAGAGAGGGGAACTTATATTGGGGAAGGCAATGATCAGAAGTAAAATACTTGTGACAAGGGAAAGTGTGGGGTGGGATAAAAGAGAGAGGGGGATAAACAAGTGAAAAGTAGTATGGTGGGAAATACAGTCATAATAACTATAAATGTGAATGGGATGAAATGAACCATAAAATGGAAGTGGACAGCAGAATTGATTAAAAACCAGAATCCTACAATATGTTTATATGTAATACATTTGAAGCCAAGAGATACACATAGAGTAAAGGTAAAGGACTGGAGCAGAAATCTATTATGCTTCAGCAGAAGCAAAGAAAGCAGGGGTAGCAATCATCATCTCAGATAAAACAAAAGCAAAAATCTAATTAAAATAGATAAAGAAGGAACTATATCCTGCTGAAAGGTACCATAGACAATGAAGTTATATCAATACTAAATATATGTGTACAAAATTGTACGGTATCTAAATTTTTGAAGGAAAAGTTCAATGATTTCCAAGAGGAAATAGATAATAAAACTGTACTAGGGGGGAACCTGAACTTTCCTCTCTCAGAACTAGATAAATCTAATCAAAAACAAACAAGAAAGTAGTTAAGAGGGTAAATAAAATTCTGGAAAAGTGAGACATGACAGGTCTCTAGAGAAAATTGGTTAGGAATAGAAAGGAATATACCTTTTTTCAGCAGTACATGACACCTAAACAAAAATTCACTATGTATTAGGGCATAAAAACCTCACAGCCAGATGCAGAAAAACTGAAGTAGTAAACACATCTTTTCAGATCATAATGCTAAAGAAAGTGGTCTAGCTGTACCAGATCTCAAAATATAAAGTGATAATTACCAAAACAATTTAGTACTGGCAAAGAAATGAAGTGGTGGATGAATGGAATAGATAAGGTACAAATTACATCATAGTAAATGATCACAGTAATCTAGTATATGATAACTCAAAGATGCAAGTTTTTGGAACAAAAACTCATTATTTGACAAAGCTGCTAGGAAAACTGGAAAACAGTATGACAGAAACTAGGCATAGACCAACATCTCATGCCACATACCAAGATAAGGTCAAAATGGGGACATGATTTACACATAAAGGGTGATACCATAAACCAATTAAGAGATCATGGAAGTTTATCTATTAGATTTATGGAAAAAGGAAGAACTTAGGATCAAAAAAGAAATAGAGAGCATTAAAAATGTAAATAGACAATTTTAAGTATATAAAATAAAAACATTTTTGCACAAACAAAACCAATGCAACCAAAATTATAAAAAAACAGACAACTGGGAGAAAAATTTTCTAAGTATCTCTGATAAAGCCCTCATTTCTCAAATATATAGAGAAGTTAGTCAAATTTACAAAAATACAAGTCATTCTGCAATTGACAAATGGTCAAAGGATATGAACAGACAATTTTCAGACAAAGAAATCAAAGCTACCTATAGTTATATGAAAAAATGCTCTAAATCACTATTGGTCAGATAAATGCAATTAAAACAACTCTGAGGTACCACCTCACACCTGTCTGATTGGCTAATGTGACAGAAAAGGAAAAAACAAATGCTAGAGGCTATGTGGGAAAATTGAGACACTAAGGCACTGTTGGTGGAGTCGTGAACTGATCCAACCATACTGAAGAGCAATTTGGAACTATGCTCAAAGAGCTATATAAAACTACACATACCCTTTGATCCAGCAATACCACTGCTAGATCTATATCCCAAAGACACCCCAAAAATAGGGAAAAGGAGCTAGTTTTACAAAAGTATTCATAGCAGTCTTTTTGTGGTAGCTAAGAATTGGAAATCAAAGAAATGCCCATCAATTGGGGAATGGTAAAGCAAGCTGTAGTATATGATTGTAATGAATATTATTGTGCTATAAGAAATGACAAACAGGATGATTCTGGAAAAACCTGGACTTACTTGAACTGATGCATAGTGAAGTGAACAGAACCAGGAGAACATCGTACATAGTAACAGCAATATTGTTTGATGAAGAACTGTGAATGACTTAGCTATTCTCAGCAATATAATGATCCATGACAATTCCAAAGGACTAATGATGAAGCATACTGTCAACCTCCAGACAAAGAACTAATATTAATTGAATACAGACTAAAGCATGCTATTTTTCACTTTCTTTCTTTCTTTTCTTTTATTCAAGTCTTTTTGTACAAAATGCCTAAAATGGAAATGTTTTATGTAATTGCGCATATATAACCTATATCTGATTGCTTACCATCTCGGGGAAGGAAGGGGAGGGATAGAATTTGGAACTCAAAATTTAAATAAAAATGTTAAAAATTGGAAAAATGAAGAAAAATGAAGCTCTTGGCTTCCAACTGACTGAATTACTAAGTGAAAACAGAGAGAGAAGCCTGGGAGTCTTGCATAGACTATGTAACATCTTAATATGCAAATACAAACTCCAAATCACTCACCTTTCTCAAGACGACCTTGTATTTAAGACGATCAGAATCGGTTTCAAAACAGAGCATCTACAATTGCCTCTCTAATGATGGCATGAACAAAACATATTCAAAAGGAATTTAATCTGTTGTCAATAGTCCTATATAAGCTCTCCAGGTTATTTCTGAAATAGTAATTTTAAGTAGAATGGTTTGATTGACAGGGGCTTATTTTTAGCTTCTGCTTGTTTCAGGAGCAGCTTAATGGCAGCATTAAAAAAATATGCTTGAGATTTGAAAGCAGGTGGGAAAACTCACACTTCTGATTAAAAAGAGAATTCTTTCTAATCCTGTGCTTTCCACTGTGCCTGAAAGTGTCTTCTATATATAGGGAAGAAAAAACACACCCATCACTTCCAAAGCGTTAAAAAAAAAAAAAAACAAACACAAATAAATAAATAAATAAATGTGTATAACTTACCATTAAAGTTTACAGCCCGAATATAACTAAGGAGCTCTTTACCATCAATGGTGCTCATTCGTGGACAAAGACCATATAGCCAGGACAGAGATCTTTATGCATATTGTGAAGTGCATAAGCCATGGAATATACTGCATCGATTACGAACTGGACTTTTCCTTCTTGCTCATAGGAGGAATCCCGGGCAATTCGTTCTAATCCTGTGAGACAGAATGAAGGACAGAAAAAGGAGGAATGAAAAGTAAAATCTTCTCACTTTGTTTTTAATCCATGCATTCATAATAGTATAGAGTATTCAATGCAAATAAAGAGAAAAAAATATGGCTCCAGCTTCCAGCATTTTTAGAATACTTGTTGAGATAGACTAAAATTAACACATTTTACTTCTAAGCACTGTGGTACTATGCCTGAGCCAGGTTTTTCAATTGTACTTTGAATGATTACTTTGGCAAATTGGTGGAAAAACACTTCATTGGAAGGGGACAAAGGTCACAAGGAAACTATAAAGATAGAGAAACTATATCTTTCTGTTAAGCTTATTGTATTTCAGAATATTTTACATTTTGTAATTACATAATATTTTGCTTGTGGCCTGACCTTTTAAGTAAAATGTGTTGTATGTGTCATCCTTCTTATCCATGTCTTCTCCATCAGTATCATTTAATTAGTATACTCAAAGTATGGTCATTTTTCTCAAATCAGTTCTTGTTTTCAGTGTGCCATTTTTAAAGCCTTCTTCCCCAGCCATAGATTTTATAATGGAATATTTCCTTAAGTGAACCCTATTTATCTTCAGAAGAATCAGCCAATTTACTTTCTTCTCACACTCAATTTTCCATTTTAATTTTCCATTAATGACATGTAGATCTGTCAAAGTTAGTGTCACATAGAATAATTGCATTCATATGAAGGCATATTCAATGCTCAGAATTGACATAGAAGATTACTTTTGATTTGGAAATTAGCATTTTATATTGAAAGAAACATATTTTAGAGGAGGAAGGCATTTTAAAGGTAATCTAATCTGATCTTCTGACTTTACTGATGGGGAAACTGAGGCTTAGAGAGGTGAAATGAATTGCTACATAGTGGCAGAATCAAGCCCAAAAACCAGATTTTTAAAATTTTAAGTCTAACATTCTTTCCACTACATGATTTTTAATCACAGAAACATAGGTAGAAATGTCAAGGTTCCCAATTTAATAATTCAGAAAAAAGTGCCACATGTCCATGCATGAATAAATTTCAACATATCCATTAGGTGACTCTTTGGTAACTAAAATTAAAATCTGTAACAATGTTCCCCTACACATTCACATTCTACAATATAGGAGTTATTTCATTGGGAAGTGCAGAGACACAACATAGATTTTTGTACTGTCCCCATTTGGACCATTGTCATAGAATATATCTTCTACAAAGTCTAAATGTAAGAGGGGCTCCCTCCATAAGTCATCCTTCTCCAGACGCTCCTAACTCCAGGTGTTTCTAATTCCAGAAGTTCTAACTACATGGAATCTCAGAAACCTAAATGATTTCTTCATACAATCCATAGCCAATGATAAAGATAATACACAAAAGATAATCCACAAAGAAAAAGCCAAATGTATGGAGAAATCATAGTGCCCAAATAATGGCATGCACTTGAATGGGCAAATCATTGTAACTATCAGCACATGTCTGGGACAGATGTTATAGCAGGGGCCAAAATAAAATAAGAAGGGAAACAAAATTACACTTAGAAACTACACAATGTTTTCACCTCAACAAAATTTATTTAAGCAGTTACTATGTGCCAAGAACTAAGCTTGGTGCCAGGCATTCAAAGGTACCAACTGAAAAAGGAGTTTACATTCTATTTTTGGGACACAATATGTGTACAAATATATGTAGTAGTCCCCTTCATTTTTCCTATACTAACAACTGGGGTCAGGGAGGGAATCTGAGAATCTTTTATGGTGGAAGTAGTACCAAAAGTTGAGATTTGAAAGAAGTTAAGACTTCTGAAAGGTAGAAATGAGGATAGAGTATATCCCAATAATAGGTAATGGCCAGTGCAAATGCACTGTTTTGGGAGATGGAATGTCAAGTGTTGGGTAAAACAAGCAGTCTAATTCATATAGAATTTGGAATTCATAAAAAGGAGTTACATAAACTAAGTCTTGAAAGCTAGATGGGAAAGAGGATAATGGAAAGATTCACGGAAGGAATAAATGACCAACAGCATATTACCAATAAAGACTGTATACAAATTTCATAAAAGAAAGTATCAATAACTTATTTGATTAGGAAAGGTAGTGAACTCACCATGTAGGGGGAAAAAGTGTTTTTGTTTCATGCACTGTCATTGTCAAAAAATTCAACACAAAGTGTCCAGTACATTTGCCTATACTTAGGCTAAGCCTCAGAAAGCAAAAGGGAAGGAAAAGGAACAAGTATTAACTAAGTGCTTAGTATGTGTCGAGCATCATTAAATGCTGTACAAGTATTATCTCACTTGATCCTCACAATAACCCTGGGAGGTGGAGGCAATTATCCCCATTTTACATAGAGGAAACTGAGACAGACAGCATTTAAGTGACTTGCCCGGGGCAAGCCAGCTAGTAAGTGTCTGAGTTAAGATTCATACTCAGGTCTTTCTGACTCTATGCCTAGTTTTCTATAAACTGCTCCACCTCCCTAGAACCACATTCAAAGTTTTTTCCAGCATTTTTGAATTTGAAACAACTTGAAATCCATTGGAAAAGAATTTGAGGATCCAGGATCATGCCAACACCATGACAAATCCTTACAAGTAGGGTATTAAAAGAATCAGATGGAAGCTTCCAGTGTATTGGAGAAATTCTTTATGAATGATCTTTATGAATGCCCCAGAAAGAAAGTAGCAGGCCTTGGGGAACAACTAAATCCATAGCAGGGGTTTCATGGGTTCTCAGCCCACAGATGATCATACCATCTTGGAAGAACTGAAAACTTACAGACCCTCAGACCTAGCTCTGAAAATAGCTACACAAAACCCCTGAAGGTTGGGATAGTGCCCCCATGACTCCCCCAGGAGCAAAGTCCAACTTTAACATAAAGTTAAAAGTCAAGAAATAGACTGGGAAAATTAGCAAACACACAAAAACCTGACTGTAAAAAATTACTGTAGTGACAGGGAAGATAAAAAAGCAAACAAACAGAAGAAGACAACAAAGTCAAAACTTTATATCCAAAGCCTCAAAGAAAAGTGTTAATTGATCTCAGGCTTAAAAAGAATTTCTGAAAGAGCTCAAAAGGATTTTAAAAGTCAAATAAGAGAGGAAGAGAAAAATATGGGAAAATAAATGAGCCAACAGCTTAGTAAAGGAGACACAAAAAATACTGAAACATAACACCTTAAAAAATAGAATAGACCAAATGGAAAATAAGCATGAAAACCCAATAAAGAGAAAACTTAAAAGGTAGAATTGGCCAAATGGAAAAGGATGTATGAAAGTTCACTGAATAAATAATTCCTTAAAAATTAGAATTGGGCAAGTAGAAGCTAATGACTCCATGAGACATCAAAGACCAAAACAAGATCAAAAGAATAAAAAAAATCAAGAAATTGTGAAATATTCATTGGAAAAAACTGATCTTGGAAATAGATTAAAGAGAGATAATTTAAGAATTATTTGACTATCTAAAAACCATGATTTAAAAAAAAACCTAGACATCATCTTTCAAGACACTATCAAGGAAAACTGCCCTCATATTCTAAAATCAGGATAAAATAGAAATTGAAAGAATCCACTGATCTATTCACAAAAGAGATCCCAAAATGAAAGCTCCTGGGAATATTGCTGCCAAATTCCAGAACTCTCAAGTCAAGAAGAAAATATTGCAAGCATCCAGAAAGAAACAATTCAAATATTGTGGAGTCAGAGTCAGGATAGCATAAGATTTAGAAGCTTCTATGTTAAAAGATCAAATGGCTTGGAATATGATATTCTGGAAGGCAAAAGAGTTTGGACAACAGCCAAGAATTATCTACCCAACAAAACTGAGTATAATTCTGCAAGGCAAAAATGAGTATTTAATGAAGTAGAAGACTTTCAAGCATTCCTGATGAAAAGACCAGAGCTAAATAGCAACTGTGACTTTCAAATATAAGACTCAAGAGAAGCAAAAAAAAAAGTACATTTCTCTGATAAAGACCTCATTTCTCAAATATTTCTCAAAACTGAGTCAAATTTATAAAATTAAGCCATTTTTTCAATTGATAAATGGTCAAAGATATGAACAGGCAGTTTTCAAATGAAATAATCAAAGCTATCTATAGTAACATGAAAAAAATGCTCTAAATCACTATTGATTAAAAAAAATTCAACTTTCTTTAAGGTACCACTCCAAACCTACCAGAACAGCTAATGTGAGAGAAAAGGAAAATATCAAATGTTAGAGAGTATGTGGGAAAATTGAGACACTAATGAGCTGTTGGTGGAGTTGTGAACTGATTCAACCATTCTTGAAAGCAATTTGGAACTATGACCAAAGGGCTATAAAACTGTCCATAACTTTTGATCCAGCAATTCCACTACTAAGTTTATATCCCAAATAGATTAAAAAATGAAAAGGAAAGGATCTGTATGTACAAAAATATTTATAGCAACTCTTTTTGTGGTGGCAAAGAATTGGATATTGAAGGGATGCCCATCGGTTGGGGAATGGCTGACCGAGTTGTGTTATATTATTGTGATGGATTACTATTGTACTATAAGAAATGATGACTAGGATGCTCTCAGAAAAACCTGGAAAGATTTATACTAGCTAATGCAAAGTAAAATAAGCAAAATCAGAAAAACACTGCATACAGTAACACCAATATTATACAACGATCACTTTTAAATGAATTAGTTATTCTGAACAATACAATGATCCAAAACAATTCTGAAAGACTTATGATGAAAAATGCTATCCATCTGGATACTATTGTACTATAAGAAATGATGACTAGGATGCTCTCAGAAAAATCTGGAAAGATTTATACGCTAATGCAAAGTAAAATAAGCAAAATCAGAAAAACACTGCATACAGTAACACCATATTATACAACGATCAATTTTAAATGAATTAGTTATTCTCAAATACAATGATCCAAGACAATTCTGAAAGACTTATGATGAAAAATGCTATCCATCTGCAGAGAAAGAAATGAAGTCTGAATACTGAAGCATTTTTTACTTTATTTTCTTTTTTCTTTGTTTTTTTTGTCTGTATTTTCTTTCACAACATGACTAATATGGAATGATATTGTGCAAGACTGCCCATGATATATAACCTATATACAACTGCTTGCCTTCTCAAGAAGGGAAGAGGGACAAGAAGGATGGAGAGAATTTGGAATTCAAAATTTTTAAAAATGAATGCTAAAAGTTGTTTTCATATGTAATTGGGGGAAATATATTAAATTAAAAGATGAGAACAAGAATTGAGAGAATGAGATCTGGAACAGCACACAATCTGCACCCCTGGAGAGAGAGTCTATAAAGATAAGATATGGATTCACTAAGTGCATTTAATACTGATAGTATATAAATTATTGGGATTATGCCCTGAAGCTCAATCCAATCTGCTCTAATTATATCCACAGTCTTGGATGACAATCTTGGACATCCTAAATTAGATATAGATATAGATATAGATATAGATACAGATAGAGAGACAGAGACAGAGACAGAGACAGAGAGAATGAAAAGGCTCATCATAAATATAGGGATGCAGAGTGGGACTATGGAAAGGGCACTGGGTTTAGAGTCAGAGAAGCTGGGTTCAAATTATAGTTCTGCTTTTTAATGCTTATGTGACCTCTAGCAGTCAATTAACGTCTTTGGACTGTGTCCTTCTCTGTAAAAGGAGGACATTAGCTTATATGGCTTCCACATTCCTCCTAGATCTAAATCTATCATCCTACTGTCCTGTTTTTTATAGTTATGACATTCTCATTTTTTATTCAGTAAAGTTTAGAAATTCATGTATAATCTAGATAATAACTTCAAATAAAAGCCATTTTCTGCTCATTTGGAATAAACGGCATTTGGTACATGTTCTTCTTTTATCAATTATATCACTCTCATTCTAAAAAATAATTGTGAAATCTAAAACTGAAAAGATTCCTTGAGTTTTCAATTGTTAGAAAAATTAATTGGAGTTTATATTCAAGCACTCGTCCTTAAGTTAGAAATACCTGAGTTTAAATCAGGCCTGACATTCACTAGCTGTGTGACCCTGAGCAAGTCACTTAACCCAGTTTGCCTTTGTTCCTCATCTATAAAATTATCTGGTGAAGGAAATGGCAAACCCCTGTGGTATCTTTGACAAAAAAAATCCACATGGGTGATGAAATATGGGACACAACTGAAAAACAAGTGCACAACAACAAATAGGGCCTACTTCTCAGTCATGCTGTGAAGATTAGATGAGATAAAAATTTTGAAGTGCTTAACACAGTGCCTGGCACATAGTAAACACCATGTAAATATTAGCTATTATTACTTGACCTACCAGAATTTAGTAAACTCTACTTTAACTTGGCTTCTCTAAAGTAATGGGGATTCAAACCTCAGGAATATCTAATTTATAAGCAATACAACATACCACACTTTTTTATGAGGCAGTCTTATGGTTTTTAACATGCAAACAAATATTGGAATTTTTCCTTAACTAGTTTTGAACTAGAGAATTTGGCTGAGTATTAATCATGTCATGTTATATAGGGCTTTTTGCTTGTTTTTATATAAAGATCTATGGATACTAGATTAATTTTCCAGTAATTTTTGAAAGGCCTCAAATTCCAGTTCCATTTCTCAACCAAGAAATCATAAGAGATTTCTGATATGTTTTGATGATGCACTCCCTTGTTTCCTATTACACTTCAACTTCTTGGTGTCACAAAGTTTTACAACAGTCAGAGTATGTGCCTCACTTCCTATCTCTGACTTTCTCATTCATCTAAATGAGGAGTTTAAGAAGCTGACAGTGACATCCAACTTAATTGGCTATAAAATTTCATTACGCTATAGTTTCCAAAGTTAATGTTAATGTATAGCCATAAAGTGCTCAGTAGCATTAAAGACTCTATGTCAGCCACCCACAAAAATGTCACACCTTTACTAATATTATTTAAAACATCACCGACTGTAAGTTGTAATATTTTAGTGTATAGTTGAAATTCACAATATATATGGAAAGTACTTACACGGTAGTGTGAAAGCCAGCCTCATAAATTAGACAGTTAGATTACTTTATGTTTTCATTAATGAATTCTAAAGTTTCTGATTGTATCTCATCTTCATGAACATCGGAGTAAATCATAGGATTTAGAGCTAGGAGGGATGTCAAGGGATGTAATAATCCAATCCGTCCATGTTACACATGAGGAAACTGAAGCCATAGAGAGTTAAATGGCTTGTGCCAGGTCAAGGAGGTGAGGGGCCAGAATTCAAACTTAGGTTTCTATCTCCAAATCCATGGCAGTCCCCATCTACTATGTTGCTGACTTTCCCCTTCCTTATTGGCCTGTGCAATACAGTGTGGGCTGGAGATAAGAACTTTGGTCGATGGTACAGCTTCGTTATTCTCTTCTTAACAAAGAAAAAAAGGGCAGGTAAGTGGTATAGTAGATTGAGTGGCAGGCTTGGAATCAGGAAGATTCATCTTTTGAGGATAAATCCAGCTTCAGACATTTACTAGCTGTATGACCCTAGGCAAGTCACTTAACCCTGTTTGCCTCAGTTTCCTCAATTGTAAAATGAGCTTGAGAAGGAAATGGCAAACCACTCCAGTGGTTCTTAGCCAAGAAAACTCCAAATGGGGTCACAAAGACTTGGACAAGACTGAAATGACTAAACAAAAACAAAGAAGGAAAGGTAATTCAAATGTGGTAAGTTCCCGCACAATTGGGCTTTCTGCAGATGAGCTTGGCATGCCTTTCAATTAAAAAGAAGCCCAGAGACCATTAGCTGCTGTTGTTGGCAGCCTGAGCATTTTCACTTTCTAAGAATTTTTCAAGAATCTGTTTAACTTCCTGGCACATTGAGCAGATCTCTTTGGAGCACTAATGGTAGAACATGGACAAGTGATATATCAGATTGGAAAGTCTTGAGGAAGCACAGATTTGAGTTCATCAGTGTTGGCAACTTTCCATGTGGGTGTATGTAGTGTATATAGATATGGATATAGGTATAGATATTGATATTATATTTTCTACTTTTACAAAGTGACCTTTCCTTCTGATAGTCCTTTAACTCTAGTGGTACAAATTCTCTCGATGAGTAAGTTACAAGCCTATTTGATTAAAAGACATTTCAAGTACATAGGACTTGGAACTATTCTGGAAAGGGTAGAAAAGTAGAGGAACAGAAAGCCAGGCTTGGAAAAATCCACGTCATATAGGGTACTTTATTGGCAAAATTTTCTGTTTTTTTTTTCTAACCACTTTGATATGTTTTGAGAATTGATCAATAATAGATATACCTATGTTGTATTCTCTTGTGTTTTTCCCAATACTACTGTCACCGTAGCATGCATCATGGGCAACTCAAGTCAATCATTTTTAAGAGTTTACTGTGTACAAAGCACAGTAGTGGAATGAGGGGAGATAACAGCAAGCAACTTTATATAACAAGATATACATGGAATAAATTAGAGATAAACTCAAAGGGAAGGGCTTAATATTAAGGGAGTTTAGGAAAGGATTATTGTAGAAGGTAAGATTCTAGGTAATACTTAAATGAAGCCAGAGAAGTGAGGAGGGAAAAAATTCTAAGCACGGGGGACAGCAAATGAAGACACATGCAGGCATGAGATAGATTGTCTTGTGAGAAGATCAAACGGCTAGTATCACTGGATCACAGAGTACATGGAGGGGAGTAAAGTACAAGAAGACTGGAAAGGTGCAGGGGATCCAGGTGTGAAGGGCTTGAAAAGTCAAACGGAGGATTTCATTTTTTTATCTGAATAATAAA